>NC_048219.1:98156688-98488316 GCF_002007445.2 Ailuropoda melanoleuca | reverse complement strand
AGTCCCCCCATGCACTCACACACTCTCAAATAAAGAAAATCCTAAAAAATAAATAAATAAATAAATAAATAAATAAATAAATAAATAAATAAATAGAGTAGCCGCAAACGAACACACGAAGGGCACAGGAGAGGAATGATAAAGGGAGCTGGCTACAATCTCTGAAATGACACTCCCCGGCTCTCTTTAGAGAAGATTACAGGAATGACAGCAACGTGGCATCATACAGACAGAAAGCCAGGAAACAGATACCAAGATGATCAGGTCATTTTGAAGAAACTCAATGATGCTATTAACAACGTTTCCCTAAAAAGTCTAGAGAGAGAGAAACCAGAGTATTTCACAAGTGGCATGATGAAAACGGAGCGCACAAAGCCCGTGCGGTTCAAATCCAAGTGTGCGGCCAGAGCAGGTGGCTCTGCAGTGTGGAAATGCGTGGGGCGGGGGGGACTCGGAGAGCTCCAGCTGAAGTCCACACGGCCTGGGCCTGGGCCTGGGCTACGTCAATATCCTGACCTGCGGCTCCCCAGGGAGGAGGGCACGTACTGCCCAGAAACAGGGAAGCTTCCTGCAGTGTATGAAGGCATCAGGCTCACACATCTCAACTTTGGCTCCTGCAGGAAAATGGGCAAAGACCTGGAGAAATCCAAGGTGGATCAGCTCCAGCGAAAGAATAGCTCAGCAAGCGTGCGGGTGGTTGTGCAGACGGAGAGAGAGCTCAGTCATGGAAGAAAGAAATGGCTGGGTTCAAGTCGGAAAGGTAGCTTTCCCCAAGTAGCTCCTTGGTGCCCACTCTTTCACAGGCAGCCCAGGGCTGCGCCCAACGTCACTATTAAACGAACCTTGTTTCTGACGCTTTGTCATCTGGGGCCTTGCTGACCCCAGAGGCTACCCCTCCTAGGGCGAGACAGTTCTGGGATTATCAATGCCTCGCTTTTGTGTGTGCCTTTCATATGCAAACCAACCAATCCAGACACCACACCCCCACCACCTCCTCCAAGGGCTTTAGCCCTACCAGAACCACTCCAGGGCCAGGTACCTGACAGGGGACAGCCCCCAGGCCCCAGAGCCACTCCTAAGCCTGTTTGCTCCGCCTCGTCCATTCCTTCCACAGGACACCAGAGTAAAGGCTCTTGTCCAGGTTTTCCCTCAACCTCTGCCTCCTGACCTCTGGTGCCTCCCCCACAGAGCCCTG
This sequence comes from Ailuropoda melanoleuca, assembly GCF_002007445.2. NCBI lineage: Eukaryota > Metazoa > Chordata > Mammalia > Carnivora > Ursidae > Ailuropoda > Ailuropoda melanoleuca. The sequence goes on along the minus strand of NC_048219.1, from coordinate 98,487,121 downwards.
CATAGGGGTTGTGCCCCCTCCTCTTGAGAACAGTGACTGACATGCTATCTTTCAATGGCAATTGTCTCCTTATCTGTTCTTGGCCTCACTATGCCTGAAAAACAAGAAAACCTACATTTTAAATAGATCTGGACATCCCCCTGCATCATCAGGCTCCCTTGGGAGCTGGAGGGGTTAGCAGTGAGGGAGGGACACAGGGTGATGGGCGGACTGGATCCCCAGGCACCATCCTCTAAACCTCTGCAGGCATACGGTGCATCTGTGGTGCCTTCTCTCTAAATTCACTCTAAGTGAGGCCTATTTCATTTATCCTGTTACCAAAATGCTGCTGCATTGTTCTCATTTCTCATACAGTGCTTCCAGAATATAGATGGTATTAACGTCATTCTTTTTTTTTAAAGATTTTATTCATTTATTTGAAGATCATGACCTGAGCCAAAGGCACACTCTTCACCAACTGAGCCCCCCACGCGCCCCTAACATAATTCTTACGAATGTATCATTCCCAGGTCACTGGACGCTCTGGAATTAGACGGTGTTAACTGGTCCACTCAAGTCTGACATAAGCAGGAGACCTTTGAAACATTAAAAATCATTTCTATATGCTGTGAGCTGAGATAAGATAATCTGTACAGATAAGATAATCTGTACAACTAACCTCATTATTCATTTCAATAAATGTTCGTCGGTTTGTATTTTTATTAGTTTATTAATTCACAGATGAATCATGAGGAACTGACATTTGGAAAACCGTTCGTCCCTTATTTTGTTTTTAGTTTTTATTTTTTTAAAGATTTTTATTTATTTATTTATGTGACAGAGAGACAGCCAGCAAGAGAGGGAACACAGCAAGGGAGTGGGAGAGGAGGAAGCAGGCTCCTAGCAGATGTGGGGCTCGATCCCAGGACTCCAGGATCATGCCCTGAGCCGAAGGCAGACGCTTAACGACTGAGCCACCCAGGCGCCCCTGTTTTTATTTCTTTTTTAACCTGTGTTATTATGCCATTTATAAAATTCTTTGCTGATTAAACATTTCTAAATTTTATGTACCCAAAATAAAGTGTCCTTGCATGGCAAAAACAAACGAAAAACGGCAACAAGTATTTCATTTCACTCTCAAAACAACACCCGAAAGTGGGTGTGAGGTCTTCCACAGAAAACACTGGCTGACAACAGGTTCAGTGAGCTGAGAAAGAAGAGAGAGCCAGACCCCGAACCAGGGTGCATCCAAGTCGAAAATTCCCGGCTGCTTATCTGCCACCGAATTTCTAAAGAAGGATCATTAACAGTGTCATCCAAACCGATTGTTACCAAGAAGGGCAAAGACTTTTTTAAATTTAACACCACATGCTGGATACCTTCCACGGATAAACACAAGGGTCTGCCTCGTGCTTTTACTGGCTGCCTAGTGTTCCACTCTAAGAAGGTTCCATACTCAATCAGTTAAGGTGGGACAATGTGATGTAACAGGGGTAAGATGCCTCCATTCCTTACATTCCAACATGAAGGCCAGAGTGCCAAAGACTTGGAAAAAGCGTTTTTAAAAACAGGTGAATAAATTAAAATCCTGAAGTAGAGAAGCCCTTTCCCATATGGGACATGAAGAAACACACAAAAAGAATCAAGGAAAATCCAATAACCTGATCCCATAAAAAATCATAAAAACCTACACTGTGTAAAAGGAAAAACAAGCAAATGAATGAAAAATGAATGAAATAAATGAAAACATGGGAAAATTTTTTTTTTTTTAAGATTTGTTTATACGAGGGGCACCTGGGTGGCTCAGTTAGTGAAGCATCTGCCTTCGGTTCAGGTCATGATCTCAGGGTCCCCTGATCGAGCCCCTCATCAGGCTCCCTGCTCAGTGGGGAGTCTGCTTCTCCCTCTGCCTCTCCCCTCCCCCACTCGTGCCTTCTCTCCCTCGCTTTCTCTCTTTCAAATAAATAAAATCTTTTTTTAAAAAAAGAGCTTGTGTGTGTGCATGCAGGCAGAGGGGCAAAGGGACAGGGAGAGAGAATCTCAAGCAGACTCCCTACTGAGTGCTGAGCCCTACATGACCCGAACTAAAATCAAGAGTCAGCCACTCAACCCACTCAACCTACTGAGCCACCCAGGTGACCCTGGAAAAATAGAATTCTAACACATCATCCCAAATATGAAAAGAGCCTATACTAATAAACAAGGATAAAAATCCCACCTGAAAAATGGGTAATACATGAAAAGCAAACAGAATAGTAATAATCAAATAACATAAAAATTATATATATTCAGGGGTACCTGGCTGGCTCAGTCAGTGGAGCACGTGACTCTTGAACTCCAGGTTGTCCAATCGAGCCCCACATTAGGTACAGAGATTACTTAAAAATAAAATCTTTAAAAAATATACACATATATATATATTCAACATCATCAAGGAAATGAAAATTGCAATAGAATATCTTCTACCTTACCCACTACTTTAAGGTTTTTAAGGTTAAAAGGTTTTGGCAAAGGTATGGAAGAACAGACATTTTTCATTCATTAACAGAAGTCATGTATGCCAGGCACTGAGCCACAAATAGCAGTGAACAAGGTCTCTGCCTGCAAGGACTTCCTATTTCAGGTGTGGTAGAGAGGAGGACTAGACGATAAGGCAGGAGGAAATAAACAATCATTCAATACTTATTGTTCGTAAAAGTGCAAATAAGTACAACTTCATTGCAGGGCAATATGGCAGTATCTATGACAATGTTGTACTGGCAATTGTATTTCTAGATATTTATCCTGCAGATATTCTCACTCTCGCTTTAGCACAAGGTATGTGTACGCGCAAGCTCACTGGAGTTCTGGGTGTAATTCTGGAAAAAAAAAATGGAAACAAGCCTGGTGTTCCTCAAGAGAACAAATAACAGGACACCCAGAAAATGGACCATAATGTAACCAGTGAAGGTCGACTTTTGTTGTTTTTGTAAGGTACCCACATAGAAAGACTGAAAATATTTTGTTTGGGGGGATAAAAAAGAGCAAGTTGCTGAAAATACATAATATGATCCCATTTCTCAAGTCCGGAAACAACAGATGCTGGCAAGGACGCGGAGAAAGGGGAACCCTCTTGCGCTGCTGGTGGGAACGCAAGCTGGTGCAGCCACTGTGGAAAACAGTATGGAGGTTCCTCAGAAAGTTGAAAATAGAGCTACCCTATGACCCAGCAATTGCACTACTGGGTATTTACCCCAAAGATACAAACGGAGTGATCCAAAGGGGCACCTGCACCCCAGTGTTTATAGCAGCGATGTCCACAACAGCCAAACTATGGATAGAGCCTAGATGTCCATCGACAGATGAATGGATAAAGAAAATGTGGTGTGTATATACAATGGAATATTACTCGAGGCCATCAAAAAAATGAAATCTTGCCACTTGCAATGACATGGACAGAACTAGAGGGTATTATGCTAAGCAAAGTCAAGCAGAGAGAGACAATTATCATATGATCTCACTCGTATGTGGAATTTAAGAAATAAAACAGAGGATCATAGGGGACAAGAGGAAAAAGTAAAATGAAATCAGAGAGGGAGACAAACCGTAAGAGACTCTTAATCATAGGAAACAAACTGAGGGTTGCTGGAGGGGAGAAGGCGGGGCGATGGGGTAACTGGGTGACAGACAGTGAGGAGGGCACGTGATGCAATGAGCACTGGGTGTTACATAAGACTGATGACTCACTGACCTCTACCTCTGAAACTAATAATACATTATGTTAATTAAGTGAATTTAAATTTAAAAAAAGAAATCAATCTCTGGAAATAAAATAAATAAAATAAAAAATAAAAATAAATTAAAAAAGAAAGGGGCGCAGAGCACCTGGGTGGCTCAGTCAGTTAAGCATCTGATTCTTGATTTCAGCTCAGGTCATGATCTCGGTGTCGTGAGACTGAGGCTGGAAGGGGGGGCTCTGCGCAGAGTGTGGAGCCTGCTTGGGATTCTCCCACTCCCTCTGCCCCTCCCCGCCCCACTCGTGCGCGTGGGCACGCTCACACGCTCTTTATAAAAAAGGCGAGGCACACGCATTTCTATTAAGTATGTATGCCTGTGTGTCCAAATAGTTAGACATATGTAGGTTAATGTAGGACTAAGAAAAATCTGTGAAGTGGGATTACGGAAAACTTTCTACAGTACAAATTTCTGTACTGTCTGGCATTCTGTTTTATAGTAAGTATGTGCCACTTTTTTTACTCAGGAAAAAAACAAGAAGGGAAAAAAAAAACATTAAAAAAAAAAGTAATGTATTTAAGGATCACTTGGCTTACTCAGTTTATATTCCCAAACTTCAAGCTAAAAATTAATCTGGAAAGAAAACGTTAGCTATGGAGAAAGTGTAACAAGTAATCCTTTGCCTCATTCCTTAAATTCAAAGTCACTGATGTAACTGGGGAGGGGGGCAAGGTAACTGTGCTTACCACTTGCCAAATACTTGTTACTCACTTAGTTCTCTAGGCAACACACAAATGAAACCATTCTAACTCCACAGGTGAGGAATCTGAGGCTTCCAGAGATTAAGAGACTTCCCTAGAGTAGAGGCTGGTAAAAACGCAGCTGCCATCTGTCCTGGTCTGGGAGCAGGAAGACAGGACTTCCCCGCCCTGAGTTCTTATCTCCCTGGCCATTCCCTCAGGTCACTGTGGGTGGAGAGCATGGGGGGAGGGGGGAGCAACTGATTATGGTTTTCTGTTCAAGGAGGCATTTTCTACCCCCTCCATTCCTTCACAGTTATCTTCCCCACTCACCCTCAGAGCTCCATCAGAAGTCGCAGGTGACGGGCACCGGGCACCGCTCCCAGAAATGCCCGGGGTGGGGGGTTTCTCCCCTTCCACAACTCTGCAGTTCGTTATCACATCATACCACTCAATCACTCCCCAGGCTTGCCTAATTGCACGACACAGGACAGAAAAGCAGATTTCACCTCTCTCAGCCTATCCTTAAAATGGGAATAATACCTTTTCAGAGAAGTATTCAGGGGCGCCTGGGTGGCACAGCGGTTAAGCATCTGCCTTCGGCTCAGGGCATGATCCCAGTGTTATGGGATTGAGACCCACGTCAGGCTCTTCCGCTATGAGCCTGCTTCTTCCCCTCCCACTCCCCCTGCTTGTGTTCCCTCTCTCACTGGCTGTCTCTATCTCTGTCAAATAAACAAATGAAATCTTAAAAAAAAAAAAAATTATTCAAAAGAGAATATCAGAAAGTGTAAATTCTACAGTACCAAACAATGCGTCACAGACTAAAGGCTGAGGTCCTTGCACAAAGCTTTGCTTGGCTGAGGATCCAAGCAAAGTAATCCTCAATGAAACAGCTCACATCATTTAGGGAGGGGTCCAATGCGTTTGTAATCACAAAGTTAAAGATAGTATTTTAACAACCTGTGTAGGAAATGTCTCCTCCGGATTAAGTCTATTATCTGGTTGCACAGTGAATGAAGAATAGCAAACTTCAGCAGGCCTTCTTGGCTTTAATCTGTCCCAAAGCTACCACCTTGCAGTTCGCAGTTCCAAAAGGTGCAATTCTTAGTTCTAGAACCAATCCTGTGTTAATCTTTGAATTAGGAAAAGGGTAAAAATAGCAAAAAATTTCAAAGTCCCAATTTGATAACCTTGTTAACTTCCAAAACAGAATCAGGGATAGGGGTAGGGCAAATAAATAAATAAAAATTAAATATACACACACACACACGTGTGTGTGGCATTAAGGCAAACAAGTGTGTGTGTGTGGCATTAAGGCAAACAAGTGCCTGCTTCATCATCAATACATCCTATGTGCCAGACACCATTGCGGTGCTCTATGTACATTAACCTATTTTATCCACATAGCAGCATTTACTTTGTAGAGATCTTATTTCCTCCACCTTACAAATGAAGAATGGAAGGCACTGAGAGGGTAAGCGACTTGCCCACATGGCTGCCCAACAGCTCAGCCTCAGCAAGGCAGCTGGGGAACGTGGCCATCTGGTCTACCACTCCCGCCGCATCATTCACTCTGTGCTCCCCTAATCTTAGCCATCCTAACCCATTCAGGGTTCTTCAGACAGACAGTGTGCTTAACTGCACCCCCATCCCACCACTGTGTGCACCAGGTTCGCGTGCGCGCGCGCGCGCGCGCACACACACACACACACACACACACACTTCATTCTTGCCTTTGTTTGGGGCTTTTCTGTCTCCTCACTAAACCATCTTCTCCTTCCAAAGGACAGAAGTTTCATTCCATGAATGAATGTAAGGTGCCTGTAAGAATCCATTACTATATTTAAGATCCAAGAGTTCTTTGGAAGAAGATACCAAAAGCTTCCTCTGTAACAAGCCATTCTCGCAAAGCTGTTCCTTATCTCCAAGTCAGAATTCCCCACACAGATTGCCTGGGGTTCTCTTTCCTCTCTTGTCCCTAATTATTCCCCCCACGGCACACTTCTACCCCTTCCTTCTGGCTCCTGCCTTTAGGAAAGATCTGGCCAATGACAAAAAGGTTGATCTGGGACATTGCAGACCTCTATGCAACAGCTGGCCGCCCATTCCTTAGGACTCCATGTCAGAAGAAGAGGACATACTTTGTTTTACAAATAGTTTTCACCATACACAAAATTAGCCACTGGGCTTGGTGGTAAGACACCACATGTAACACACTGGCTTCACACTGCACTGAGAAATGAACATCTGATGGTTTAAGGGTCTTACAGACAGAGCATCCCCTCATGTTTTCAGAGACCTTTAAAAACACCATTACAAGGAAGAGGATATGGCATGGCCTCAAAGAAACAGTGTAATAGATGTCACAGAGCCAATGCAATAAACATCAAATACTACTAGCAGCTAACTCTTCAATTAACGAAAAAGGTTTTAACTGATGTGTCAAAACTACTGTCTTTAACTGAATCAATGACTATTTGTCACGTGACACAGAAGGAGAGGCTACTTTAAATAAGATATGCCAAAAAAAGATACTCAGTTCAGCATTATTAATAACAGCAACAAAAAGGGAGGAGAGAAAAAAATGAAATGGAAATAAAGTCATGCCTACTATTTAATTTTCTGAATATCTATAGAGCACCTCCTTCAGTGTCAAGGCACCAATCTAAATGTTGGGGATACAATGTTTAAAAAAAGCGGTTAAGCGTCTGCCTTCGGCTCAGGGCGTGGTACCGGCGTTATGGGATCGAGCCCCACATCAGGCTCCTCCGCTGGGAGCCTGCTTCTTCCTCTCGCACTCCCCCTGCTTGTGTTCCCTCTCTTGCTGGCTGTCTCTATCTCTGTCAAATAAATAAATAAAATCTTTAAAAAAAAAAAAAAGAGATATGGCTCTTCCCTCATAGAGTTTCCATTCTATTACAGGAGACAGACAGTAAAATAATTACATTGTCTATTTTCTTCCAGCAGTTATGCCACTATGCTCTGGTAAATAACAAAAAGAAACAGAGAAATAATATGCAGACATTTTAAATGATGGTAAAAAGGTTTTAGTGATGACAGAAAATGGGACACCTGGGTGGCTCAGTCAGTTAAGCGGCTGCCTTCAGGTCAAGTCATGATCCCAGGGTCCTGGGATCGGGCCCCACACCCAGCTCCCTGCTCAGCGGGGAGTTTGTTTCTCCCCATCCCTCTGCCCCTCCCCCTCCCTCTTCCCTGACTCGTGCCCTATCTCTCTAATAAAATCTTAAAAAAAAAAAAAAAGAGAGAGAAAGTATTACAAGAATAGTATTTAATAAAATCAAGAAACAATTTTATGAAGAATATGATCTCATCGAAGTAAAAAAAAAAGGTATACAAAGGAGATTCAATGATTGTAAAATCCATCTGTCTGTAAGAATATTTGATTTAGAGTAGCTAAGAAAAATGATGAAAGGAACTTCTACACTTGAATAGGGACAATTTCCAAGCCACAGTGAATAGTTCAATGTGAAACGGGGCAAGAGTCAATGACTATCAGGGCTATAGGACAAACACCTACACAAGGGTCTGTTTCTGGACTAATACTCTAGAACACAGCTTTTTTAAATGTTCCAAGTGACATTTTAAACCAGTGAGAAAAGGATAAACTAGGCAGTAACTAGTAGGTTAACTATCTAGAAAAATAAAGGTAGACCTTTATATCACATCATAAATTCCAAATGCAATGTGACAGTATAAATCTCACTGGTAAAGCTGAAATGTGTGTGTGTGTGTGTGTGTGTCCGTATATATATATAATGTAATAATAATTCAAAACATCACTACCTAATTATTAAGTTTCAAAAAAACATTCCAAATGCATTTCAATGTTAAAATTTAGAACCCATGAAATGAAATTTAGGAAACTACTAAGCAATTCTGGGGGCAGGCATTCTTAGAGTAGAAGAAAAACTATTTTAAAAGACTGAAAGATTTTACAATAGACACTTCAAATAAACTTTTTACACACACACACACACACACAAAAACACGATATAGATCCCACAGCATGAATATAGTTATCACACAATAAATATAGTTAAACGACCAGCAACCAACAGGAGAAAATGTCTGCAATGTACAGCAACTAGAAGGCTGACACTCTCCATATATGGCGTGCTCTTACAATCAACAAGATATAAACACCCGACAGAGAAATGTGTGAAGAACACGAACATAATTGATGGAGAAACTTAAAAGATCAAGAACTCTATTTTACAATATTCAACCACACAGGCTGCTACATGCTAGTTCACGATAAGCACTGTGATAGAAATGCTGCTTTAAGTTCTGTTTCACTACTCAGATAAAAACCACAATGTCCAATACTGGGAAAGAGACAGTGAAACGTGCCCGGCTGGCGTTATGAGCTGGAGCATTCTGCTGCGGAGGCCAACGCGATTTGGTAAAAATGCGTCGAAAGCCTTATTCAAACCCTTTGGTCCAAAAAGGTAATTTACTATTTTTTTTTAAACATTTACACAAAGACAACAACTAAAGCTAAGTGTCCATCCCATGAAACTGGTGAAAGCCATGGACCTGTAACCTGTGATATTATGCACCCATTACAAAAATTTAAGTTCTCAAAGCATTTTGAGTGAAATGAGGAAAGCTCATCAATCTAGTATGTCCGGAGCTGGATCAATGCTTAAAGACGCACATACGAATGTACGTGGAAATCAGGTTAGCAGCGGTCCTCAGGTGAAATTGGAAGAGATTTCAATTTTTTCTTCTCTTCTTCCTTACACGTGTCTAAATCATCCACATTTTCTACAATGAGCATGCTCCTTTAATAACCAGGGAAATGCAACTCAAAAAGTATCTGAAGTAAATACACCAAACTGACACAGGATGGGAAGAGCATAAGGCAACTCTTTTCCCATTTTAACTTTTCTACCCTGAACAAAGGAGAAAGTCTGTTTGTTTTTTTTTTATGATTTTATTTATTTATTTGACAGAGAGAGAGAGACAGCCAGCGAGAGAGGGAACACAAGCAGGGGGAGTGGGAGAGGAAGAAGCAGGCTCCCAGCGGCGCAGGGAGCCCATTGCAGGGCTCGATCCCAGGACCCTGGGATCATGCCCTGAGCTGAAGGCAGACGCTTAACGACTGAGCCACCCAGGCACCCACTGAACAAAGAAGAAAGTCTTAAAAATGCCTAGCATGAGGAGTGCCAAACATGGTCCAAAGCTGGCTGATTACAGGGAGGAGGGGTGGAGGCGAGGCAGGCCAGGCAGGCAAAGGCTTTGCAGAGGAGGGGGAGGGTGGATGGCGGGTGCAAACTCAGTGTCTCCCACCGGCCACGGAGCCCCGGACCACTCACTCCCTCCTCAGCACCGCAGCATGGGGCTGGGAACAAGACCAGCCTCGGAGCCCAGCACTCTGTGAACATCAGCGCATCTCTTCAGGCTACCTTTAGGCAAAAAAGCAGAGGCCCAGGGAGGAAAGCAAAGCTCTCCAAGTCAGTAGCATTTGACCTTCTTTGCAAAAGAAAGAAAATGGCCGAAGCCAGTCCACAGACAAGCACAGGGGCACAGAGGTCCTCGTCCACAGGGCCGCATCCCCTGCGGTCAGGGCCGGAGTCAAGGCACCTGGCGACTGACAGAGTTTGGGCTTGGCAACCAGCTGAGGCCGCAGAGCTACCCGCAGGGAGCATCGTGCCCTGCCACTGGGCCACGCCAAGCCCGGGAGGGGGCTGCTTCCATCCACAGGCGGATGCAGAGGCCCCCTGCCCAGAAGCTGGCAAGCCCGCAGAGGACCAGCCTAAGGATCGGGCTGATTTCCACCCCCGGCGGGCTCTCCAAATTAAGGCCTCCAAGTTCTACGGAAGGGCGGCAGCCCGGGGACGACCAGCTGCTTCCACACTGCAGCTCCCGTGAGATTCAGTGCGACCCCACAGAGCGCACAGTGGTCCCCCTGCCCCTCTGCTCTGCCTGCTTAAAAATACAGGGGCAATTAAGCCACTTGATGCCAGGGTGTCGATGAGGTGACCGGGAAGGAAGTGCAATAAACACATACACACCATCACACAGAAACCACAAAAAACGCCATCTGTTAGGACACTGATCCACGTGTCCTGATAAAGGGAATCAGCAACTGAACAGCCATTATCATACCAGGCACTCTAAACAGCTGCATTCTTTCATGTCACAAAATTACACTTCTCCGTTTACATCGAGACACAGAGAAAAAGCAAAGGCAGCTCAGTCACGGCGTGAGGAAGTGCGAGAGTGGAGATTCAAATGGCAAAGCCCCTGCCACTTGTCTCAGGACACGGTGGGCGGTCCTGGCGCCATGGCCACACGGGACTTCTGCCTGGCACGCGTGGAACCGAAGGGACAGCAGACCTCATATATCTAAGGTGCTCCATGTATGTCCAGCAAAGGATACCGGCCACGGTCACAGTAAACAGGAATTCTAACAACGGCTGCCGATGACAGCCTCTGCCCCGGGGACGGCACACCCACGGCTGGCCCGAGCAACTCTATACTGAGCCGTCCACCTTCCAGTCCACCTTCCAGACCGCGACGCGTGGAGGCTCAGGGAGCTCTCACCGCCAGGAAATGGAATCTCTCTGGCACAACAGTCTCCTTCCCAACTAACCCCACTGTGACCGGCACGGAAACCAGCTAAGGAAGCCCAAGTGCGTCATCCGGGTCACCTCCCCGTTCCTGCTGGGAGGTCTGCCCAGCACCCGGGCTCTGCCCTGGCCGAGCGTGATGGCCACTACCTTGGTTGAGATAGGTCAGAGTCTCTTCGTGCAGCTTCACGGCGGGCGATGTGGCCGCGCACAGCACGTACTGCAGGGGCGGCAGGCGGGCCTCGTTCTCGGGGGACAGCTGGGGCTCCTCTTGCTTGAAGATGGGCAGGGCGAGCACATCACTGCAATACACAGGAGGGAGCGGTCAGGAGCAGGGCCCCCAGGAGCCCATGGGCAAAGACAGAGCCAAGCTGGAGAAGTGGGTCCTGACCAGGGCCATCAATGGCAACACGGCAGAGCCGCCGCAGTGTGCCGCCAGGGTGCAGACCTCACGCATCACGAGCGCTCCGGGATGCTCGTTTCAAACCGAGCCACCCAATCCTTGATTCTATTTTTCACTCAATGGCCCTCCAGAGATTTACTGAATCAAATCAAGGAGGCAAAAACACTAAGTTACCTAAAATCTACAGATTACCAAAATCTTCTCTGTGACAACTGGCAGCAACGGAGTGAACTTTAAATGCCACATGGTTGCCATCCACAAGAGATTGCTCATTATGTAGTCTTGCTCTTAGCCGAAGAATCTGAACAAACATTTTCATTTTCTTAAGTGAACTATTCTACTCCTCAGCGGCTTCTCAGACCAATTCAACCTTGTCCTCAGGGCTCTATAAACTATGCAAATAAAACTACAATTCACTCGTCCAGGCTGTGACAGCCCACCACTCCCCATCTTAAAAAAAAAAAAAAAAAGAAAAAAAAAAAGGACAGTTGGCCCATAACCCTGATTTTAAGGGTCATACTAATACCTCCTAAATGCAAATGAAAAGACTTAGGTTTTAATTCAATTTCCTTATTCAAATGCAAAAAATCAAGATGCTCAGAAATCCTTTTCTTCCACCTCTGAACAAAACTCTCCGCCATAACCAAAAAAATCAGCCTCCCATTAGCCTGGGACTTGTCTCTAGATGTACTTTTTAAATGCCCTGGCAAGGGAAAAAGAAATTCTCGAGAACATGAAAGACCTGTGAGCAGGAGAAGCTTAGTTTAAGACCTCTAAATTATAAACAGCATGGAAACAGGTGCCCCAAAAGTGCCAGGGCCCTTATCTTGATAACCCTCCTCCCTCTAAGTGTCCCAGGTTATGAATCAGATTCACCGACCCCACTTCACTATATAAACAGCCGTCACTGGTACAACGTGTTCCTCGTACAATACAATAAACCAGTCGTCTCTAAAACACAAACCCAGCACACACCCCAGCAATCCCAAACAATTCTCAGAAGTTTAAGTCTGGCTTGGAGCACACCTGGAAACTCTCCTGTGTGGGGGCTGCCCCTGCCACCATCCCCAGCCCAAAGACAGGAGCGCCGTGCTCTCTTGGCTCCCCCCGCACCTCACCTTCCTTTTGCCACACTGGTGCACACTCCCAGCCCAAGTGGTTATCTAGGAACATAGGAGCAGCAGGCCTGCTCACCTGGGGATTGCATAATTTCATGTTTGCCAAGACTGTGTTAAGTTAATAATCCATGGGCTGCTGCCTTTAAATTTAAAGAAAAGAAAGAGAAAGAAAGGAAAAAAAGAAAAGGAAAGGAAAGAAAAAAGAGAACTAGGGGTGGTAAGAACCATCACTCAACAGTAATTTATTTCAAGCCTGGCACCCTTATTTGCCAAGGAATAAAAGGCACGAGAACATCAAACAGAAAAAGGGAAGAAAGGAGTAAAGGCCACTACCTTGGTAAGGCCAGACAACTTGCAGAGGTTCTGCAGGGCAAAGAAATGACCGAAAATAAATATATTAACCAAGGAAAAAGACAAGACTTTCGAGTTGAGGAAACCAATGGCATAGTCACTGACGGTCACTTTGGCCTTCAATGAGGTCAGCCTCTAAAAGGGTTAAAAACCCAGTTTCCAAGACACGAAATAAAATTATTTTTTCAACAGCATGGACCAAATGCTTCCTTATGCATGGTCCCTGAATGACCCCAGAAACCAATATGGCTTTCTGGCACCTTTCACCCCAATTCCCACCCCACCTCCCAACCCCTGAAACAATACCAAAATCCTAAGAAGGTTAAGGAATTCCACAGACCAATTTCCATTTCAGAAGCAAAAGCACTTCCCGTACAAGGGGAGCACTATTCCTAATGGGATGACACTTTAAGTATCCAGGAAGTTTTAAATACACTCACATTCCACTCAAGGTCACCTTCAAACTCACTCTTAAGATATGGCAACATATTTAACGGCCACAAACTAAAATTTAGGCAAAACCTCAACCATAACCCATCACACAGTACAATAAAAATGGACTCCATTGCAGCATTTCAGGCAGGTGAATGGACACAATTTTCTGCAGAGACTAAAACCTGCCCAGTGGACTTCTGACATGCCCCAGGGCAGCTTCCCTCTGGTGACATTTCCATGGTCTGCAGGGAAGGCCATCATTCCTTAATTAAGTGTGAGAGTTAGGAGACCTCCTCCTATTCAGGCGCATGAATAAAAAACAGAGGACACATCTGTTATAACCCAATCATTTCTTTGCTTCTGGAACGGGGCTGTCTTCAGAGAGGACTAGTGGACACATACTTATCAGAAACCAGGATTTCCAAAGAACGTGTACTGTAAATCTGAGTGGGAACTTCTTGGGAGGGAGGGAAAAAAAAAAAAAGGCACTCAGAATAGCTCTCACTTCAGGGCTATCGGCACCAGCGATTCCTTCCAGCTCACCATTCACTTTCTCTGAGCCCATACCAAATGCCCTTTGGGTAAAATTAGGCACATTTCATAAACTGTGACTAGGATGGAAATAAAGACAGGCTAAAGCTGGTTCAGGCGAGTTCAGTAAATGAAATGACTGCCCATTAGTGCCCAGCGAGCTGCAGAACAGGGAAAAACAATCCTCCAGGAACTGAAGCTAACGGGGCTCCGACTTCCTTAAAGGGGATAAGACAGAACTTTGAAAAACAAGCAGGACTTACTTTTCCCTTTGAAGAGCACTAGTCAAGTCCCTGCAGAAGAAGAAAGATTTCCATCAAGGGCAATAAACGTGCGCGCCCCAGGCCAATACACGCAAGACCACCTGGAGGGAGGGGGCAGCCAGTCCCTCTGAGCCCCCGCCCGCCGGCTCGCGAGGCTGAAGCGCAAGATCGACCCTCGCCGCTCACTCTCCCCCTTCGGCCGCCCAAGGACACCGGAGAGGGCGCGAGGTTCGGAGAGGGACCCGGGCAGAGAGGGGCAAAGAGCAGGGGACTAGACTTCCCCGCGACGGGCACCGGACTGAGGGCAGAAGTTTCCTCTGCTCCGACGCGAGCGGGGAGAGGAGAGACGGGGGAGGCTGACGGCCCCAGAGGCTGCGGCCAGTAGGTGTGTGCTCCGCGCCCGCCAGGGTCTTCAAGGGACGACGGGTCCCGCCGGGNCAGGTAGCTGCCGGAGTTGTGCTGGTTATAGTGCTCGGGCTGCGTGTGCCAGAACAGCATGGCTGCAGCTCCGCGCCCGCCGCGCCCCAGGCGTAGCAGCGAACCAGCGGCGGTCCGCGCGCACCTCTCCCGCTCCTGGAAGCCGCGCTCAGAACCGGCGGTACGGCCGGCCAGGCGCATTTATGGACGGCCCGGGGGCGGGGCCACGGTCGGACCCGCCCCCCTCAGGCGGCGCGGCGGGGCGGTGGCCTCCGGAGGCCGCGCACCTGGCTGACCGGCTCGGGCGTGCCCTTCCCGGGAGCGAGCGCGCCTCGGGGCTGCGGGACTGGAGGGGGGCGGAGCGGCCGCGGACGGGGGCTGAGGCCTGGCCTCCTCTCTCGCCCCCGAGGGTGGAGTCCAGGTGACCCTCACCACCGCCCCGACGACCTCCCGCGTTTCCCCAGCGCACCGCCCTTGACTCTGCGCGCAGGGCGGGTCGCCACAGCGGCACCGCGGCTTGGGAGAGGCTGCCCCGAGCTTGGATGTTAGGGTCCCCGGACCGGACATTCTCCACCCTCTTACCTTGCTCTTGTTTTTTCATTCCACTTTACACTCTCTTCAATCACGGTACTTTTTATTTTTGTTCATTGTCTTTTCCACTAAAACGTAAGCTGCAAGAGGGCAATCAAGGCCTGGACTCCAACTCATCGTGTTTTCCCAGTGCCTAGAAAAGTGCTTGGGATATAGTAAATGCTTCATAAATATTTGTTGAATAAATATGAAAAAAAGGAATGCATCGAGTGGGTAATCAGAGGAGGCTTCCCGAAGGAAGTGACATTGTGCCAAGACCTTACAGACTTGGAGGAAGCATCTCTCTGAGCATCTGGAGGGAAAGTGGGTCAGGCCCTGGTTAGTAATTGCCAAGGCAGACCAACTTTAGCATGGCTTGGTCTGGGTGACCAAGGGGATAAGGAAATAAGGTGAGAGAGGTGGACACAGCAGATCACAGAGGGCCTGGCAGGCCCTGACACGGAGCTGGGATTTCTAAAGGTGTTTTCAGCTTCAGAAGAGAAGTTGAATATGTGATTTGCCTTTTGGAAAGATCGGTCTGGAAGAAGTATAGACAGTGGATCATGGTGCGGGGGGGGGGGGGGTCAATAAGGACGGCATGGAGGTCATAGAGCCATGACTCACACCCAAGTGATATCCCCCGCTCCATGCCACAGAGTCTGGAACAGAAGAGCTGGACGTTCTGTCTCTGAGTGTTGATGGGATGGAATGAAGTCCCATGAAGCCCCAGACTTGCAACTCCAGCTCCCCCAAGCATGGATGTGGGTAAAACCCTCCCTCACTCTGCTCTCGCAGCAACTCTTCCTCCAGCACAGGTCATGGCTGGCAAGGCACTTCCTCAAAGCAGCTCTCAGGGACTGCTGCCTCCCCACTGCTCTTCTACCCCATGAGGAAAATAGAAATGTGTCATCCAAACCCCGGCAAGGAAGGACTTACTGTGCGAGCCGCGAGGAGTGCTGTAAGCAGAGAGCCCTCGGCCATCAGCCCCTTCAGGGACAGCCTTTGCGGCAGAGAGCCTCCTTGCCCAAGGTCACACCCAGGGAGGGGCGTCCACATCCCAATGCCCATTGAGACAGGAGAATGAAAGTCTGGCCATCTCTGCAGATTGGCTCTTTTAGCCCCAGGACTCCCCGAGGGGCCCGTCAAATGTGTCATGGGTACCTCCCATGGGACCTCCCTCAGTCCACTCCTGCTTCCTTCCCATCCCTTGCACAGGTGCTAATCTCAAGGAAACTTCCTAACAAACATCCTGAACGCTAAGCTCTGTCTCAGGGTCCATGACAAGCACAGCATCTAAGTGGGAGACCCTCGGGGGTGGTGTGCAAAGAGCACACCCTTAATGGATCCCTTCACTGGACAAATACCCCAGAGCACCTGCCACGTGCAGACACGGCACGGGGTGCGGGTGGCGCTCTAACTGGAGAGGCCGGTGGGAAAGCAAGAGTAGAGGCTGCTCTAGGAGTACGACGGAGGGTTGTGGAGCTCTGGACAGCCCCCCGGGAAAGTGATGTCTCCTGCTGGATGGGTAAGTGGAAGTTAGGCCAATCTATGAAGCGGAGCTTGGAGGAGGGTCTCTAGCTATGCACACAGCATGTGCCAAAGCCCAGAGGAAGGGCTCC
Organism: Ailuropoda melanoleuca; assembly: GCF_002007445.2. Classification (NCBI taxonomy): domain Eukaryota; kingdom Metazoa; phylum Chordata; class Mammalia; order Carnivora; family Ursidae; genus Ailuropoda; species Ailuropoda melanoleuca. The sequence continues at coordinate 98,470,382 of NC_048219.1, read as the reverse complement.
GGTCGTGGGAAACAGATGACCCAGGTTCAGACCTGGGTTTTCCACCTGACTCCGTCAGGATCTGTGACCCTGGGTGGAATAAACGGACTGCGTGCGTGCTGCTTCTCTCATCAGGAGGGCTCTGTGACTTGCTTTGACCATAGAATGCCAGGGAAATGATGCTGGCCCTGTTCCAGGCTGGCCCCTAGGAGGCCGGGCGGCCTTCTGCCTCTGCTTTCCTGGAGTTCTGGACCACCCTGTAGAGTGGAGATCAAAGCCCAGCCCACCCCCAACCGTTCCAGCCCCAGCAGAGGCCATCTCAGATTTGACAATGGATCTGCTCCTGCAGACACCACACAGAACGAGCGTGAGTCCTGCCACCCGGCCCTGCCCAAAATGCAGACTTGAGAGCCCATGCTCTTCGGCCACCATCAATTCCTGTCCTAAGGCCCTGCATTCCTTTCTTGGAACGAGGTTGGGCAGATGTGCTGGGATCCAGATGTGTGTCTGCTCCTGAGTAGTAGCCCGGGGCCCCCACAGCGTCCTCAAAGGACAGCACCCTCTTGGCCACTCCATAGGGGATGCCAGCTGCGCTTAGAGGAGGTCACCATGAAGAATCTGGAGCCTGACACGCGGGGGGATGGTTTCCACGAATGAACAGGACTTTAAGGATGGCCAAAGTAGGTGGGGAGGTATCCTAGCCAGAGGAAAAAGTCTGTATAATTACATTTATCCCCATATTGTTTATAATAGTAAACATTGGAGACAAACGAAATGTCCATCAGTGGGAGGCTAGAGATATCATCCGTGGCCTGTTCACATGACGGAATTCTCCACACGCTTGAAAATGAACTAGAGCTCCATGGATGACACTCACAGCATGAAGTAAGGCAAAGAGGAGCAAGATGTGGATTACTATCGTATAATACGCTTTATCAGATTTAGCAACACGCAGAATAGCACTAGCGGCTGTACACGAGTCTCTACCTATGCGGCGAGGAAGTAACAGACCCAAGTCTCAGGGCAGGGCTTACCGCTGCCGAGGGGGGCTCATGTCGGGGCTCACACAGGGGCGTCAACTGTGGGCCATTACCATGAGCGGCCATTAGAACATTCTTATATATTCCGGCAATCTGAAATATTTCATTAATAGGTGTATTTTTAAAAATTTTTTTAAAGATCTTGTTAATTTATTTGAGAGAAGAGGGAGAGAGAGCATGAGCAGGGGGAGGGGCAAAGGAGAAGGAAGAAGCAGACTCCCTGCTGAGCAGGGAGCCCAATGCAGGGCTCCGATCCCACAACCCTGAGATCAGGGCCCTGAGATCATGAACTAAGTCAAAGGCAGATGCTTAACCAACTGAGCCACCCAGGCACCCTTCATTCATAGATTTATTTTTGGGTACATGCAAAGGCCAGAAGCATCGGCAGCCAAGGGTGTGGCATAGGAAAGAAAAGAAAAGGATTGCATTTGCCCTGAACCACAATTCAAGTTTCACATGCTTTGCCTGGAGAGGACAGAGCCCCTTCTAAAACAACTGGAAAAGGCAGGTATGGAGGCTCCCAGGTATGTGCAGGTAGCAAGCAGCTCCCCGTCTGCCCAGACCCCATGACCTTTCCCTGGACAGGCCCAGCCCGTACCCTGATGTCAGCCCCTCAGGGCCCATACACGGACGAGGGACTGCTCATTGTGGGGGAAGGTGAGAAGGAGGCATCCACACCTGCTGTCCACATCCTGGGAGGGCAGGGCTAGTGGACTAACAATGTCTGATGCTAAAAAGCCATTGATTTTGCTGACTGGTGCTCCCCGAAGGGGAGAAGAACTGAGACCCCCAACTGATTTTGGGAATAGCTAATCTGGGCTGGACGCTTTTCACAGTAGCCCTGGGTGGGGAGGGGCAGTGTGCCCTTTTGCAGACGGGGAAGGAGAGGCTGCCACAGAGTAAGGAAGCAGCTGGAGTGTGTAAGGCCGCAAGATGGAAGGAAAAGGCCGAGGGCCAAGGAGAGGGGCAGACTGTGGTGCCTGCCTAGCCACCCCTCCCTAGAGGGACACCTTGTCTGCCCTTTGGCAAGGTCCCCGGCAGATTCCCCTAGGTAGGGTGCCTCTGCAGAGCTCATGGGCAGGCATTTCCTCCTGGGGAGAGCCTCTCCCGTGGGTGCTGTTATGCCCACAGGCTAAACACAGAGAGTGCAACACTGTCAGGCTGGAGGCCGGGCCAGCCCTCACTGCTGTGCACATGGCCCAGACAGGAAAATGGGACGGCCCGGGACTGGCAGGACGGAGCCCGCCTAGCCCTGGTCTCTGGCCTGCCTGGCCCTCCTTAAAGCACTCCAGACCCTGACTCCCGCTGAGGGGCAGTGCCCTAGGCAGGAGATAAGGAGGAAGCTCCCACCTGCTGAGCACCGCTCTGCATAGCTATTAACTTAATTCATGCAATCCCCACTTCACCTCTGCAAGGAGGGGAACCGGCTCGGAAGGTTGCAGTCACTTGCCTAAGGCAAGGTGACCGAGATTCAAAATTTGAACCCAGGCCATCTGACTCCGGACCTCTGTACTCGGTCCCCTGTTTGGCACAACCCCTTGACCCTCAGCCTAGGCCAGGGTATGGGAGGGGCAGCCGTGCACAGGGTTCTAGCCCAACCCAGGTCACACCCAACCTGCACCCAACAGCTGGGGAAGGCTAGGATGTCTGAGGTCCTTGGGAGCTGACAGCCCTCCTGGGAAGGCAATGATCTTCCTTGAGTCAGTGCCCCCAACAGGCTCTGGAATCTCCCAGGCAGAGGCCATGTCCTCCTCCAAAATGCGTGCCCTGCCCCTGACACGGGGTCATCATTATGAGCCGCTGGATTAATCTGATTGACATTAACTTCCATGCGACAGCCTGGTGGATGTTCGAATAGGAAACTCACCAGTGTGGTTTATTACATCATGAACTAATCTTCTGGGAATAACCTAGAAATGCACCCAAAATTCAAAGGGTGGTACCAGGAAAGGAAAATCTCCTCCCTGCCCCCTCCGCTTCTCCCCTCATCCAACTTTCCAGGGTTAGAAGTTTCCGTGGGCTCTTCCCAAATATGTATGGGAGGCACACTAGGGACTTCGAGCTATCTAGAAATTTTAGAGCTAGGTAACACAGGCTTCCTGGAGGAGGAGAGGAGGGGTAATTTGAGCTGGGGCCCTGAGGGAGGTAGGATTTCTGTGGTGAAAGAATAGAAGCGATTCTCCAGGCGTGAGGAACAGTGCGAGCAAAGGTGTCGAGGGAGGAAAGAGTGTGCTGCTCTAGGGTTACGATAATGGGGGAGCCATGGGGCGTCCCCCTGGAGTAAGAAGGGGCCAAGTGACCATAACTCTCCGTGACCTCTGACTTCTGGGGAGGGGACTGGTTGTGCCACCTTGGGCAAGTCACTTAACCTCTCTGTTGCTGGGTGCGTGGGGGACGTTTGCTGAGGAGCGACCAGCAGCCGTCCAGGAGTGGGTGAGGGTAGGAGTGGGCGGAGGATGGGACTCAGCTATGGTGGCTCTGGAGCTGAGATGGCCCTCAGAATTGTCCAGAAATTGAGCAAGGGATACACCCACACTCACGAATGTCCATCCGATGCAGGTTGCCCCTAGGGAAGGGTGATGACCTTGAGCAAAGTGACTCAGCTGGAGGCGAGTCCTGGAGGGTGACCCAGACAGTGGTAGGAACGCCTCGCGGGAGCCTGAGTGCATTGGCGGGGAGGGGACCTGGCCGGGCACAGCACCCCCCAGGCTCTCCGAGCTGAGTCTCATTCATGACAGGAAGGTGATGACACCTGCATCTTGCAGCTCCTGGGAGGATTCGGGGAGACAGTCCCTGGGGCGTGCAGGGCACCCTCTCCCTACCTTCTCTAAAGCACTTTCCGCTTTTCAGCCGCACATTACCAATCTCGTTTTTTAATTCTCGAACATTTAAAAGTGTGTGGTGGATCCAAAACCCAGGGGCTGGTTAGAGTTTCATTCTGCTGCAAGCAACAAAAGCCCCCAAATAAAGAGGGCCTAAAGAAGATAGACACTTCTTTCTCCCGTAACTTCTATTAAGTCTAGAGTTAACACCATCCAATACTGTACCCACGAGCCCCACGTGGCCATGGAGCATTGGAAATATGGGCAGCCTTAGTCAGGATGTGTTGTAAGTGGAAGGTACAGCGATCCCCCCCTTATCCGCAGTTTTGCTCTCCGCAGTTCTCATTCCCCAAAGTCAGCCGCAGCGGGGAGCAACGATCCTCCTTCTGATACCTCGTCAGAAGGTCATAGCAGCCTGACGCAACGTCACTGTGCCTCCGTCATTCCCCTCCTGTCACCTCATCACATAGGCATTTTGTCATCTCTCAGCATCCCAAGAAGGAGGGTGAGCACAGGACAGTAAGATATCGTGAGAGAGACAGGCCACATTCACATAACTTTTATTGGTGTGTTGTTTTTTGTTTTTTGGTTTTTTTTAAAGATTTTATTTATTTATTTGACAGAGAAAGACAGCCAGCGAGAAAGGGAACACAAGCAGGGGGAGTGGGAGAGGAAGAAGCAGGCTCTCAGCGGAGGAGCCTGATGTGGGGCTCGATCCCATAACGCCGGGATCACGCCCTGAACCAAAGGCAGACGCCCAACAACTGCGCCGCCCAGGCGCCCCTGGTGTGTTGTTAATAATTGTTCTGTTCTATTCTTAGTTACTGTGAATCCCTGGCTGAGCCTCGTCTGTCTGTTAAACTTTAGCATAGGTATGTACGCACAGGAAAAACTCGTGTATACAGGGTTCAGTACTATGTGTGGTTTCAGGCATCCCCTGGAGAACTTGAAACAATCCCCCATGGATAAGGGGGGACTACTGTACACACCAATTTTAAAGATTTTATATGAGGGGCGCCTGGGTGGCTCAGTGGGTTAAGTGTCTGCCCTCGGCTAGGTCATGATCCCAAGGTCCTGGGTTACAGCCCAATGTCAGGCTCCCTGTTCGGCAGGGAGTCTGCTTCTCCCTCTCCCTCTGCTCCTTCCCGCTGTACTTGTACTCTCCCTCTGCCTCTCAAATAAATAAATAAGATCTTTAAGAAATAAATAATAAATAATATGGATTTTATATGAGAAAAGAGTAATATGGCCCTGTCAATTTTTATATGAATCCTGTGATAAGTGACAGTATTTTAAATATATTGAGTCAAATGCTGTATACTATTAAAATTAATTTCACCTGTCTATTTTTACTTTTTTTGATGTGGCTACTAAAAAATTTTTACAAAAATAAAAAAATAAAAAATTTAAATTTAAATACGTGGTTTGCACTTGTAGCTTGCGTTATATTCCTATTGGACAGAACTGCTCTAGGGCAGTGGGTTTGGTTTTTTTTTTAAGATTTTATTTATTCGAGAGAGAGAGAGTGCCCACAAGTTGGGGGGTGAGCGGAAGGAGAGGGAGAGGGAACAGCAAACTCCCTGCTGAGCACAGGGCTCAACGCAGGACTCCCCTTGGGAAACAGACACTGAGTCATAGGGCAAGACAGTGAGACGCAGGGCGAGAGGTGGGGCTCCATCCCAGGACCCCGAGATTATGACCTGAGCCAAAGTCAGACACTTAATGGACTGAGCCACCCAGGTGCCCCTCTAGAGCAGTGGTTCTTAACCAAAGGTGACTTTGGCCCCCCCAGAGGACAGATGGCAATCTCTAATCTTGGTTGTCGCACCTCAGGGAGTGGGGTGCTACTGGCATCTAGTGGGTGGAGGCCAGGGATGGTACTAAATACCCTGCAAGGCTAGTCCCCATTCTAGAATTAGAAGATATCAATAGGGCTCAGGTTGAGAAACCCTGGTCCAGAGGTCCACGCCATTGATCTATAGTGTTCTACGTATTGGGAACCCTGCTTTCTTATACCTTCTTGCCATGCATGCCTTCCATTGGCAACATTGTGGCACACTCTAAAGTGGCTGCTGGAGCTCCAGCCATCATGACAGCATTCTGTCCAGCCCCAAAGAGGAAAGGGCAGAATAAGGGCACTCCTTCTTTCCTCGAGGAAGATGTGAATACCACTTCTGTTTACTCCCCATTAATTGGAACCTAGTCACCTGGCCTCATGTTGCTGTATGGGAAGCTGGGAAATGTAGTCCTTAGTCGAGTGGCATGTGCCCGGCTGAAAACTCAGGAGTTTCTTACTGAGGAAGACGGGAAAATGGGTCTGAGGAGGAGACTGGTATCTGCCGTACCTTGCCAGGGGCACCAGACAAGGAATATTATTCCAATTTTACAGAAACGAAACAGAGGCACCCGGGTAAGGGGACCAGTCCAGATTAAATGGCAGACACAAGCCTGAACTGAGGGCTCCCAAATCCCGGCTGTCTCTTCCTCACTCCCTGCTACCCTGCAGACTTGGCGAAATCATACTTTTGTCCTTTGAATCCCATTGGCCAATTGTGCATATTTTCATCTCCATCCCCACGGCAGCAGTTTCTCTGTCAACACTTTACTCACTCTCTCAAGGAAGAGAGTAACTTCTCAAAGATTTCCCTTCAAATTCAGATAAAGCCTGGAACTGACTTAACAGCACTGTACCAATCCCAGTTTCTTAGCTCTGACGAATGTACGCACACCCCAGGATGATAACAATGGTGGAAACTGGGTGAACGGTCTATGGGAATTCTCTGTGTAATACTGGCAACTTTTCTCTAAGTCTGAAGTTACTCCAAAACAAAAAATCCTTAAAAAAAAAAAAACAACCAAACACCTTCCTTTGGAATAAAGATAGTCCAGTTGATAGATTTCGGCATAAGCGGTTTGGTTTTCTTAAAGCAAAGGTCATCCCCACCACTCACATTTATCATTCACCAAACAGCCCAGACAGGGCAGAAATATTCTAAGAAATAACTAGCGTACATCCAGCCCTTAGCATGTTCCAAGAGTTGTACGGGAACATTAGGCGTATGAGCTAGCCTGGTTCTCACAAATGGCCCTATGAGACAGCTGCTGTGCCCATTTTACAGATGAGCCTGTGCAGGTCGGAGAGATGAGGCAACCTTCACAGGGGCACATGGCTAACAAGAGGAGGGGCTGTGTTCTGAGCCCCAGTCCCTCCCACTCCTAAGACTCTGCTACTGCCTTCTATGGACCTCCCCTCTCTATTTAGATTCTCCCATCAGTCTCTTCAGTAGTCAGTGTTCTCATTCTGATGCAGACGGCCCCACTGCCCACTCAGCGAACCGCCCTGGGCAGAGTCAGCCCCATGCACTGTGGCACAGTGCCTTCCCCCCAGGGGCCAAACAAGAGCTCTGTTATCTGCTTTATACCTCCCTCTGCAAACTTCCCCAGTTACAAGCGCCAGCCTCCGCAGGGAGGCCAGATTTAGTGCTTCTTCCCCAGGGGGCTGCTACTACAGAGAAACAGGGAAAGCAAGGATTGGGACTGCAGAGAGCCCTTCCCCATTGGAGCGGCTGAGGTGTTTAACCTCCACCCACCATCCCATTTAACCCTCTCAACATCCTAGGGAGGTAGAAGGCATCACACCCACTTCACTGATGAGAAAACTGAGGCCCTGAGATTCAGCCACTTATGTAAACTTATTTAGCTGGAGCCAGGATGGGGCCCTGTGTTGTCTGTCCAACTGCACCGGGCTAAAAGGAGAGTGCCCAGCTGGGACCAGACTCGCAATGGCTCCCCAAGGGAGGCAGGAGATGCTGGACAGGTTGCGAGTGGAGCCTTAGCTCCTGGGAGAAAGAAGCAGGCCTCAAACTCCGAGAACCTTCTTATCCCCCTGCTGTCCTTGGGGAGGTTGTCCCCACTGCCTCCGTGCCTTTACACCCAGGAGTCTCCTGCCTGAGAGGCTCTCTCCCTTCTACTCATTCATCCCAACCCTGACCAGAAAAAGGACCGACCTACCATTGTATCTATCATTGCGTCTTCCGGAAACCCTCCACAGTGAAGTGAAGACTTCTTTATTTAGGTCATAAGCACATAAAGGCAAATAGAGTGAGAAGAGATGCCAGCCATGAAGAATTGCAATCTGGAAAGCAGGTGAGTGAGGCCATCTGATCCTTCTGATAGAGATGCTTTCTCGCCTTTGTAAGGAAGTCTCACGATTGCGCAGCAATGCCGACGCCATTACAGAATTGCCAAATGGCCAAGAGCCATTGCTAGTTGTCAGGGGCATCCTAAGTTTACAGACATGAAAATATGAAAAAAGCGTGTGCCTTAGAATCAGTGAAATATGATGGCTCCACACAACCGTGACTCCTACCTTGTTATGGTCGGATTTTGAAAAAACTACATTTCCCAGCCTCCCTTGCGGACATGTGACCTAGTTCCCACCAATAAGATGCACCCATCAAAGGTTCTGATTTGGAAATGACAAGAAGGTTGGATAAGAAATGACAGGCTGGGCAGAGGTCATCCATTTTGCCGAAATGGGTGGCAACACCGACAAAGTTAATTTTCTGAGATTGATGAAGACCATTGAGTAGCACTGTTTCTGAGAGCATTGCCCAGACTTGTTTCTTCATCCCTTCTAATAATTCTGCAGGAAATACATTCCTTTTTGTCCAACCAGTTAGCCTTGCCCACCTGAAATATCTTTCCTTTCCTTTTTTGTTAATAACAAAACCCTGATTTTGTTGGGTCTTAGCAATTTGTGCCCAGCTAACAACTACATTTCCCAGGCTCCCTCGAAGAGAGGGCTAGCCACATGACTTAGTTCTGGCCAATGAGATGTAAGGTGAAGTTGGTGGGGGTTTTGGAGAAATTCCTCCGAAAGTGAGCCGACCTCAGTGTGTCCTACAAGGTCACGTCTCTCACAAGGGGTGGCATGGGTCAACTCTTCAAAGCTAGAGTTTCATTTATTATTGTTAATTGTGACCATAGGGCACCTATCCAAGGGGAGTGTCTTCAAAACAAAATCACACCTCAAAAAGCATATTTGGAATTATGATAAAAAAACAAAGATACGGAACCTTAGGTCACCCGCTGTCTATTGAAAACCCCCACCCGCAGTGGAGAATGCTCTTTCGGCTCTGTACCCATGTTTATTTATTTATTTATTTATTTTTTATTTTTTTAAAGATTTTATTTTTATCTATTCGACAGAGATAGAGACAGCCAGCGAGAGAGGGAACACAAGCAGGGGGAGTGGGAGAGGAAGAAGCAGGCTTCCAGCGGAGGAGCCTGATGTGGGGCTCAATCCCACAACGCCGGGATCACGTCCTGATCCGAAGGCAGACGCTTAACCACTGTGCCACCCAGGCGCCCCTCTGTACCCATGTTTAAACTTAGCGTCTTTGTGCCTGAACCACAGTCAGCTGCAGAAGGAATTACCCGGCACAAATTGTCAGAGTGCTTCTGTAGATAATCGTAGTGCAGGAAATAGGTGACAGGCTAGCCTCTGAGTTTATTGCTTTGCGTTTTTTCCAGGTAGATTATTAATTACCTGACCACGGATTTGAGTTTTATTTTGTATTTGCAGGATTTGTCACTGAATAATAATTTAGTCCTTAACTAAGTGAGGTGATGGCTGTGTTAATTATCTTGATTTGGGTAATCATTCCACAGTGCATATGTATATCAAATTACGGCTTGTACTCTTTAAATATGTACAATTATATTTGTCGATTATTCCTCAATAATGTTGAGGGGGAAGTTAATGTCTGTCTTTTGGAAAACCCCATATTTATAACTCGACAAATACTAATTTTCCATCTAGTTTGCTCTACAACCCTTTGGTACCTTCACAAGTTCGTGTCGTTTTCCTGATGGCCCTGTTTCTTAGTGTTTTATGTTGGAATTATCCTGCTTGATGAAGTTTTAAATTATTATTAAAAGTTTCTTTGCAGATTAAGTGTTCTTTCACATTTGTTTCAATATGTCACCCCTATTCCACACTGGAAATAGCATTTTCCCATATTTTATTCTGTTGAGAACCCAGTATTGAAATCTGACCATCATCTTCCCACCTGAGAGTGACTCAGTGCTCCTATAAATATATTTTAGAGCAGAGAACAAGAGGAGGGAGAGCAGAATCAGTGGACCAATCTCCTTTTGCCCTTGCCTTTTCCTCCTTCCTATTGTCTTGAATGCAGATATGAGGGCTGGAGCTCAAACAGCCATCTTGTGAAGGCTACATGTCCATTTTAACATTGTCTTAGCAGAGATACAAAAGGAACCTGCATCCCTAAAAACCTCATGAGGACACCATTTCAGCCCTGGATTGCTCATCAAATCTTCATTGATATTAATTGACCCTAATTTGATACCTCAAAGTGGGGATTGCAAGTTACACAATCATAAGTTTTGGAACTGGCTGACTGGAGAGGGTCACGTTTGGCGCTGTAAAGGTACAGATGTGAGAGGCTGGAAGGCTGGAAAGTTGTTACCTTTAGTTATGTGGTAGTGAAATATTTGGTCAAATTGTTGCCTGTGATGCTTTGGAAACTAGACTCTGTGCCAACCAAGGCAGTAGGTCAGGGCACATGGGAGAAGGGGGGCAGAATAGCAGCATAGGCTGGCCCAGCTCATTCTGGCTGCTTTGAACCAAGTCCTCCAAGACCAAGAAAAGCCAGGCGAGAGCCAGCTGGTCAGAGATGAAGGAAATGCACTCTGCCTACCGCCTGAATTCTAAACTGATCGAGGGTCCAGTAATTTGGAGCGTGGGAGAGTTGAATTCAGTTGCTCTGTTGCACGTGCTGTGAAATAAATGTGAAGGGACGTTAGCAGAGGACAAGCAAATTCACCTTCAGGCTTTTCAATTCCTTCCAGTGAAGACACAGTAATTTTCTGCCAGAGGACAAAGGAAAACCCACCAGGAAAATCAGATTAAGGGTGAGCCTTCCCACCTAAATGCATTGTTTCACATGACCTCAGGGCATGGGCAGAGGGGGCTGGGCCAAGGAGGAGGGGCCAGAGGGGAAGGGCTGAGCCAGAGCAGAGGTCACCAGTGACAGGGCCCAGATTTCTCAGACTTTAAAAAAAAAGGCCATCGCCCTAAGTATAATTGTGGTGATTAGTGTCCAGAATATTTTAAGAATTCCCATAAATCAATGAGAATAAGAAAAATCATTCCGTTGAATAATAGGCAAAGGAATTGTAGCGGCATTGCCCAGGAGGAGAAACACAAATGGCCCGTAAATATACAACGCATTGTAATGCTAATTGAAACCTAATTAGTAATCAGGAAAATAACAATTTAGACTGTAAGATTTCACAGCCTGGAAAAAATTTCGAAGCCAGAAAACACCAAGTGTTGGGCAGGATGGGGAACAGGGCTGAGGGTGGGATGAACCGGCAAACCGCCGCAGAACAGAGTCTGGCAGAAAACAGCTAAATGTGTACACGTTCCACTCCCCAGCAATGCACCCTGAGTATTTGCCCTGGACGGAGTTTTGAACTTATTTTTTTTTTTGAAGATTTTATTTATTCATTTGAGAGAGAGCGAAGAGACACGGATAGGGAGAGAGAACACAAGCAGAGGGGGGAGAGAGAAACAGGCTCCCCTCTGAGCAGGAAACCTGACATGTGACTCGATCCCAGGACCCTGGGATCGTGACCTGAGCGGAAGGCAGACGCTCAACCGACTGAGCCACCCAGGAGCCCTGAACTTACTGTTATTATTTTTTAAAGATTTATTTATTTGAGGGATGCCTGGGTGGCTCAGTCGGTTGAGCATCTGCCTTCGGCTCAGGTCATGATCCCAGGATCCTGGGATCACGTCCCGCATCGGGCTCTATGCTCATCGGGAAGCCTGCTTCTCCCTCTGCTTGTGCTCTCTCTCTCAGTGTCAAATACATAAATAAAATAAAATCTTTAAAAAAAAAGATTTATTTATTTGAGAGAGAGACAGAGCACAAGCTAGTGCGGGGGAGGGGAGGGGAAAGAGAATCTTAAGCAGACTTCCCACGGAGCATGGAGCCCTATGCGGCGCTGGATCCTGCAACCCTGAGATCACAACCTGAGCTGAAATCAAGAGTCAGATGCTTAACCAGTTGAGCCCCCCAGGCGCCCCAAATTTTTGAGCTTACGCACCAGGGGACGGTTGCAAAATATCTTGAGAGCAGCCGTGTTCATAAGAAGTAGGAGCAGAGGGGCGCCTGGGTGGCACAGCGGTTGAGTGTCTGCCTTCGGCTCAGGGCGTGATCCCGGTGTTATGGGATCAAGCCCTGCATCAGGCTCTTCTGCTATGAGCCTGCTTCTTCCTCTCCCACTTCCCCTGCTTGTGTTCCGTCTCTCGGTGGCTGTCTCTATCTCTGTTGAATAAATAAATAAAATCTTTAAAAAAAAAATAGATTTCTTTAAAAAAAAAAAAAAGAAGTAGGAGCAGAAGCCCTCTTCAGCTGGAGAATGGATTAGCGCATTTTGGATTAACAAGTTTCTTTTTTTTTATTTTTTAAAGATTTTATTTATTTATTTGACAGAGACAGAGACAGCCAGCGAGAGAGGGAACACAAGCAGGGGGAGCGGGAGAGGAAGAAGCAGGCTCATAGCTGAGGAGCCTGATGTGGGGCTCGATCCCATAACGCCGGGATCACGCCCTGAGCCGAAGGCAGATGCTTAACCTCTGTGCCACCCAGGTGCCCCTGGATTAACAAGTTTCTTACACAGAAATGCACAGAGCAGTAAAGATGAAATAAAAGTGGCCACATGCATCAACACGTTTCAATCTTAGAAACAATGTTAAAAGGAAAAACTCTAGTTGTAGAAGAATTTTTAAAATTTATTTTTAAATTTATAAATCTGTTTATAAAATGTGCAAAATTAAGCAATATGTTGTAAAGGGATATATAAATATGTACAAAATCGGGATTGCAAGTGCCAGTAAAGGGATATGGGGGTTTGTTTTAGTTTTCTCTTTAAAAAATTTATATTTATTTATTTTATTTTAGATGGAGAAAGAGCGCAAGTGGGGCAGGTGGGGCACAGGGAGAGAGAGAATTTCAAGCCGACTCTGCACTGAGCTTGGAGCCCAGCAAGGGGCTCGATCTTATGACCCCAAGATCACAATCTGAGCTGAAACCAAGAGTCAGATGCTTAACCAACTACGACTCCCAGGGGTCACTGTCTTAGTTTTGAAATGTCTGTGATATTAAGTGCACTCTTATGTATGACGCATTTAACAATAAAAACAAAACAAAAGGCTGTGGGGAGGCAAGTGGCTAGATTAGGGTTCTCATACATGAATATATATATTTTAAAAAATATTTTATTTATTTATTTGACACAGAGAGAGAGAGCACGCACAAGCAGGGGGAGTGGCAGGAAGAGGGAGAGGGAGAAGCAGGCTTTCCGCTGAGCAAGGAGCCTGACGTAGGGCTCGATCCCAGGACCCTGGGGTCATGACCCAAGCCAAAGGCAGACACTTAACTGACTAAGCCACCCAGGCGCCCCATAAAGAGACTTATAAAAAAAGGTCATGTCATCTGCAAACCAGGAATAGAGCTCTCAGTAAAAACTGAATTCTGGGGTGCCTGGGTGGCTCAGTTGGCTAGGCGTCTGCCTTCAGCTCGGGTCATGATCCCGGAGTCCCGGGATGCAACCCTGCATCGGGCTCTCTACTCAGTGGACAGCCTGCTTCTCCTTCTCTCCCCTGCTCATGCTCTCTCTCGCTCTCTCTCTTTCAAATAAATAAATAAAATCTTAAAAAAAACCCGAATTCCGCAAGAAACTTGAGCTTAGACTTTTCAGTCTCCAGAACTATGAGAAAATAAATTTCTGCTGTTTAGACCTCTTAGTCTAGGTTATGTTGTTATGACAGCCCAAGCTGACTAATATAGAAGCCATGTGCTAATAATGGCGGCAAGAAAAGATTAAAAAGTTGAAGAATTTTAAGATGAATCAAGGAGCAAAGAAATAGATAATTCAATGGTGATAAATAGAGACTTCAACCCCACTTTCGATAATGGATAAAATTAGGCAGATAGAAGTCAGGAACAGCACTGTAAACCAACTAGACCCAAGACACCTATCAAACATTCCATCCAACAACAGCAGAATACATGTTTCCTCAAGCACACATGGAACATTCTCCAGGAGAAACCACATGCTAGGCCACTGAACAAGTCTGGAATTAAGTTAAAAGCAGAAAATTTGGGAAATTCACCAAAATGTAGAGATTAAACAACATATGCCTAAGTGGGTCAGATGAAGAAAGGGTCAAAGAAGAAGTTGCAAGGGAAATTAGAAAATACTTTGAGATGAATGAAAATGACAATACAACAAATCAAAACTTACGGACGTGTGGGCCAGAGACCAGCAAGATGGTGAGCTAGGAGCCTCCAGACCCTTGTTCTCCACTGAAATATTAAATAAGCAACTAGAGACGGGGTAAAGTAACTTTATAGGAGCTCTGGAAATCAGTCAAGACCTACAGCAAACAAGTGAATGCCCAACCAAGGAAAAGCCACGTTCAAAACCGTAGGCGGGGTGCCTGGCCGGCTCAGTGGGTAGAGTGTGCAACTCTTAATATCAGGGTCGTGAGTTCAAGCCTCACATTGGGCAGGAAGCCTAGTTAAAGTTTTTTTAAAAAATGAAAATCAACAAGCAAAAACACGGCGGGGAAATTGTATGGTGTTTTTACCCGCCCTTCCTCCAACCACTCCCTGGCATGGCATACTTTGGGAGAAGTGCTAGCCTGGTCCCCAGTTCCTTCTGTAAGCCAGAGGGAACAAAACCCTCCAAGTTTGCAATGTTCTAACCTGTCCTGGAGCTCCTAAGGGATCGGTCTCTGTGGCATCTAATGTGGAGCTCAGATGGTCAGAAGCAGCACGGCTGGATCTCAGGCTGGAGGAAGCCATAGAAAGCAGCTGGTGGAGTTCATGAAAACTGGAAGGGGACTACAGAGCTGCAGACCCCTGAGATAGGAGATTACTGAGGGAGGAATTACAATAAACAGCTAAGGCCCTGAGAGGAAGCTGAGTGAGGTTCTTAGGGAAATTAAGACATTTAAAAGCAGTCATGGAAGGCTGCTTGGGTGGCTCCGTTGGTTAAGTGGCTGACTCTTGTCTTTTTGTTTTGTTTTGTTTTAAGATTTTATTTATTTATTTGAGAGAGAGCAGGCAGGAGTGGGGTGAGGGGCAGCAGAGGTGGGGTGTGGGGAGAAGCAAGCTGTCTGCTGAGCAGGGAGCCCAATGCAGGGTTAGATCCCCAGGCTCCAGAACCATGACCTGAGCTGAAGGCAGACGCTTAACCGACTGAACCACCCAGGTGCCCCTCCTGGCTGACTCTTGATTCTGGCTCAGGTCCTGATCTCAAGCCCCCTGTGGGCTCCATACCCAATGTGGACTCTGCTTGAGATTCTCTCTCTCTCTGCCTCTGCCCCTCCCCGTTTGTGCTCTCTTTTCCCCTCCAAAATAAATAAATAAATCTTTAAAAATGAAAAAATAAAAGCAGTCATGGATATGGAGGGATGGGAAAAAAGCACACACACAGGCTAAGGAAAATACACACCCAGAAAAGGTATTAAGACTTCATACCAGGTTGATTAGTGAAGACCTTCCCTTGCTCAGAATCAGTCTGGGAAGACTGAGAGAAGATAAAGAAAGATAAAGAAGATAAGAAAGACTGTTTTTTTAAAATGCTCAATTCTCAACAAAAGATCACGAGATGGACAAAGGAACAGGAAAATATGGCCCATTCAAAGGAATAAAATAAATCTCCAGAAACTGTCGGAGAGGAACCACAAGCTGTGTGGATTTGCTACACAAAGACTTTAAAACAATTGTCCTGGTTCCTCAGAAAGTTGAAAATAGAGCTACCCTATGACTCAGCAATTTCACTACTGGGTATTTACCCCAAAGATACAAATGTAGTGATCCGAAGGGGCACCTGCACCCCAATGTTTATAGCAGCGATGTCCACAATAGCCAAACTATGGAGAGAACCCAGATGTCCATAGACAGATGAATGGATAAAGAAGATACGGTATAGGGGGTGCCTGGATGACTCAGATAGTTAAGCAACTGCCTTCGGCTTAGGTCCTGGGATGGAGCCCCATGTCATTGGGCTCCCAGTTCAGCAGGGAGCCTTCTTCTCCCTTTCCGTCTGCCTCTCCCCCTGCCTGTGCTCTCTCTTTCTGTTTCTCTCAAATGAATAAATAAAATCTTAAAAAAAGGAAATGTGGTATATACATACAATGGAATACTACTCAGCCATCAAAAATTGAAATCTTGCCATTCGCAATGACGTGAATGGAACTAGAGTGTATTATGCTAAGCGAAATAAGACAATCAGAGAAAGACAATTATCACATGATTTCACTGATATGTGGAATTTAAGAAACAAAACAGAGGAACAAGCAGAGGGGAAGGAAGGGAAAAATAAAACCAGGAGAAATCAGAGAGGGACACAAACCCTAAGAGACCCTGAATCATAGAAAACAAACTGAGGGTTGCTGGAGGGGAGGGGATGGGGGGATGGGGTAACTGGGTGACGGACATTAGGGAGAGCATGTGATGTAATGAGCACTGGGTGTTATATAAGACTGATGAATCGCTGACCTCTACCTCTGAAGCTAATAACATGCTATATGTTAACTAATTGAATTTCAATTTTAAAAAATTAAAAAGGGATGCCTGGGTGGCTCAGTCATTTAAGTGTCTGCCTTCGGCTCAGGTCATGATCCCTGGGTCCTGGGATCGAGACCCATGTCAGTCCCCTTGCTCAGTGGGGAGCCAGCTTCTCTCTCTGGCTGCTGCTCTTCCTGCTTGTGCGCTCTTTCTCCCCGACAAATAAATAAAATTTTTTAAAAAACCTAAAAAAATAAAATAAAAGCCCATTGTCTTAAATATGCTCAAAGAGCAGAAGGAAACACAGATAAAGAACTAAAGGAAAGAAGGAAAATGATTTATGAACAAAATGAAAATATTGATGAGAAGATACATATAAAAAAAGCAAATTCTAGGGCTAAACTTTTAATAACTGAATTTAAAAATTCACTGGATGAGGGGTGCCTGGGTGGCTCAGTCATTGTCTGCCTTCAGCTCAGGTCATGATCCCAGGGTCCTGGGATCGAGCCCCGCATCCGGCTCCCTGCTTAGCAGGACACCTGCTTCTCTCTCTCCCACTCCCCCTGCTTGTGTTCCCTCTCTCACTGTCTCTCTCTCTGTCAAATAAATAAATAAAATCTTTAAAAATAAATTAATTAATTAAAAAAATAAAAATTCACTGGAGGAGTGCAATATAATGAAGTTTATATTTGGTCATTCAGATGATCAAATATATATTTCCCAGATATATTTAATCTTCATCCACAGTTCCTAAAAATGTTGCAGAACCATAAAGGTGACATGAATGTCTTGTTACTGATGAAGGTGACTTTTGGACCCCACCCAGGGGCAGGGGCTGCTTGCCAGGAGGACTAACCATGTGATTAGGAAGTTGGAACTTTCACTCCTGCCCCCTGACCTGTGGGGAGGGCAGAAAGGCTGGAGGTTGAATCAGCCAATAGCCAATGACACTCAGTGATGGCTATCTAATGCCTCCATAAAAACCCAAGATGACTGGGCTCAGAGAGCTTCCAGATTGGTGAACACATGGATATTGGAGAGAGTGGTGTGCCTGGAGAAAGCATGGAAACTCTGTGCCTTTTGCCCAAACCTCACCCTCATCTCTTCATCTGGCCCTTGTTTCATATTCTTTATCATATCCCTTAATAAACTGGTAAATGCAAGTAAGTCTTTCCCTGAGTTCTGTGAGCCACTCTAACAAATTAAAAGAACCCAAGGAGGAGGTTGTTGGAGGCTCCATCTATAGCCAGTTGGTCAGAGACATAGGTAAGTGCCTGGGCTTATGACTGGTGTCTAAAGTTGGAAGTGGAGGGCAGTCTTTTTTTTTTTTTTTTTTAAGATTGATTGATTTTTAAAAAAGAGAGAGGGAGAGCAGGAGGTAGGACAGAGGGTGAGGACGACAAACAGACACCCCACTGAGTGGGGAGCCTGATGACACAGGGCTCAATCCCAGGACCCTGAGATCATGACCTGAGCCAAAATCAAGACTCAGATGCTTAACCGACTGAGCCACCCAGGTGTCCCTGGGGGGCAGTCTTGTAGGACTGAGCCCTTACCTGTGGAATTTGCTACTATCTCTGGATAGCTAGTGTCAGAATTGAGTTGAATTCTTCGATACCTCGTGTCCAAGAACTGCTCATGTGCCGGAATTGTTTGGAGTTGGTAGGGGGGAAGGGAGCCCTCCCCTACATTGGAATTGGGTCTGGGAGCCCAAAAAGAGTTGGTGTCAGTAGAGGGGGTTCAATAACAGACTTTAACAGGCAGAAGAAGGAATCAGCAAACTAGAAAACAAGTCATTTGGAATTGTCAAGTGTGAGAAGCAGAAAAGAAAAAAGTGAACAGAGCCTGAAAGACTTACGTGGACATCATCTAGAAGCTTAGTAGACACATTATGGGAGCTCCAGTGGAAGAGAAAGAAAAGGGGGCAGAGAGACCATATGAAGGAATAAGAGCCCCAAACTTCCCGAAGCTGAAGAAAGACGGATATATTCAAGCTAGCAAGCTCCAATTCAAATGAACCTAAAGAAACCCACACTGAGTCACATCAAAATCAGACTCTCAAAGACCGAGAGGGAATCTTTAAACCAGCAAGAATAAATCACCTCACTATATATGAGGGATCCTCAATAAGATTATCGACAGAAATCTTGCTGGCCAAGAAGTAGGATGGTGTATTTAAACTGTTAGAGGACAAAACAAAACAAAACAACCCTATCAATGGAGAATTCTATATCCAGCAAAAGTGTCTGACAAAAAAATGAGAGAGAAATTAAGACACTTCCAGATAAACAAAAGCTGAGGAAGTCTGTTGGTACTAGCCCCGCGCTGCAGAAGTGCTAAAGGGAAACCTTCAAAATGAATTGAAAGGATGCCAGACAGTAACTCGAAACTGTCTGAAAATATAAAGTTCTCCAGTAAAGGTAAATAAATGGACACATATAAATACCAGTAGTACTACAATTTTGGTGACAAAAGCATTAAAATAATCATAAATCTATGTTAATGGATACACAATATTTAAAGATGATATTTGTAACATAAAGTAGAAAGGAGTCGACCTGCAAAGGAGAAAAGGTTTTGTATTCAACTGAAGTGAACTTGTATGAGTTTATTTTTTAAAAATATTTTATTTATTCATTTGAGAGCAAGAACATGAGCAGGAGGGAGGGGTAGAGGGAGAAGTAGACTTCCCACTGAGCAGGGAGCCTGATGAGGGACTTGATCTCAGCACCCTGGAATCATGACCTGAGCTGAAGGCAGTTGCTTAACTGCCTGAGCCACCCAGGCACCCTGAAGTTGTATGACTTTAAAATAAATTGCTATAACTTTAAGAGTGCCTGAGTGTCTCAGTCAGTTGGGCATCTGACTCTTGATTTCAGCTCAGGTCGTGATCTCAGGGTCGTGAGATCAAGCCCCACATCGGGCTCTGTGCTCAGTGTGGCCTCTGCTTGAGATTCTCTCTGCCCCTTCCCCTGCTTGTGCTCTCTCTCTCTAAATAAAAAAATAAAATCTTTTTAAAAATTGTTATAACTTTAGGATGTTATATGCAATCCCCATGGTAACCACAAAGAAAATAGCTATAGAGTATACATAAAAATAAATGAGAAGGGAATCAAATATATCACTACAAGAATGAAAAGGAAGGTAGTAATGGAGGAAATAATGGACAAAAAACTATAAGGCATGCAGAAAACAAATCACAAGATAGCAATAGTAAGTTCTTTCCAATGATTAATTACTTTAAATGTAAATGGATTAATCTTGCCAATCAAAAGAGATTGACTGGCAAAATGGTTAAAAAAATAGTTTCAGCTGTAAGATGGATAAGGTTGAGGATCTAATGAATAACATGGTGACTATGGTTGATAACACTGTGCAGCATAATTTAAATTTGCTAAGAGAGTAGAACTTAAATGTTCTCACACACACACACAAACACAAACATATAAATATGTGAAGCAATGGATATGTTAATTACCTAGATGGGAGGAATCTTTTCACAGTGTATATGGAGAGCAGATCATCGTGATGCACACTTTAAATATTTTACAATTATATTTGTCAGTTATTCCTTAATAAAGCTGGAAAACAAACAGGATCTAACCATATGCTGTCTACAAGAGACCCTAAATTTAAGGACATATATAGGTTGAAAATAAAAAGATAGGGGCATCTGGCTGGCTCAGTTGGAAGAGCATGAGACTAATGATCTCAGGGTCATGAGTTTGAGCCCCACGTTGGGTGTAGAGATTGCTAAAAATAAATTAAAGATATTCCTTGCAAATATTAACCAAAAGAGAGCAGAGTGGCTATACTAATATTGGACAAAATACACTTTAAATCAAAAAAATTTACAGAAGACAAAGAAAGATATTATATATTAATAAAGTACAAAACAAGATATAACAATTGTAAATATATATGTAGCAAACATTAGAGCTCCTAAACATATGAAGGAAACATTGACAGGATTGAAGGCAGAAATAGCTCTAAAATAACAGTAGGAGACCAAAATTCCACTTTCAATAATGGATAGAACAGCCAGATAGGAGATAAACAAGTAAATAAGGGACTTAGATAACACCATAGACTAACTGAACTTAGTAGACCTGTACATCCACCCAACCACACAATACACAATTTTCTTTTTTCTTTTCTTTTTTTTTTTTTAAATATTTAATTAATTAATTTATTTGACAGGGAGAGAGACAGCCAGTGAGAGAGGGAACACAGCAGGGGAGTGGGAGAGGAAGAAGCAGGCTCCCAGTGGAGGAGCCCGACGTGGGACTCGATCCCGGGACGCCGGGATCACGCCCTGAGCGGAAGGCAGACGCCTAACGACTGCGCCACCCAGGCACCCCAATACACAATTTTCTTAAGTGCGTGCAGAATATTCTCCAGTAGGAACAATACGTCAGGCCATGAAACAAGTCTTAATAATTTTAAAAGATTGAAATCATACCAAGCATTGTCTGAATAGATGTTTTTCGTAAAAAGATGTACAGACGGGCAAAAGGTGTATAGGGAGGAGCTCAACATTACTAATCATCAGAGAAATTCAACTCAAAACCACAATGAGATATCATCCATACCTGTTAGAATGGCTATTTTCAAAAAGACAAGAAATAGCACGTGTTGGCGAGGACATGGAGAAAAAGGAACCCTCATGCCTTGTTGATGGGAATGAAAATTTTTGCAGCCACTATGAGAAACAGCATGGAGATCCCTCAAAAAAATTTTAAAATGGAATTACTATATCATCCAGTAATTCCACTTCTGGGCATTTATCTGAAGGAAACGAAATCACTATCTTAAAAAAGTACCTTCAGCAAGTAAGTGTGATGAGCTCAACCATATGCCTCAGCAGGGCACTGGTGGAGCTCAGAGGCTCTGCCAGCCAGTGATTTCTACAGATTCCAGCAACAAGGAGGACAGGATGGAGGAGATGTGGGACTGATTGTGCTCCTCCCCGAACACCTGGAGAATGGGCACTCCCGTAATCGGTGTTGCTCTCTGGGCCTTAGATGCACTTTGCCCACTTGCTGGGAACAGGACTCCTAAAACGCCAAATAATGCCTGGAAGCCTGGGGTCCAAGGTCATTTTTGCTGGCTATAAGCAGGGTCTCTGGAACCAGAGGGAGCACACAGCTCTTCTTAAAATCAAAGTTGTTTATGCGCAAGATGAAACCGAACTCTATCTAGGCAAGAGATGTGCTTATGTGTACAAAGCAAAGAACAACACAGTGATTCCTGATGGCAAACCAAACAAAACCAGAGTAATCAGGGGAAAGTAACTCCCGCTCGTGGAAACAATGGCGTGGTTCGTGCCAAATTCCGAAGCAAGCTTCCTGCTAAAGCCATTGGCCACAGAATCCGTGTGATGCTGTACGCCTCAAGGACTTAAACTTAATGAAAAGCGAATAAAGAAAAGTGTAGAAAAAAAAGGTACCTTCAGAGGGGTATTAAGGAAGGCACGTGTTGCGATGAGCGCTGGGTGTTACACGCAACTAATGAATCATGGAACGCTACATCAAAAACTAACAATGTACCGTATGGTGTCTAACTGAACGTCATCATAATAAAAAAGGTACCTTCACCCCCTTCTTCACTGTAGCATTATTTACAATAGTAAGACATGGAAACAACCTGAGTGTCTGTTGATGGATGAATGGATAAAGAAAATGTGACACAGACACAATGGAATGTTACTCAGTCGTAAAAAAGAAAGCAATCCTGACATTTGTGACAATAAGAACAGAACTTGAGGGCATTATGTTGAGTGAAATAAATCGGTCAGAGAAAGACACTGTGTGATCACACTTAAATGTGAAATCTAAAAATGAAAACAAAAAACAAAATCCCAAAACCGAAAAACGGAACTCATAAAAACAAACAAAAAAAACCCTGGAACTCATAGCAGATTGATGGTTGCCAGGGGTTGAGAGTTGGAGGGGGTGGCTGAAATGGGTGAAGGTAGTCAAAAGGTATAAACTTCCAGGTATAAGATAAATAAATCCTGTAGATGTAATATGCATAATGGTGACTATAAGTTTTTAAAAAAAAGCTATTCTGCCTTCCTGGTGAACCTCAAAGATTGATACCACCATCAAGGACGTCAGAGACACACAGTGGTAATCAAAGCCTGTCATAGCTTCATGTAATTCACCTATTTAGCGTGTAGACAAGACAGCTGATTCATGGGGATTGGAAAGCTTAATAACATGGTGAATGCTACCTTATTAAGAGTGGAAGAGCACGCAACTCTTGATCTCGGGGTTGTTAAGTTCGAGCCCCATGTTGGGTGTAGAGATTACTTTAAAAAAAACTTTTTAAAAGATTATTTATTTATTTAGGAGAAAGAGTAAGTGAAAGAGAACATGAGAGGGGCAAAGAGAGAGGGAGAAGCAGTCTCCCGGCTGAGCAGGGAGCCCAATGTGGGCCTCGATCCCAGGACCCTGCGATCATGACCTGAGTCGAAGACTGATGCTTAACTGACTGAGCCACCCAGGTGCCCCTTAAAAAAATTTTTTTAATCTTAAAAAAAAATAAGGTGGTGAACTTATATACAGATCTTCCATTATCTTTCTTTACTGGTACAAATTTTCATAGATCCTAGTGCTTTGAATGCAGTTATTGATATGGCAAAGAAATGGGGAATGCCAGAAGTTTTCTTTTAAATCATTGTATGACTTGCATATCATAAAACCCACCCCTTTAGAGCATAAAATTCAGTAATTTTTAGTCTATTCTCAAAGTAGTGCCATTAGTTTTTTTTTTTTTTAAAGATTTATTTATTTATTCGACAGAGATACAGACAGCCAGCGAGAGAGGGAACACAAGCAGGGGGAGTGGGAGAGGAAGAAGCAGGCTCATAGTCCAAGAGCCTGATGTGGGGCTCGATCTCATAACGCCGAGATCACGCCCTGAGCCGAAGGCAGACGCTTAACCGCTGTGCCACCCAGGCGCCCCGCCATTAGTTTTTCTAAATCCAGAGCATTTTCATGACCCTAGAAAGATCCAGACGGAGCTTACTTGTACCTGACAAGGACCTGAACGTATATTTAGCACCATGCCTCAAAACCATGTCAACCCTCCTGTTCTGGGCCGTGATTTAGAACCCAGGAGTCCGGACCATCTCAACATCCACCTGGACATCCTACTGGTCCCTTGGCCCTTAGGATTCAGTGGTACTCAACGTGTCTGTGGCACATAGAGCAAAGCCATACCTCTTCTGCAGGTAAGTATTTTCTTGAGAAACAGCTTTGGCTCTGCTCGAGAGTGAACATCTCTGGGGTACAAGATGACAAAGGGGCGGTTGTCCGACCATTCTGGTGTCAAATAGATGGGATTAGGCTCGTGTAAATCCTGCAGGCACAAGTTAGCCGCCTGGTTAGGGGCTCGCCCACCCAGTGTGCTCGCTCCTAGCATACTTCCTCCCTCAACCCAGCCTAGGAGCCGCTGACAGAGGAGGAAAGCATTGCTCGAAGCCTGGTGCTCAGACGGCTCTGAACGACCAGCTCCCACCAGCTGTGTGGGCACAGCCCTATTCAGTGGTGCACTGAAGGGCAGTGGAGATGGGGCGTCCTCCCGAAGCACAGGACTCCAGGCAACGCATCACTGTGGGGTCCTCTTTGCCCAGAGGAAAGATGATGTGAGATGAGACTCTCCTGATTTCACGAGTGATTGCTAAAGCCAGTGGTCAGGAATTTGGAAGGAACGAGATTTAAAAAACTGATAGCAAGGAGGTTAGAGAAAGAGGTAGAATGGGCTCTGAATGCGACGATATTTGTGTCTCGTGGGAATAGTCCCCACAAGGCCACCCTTTGCAGAGGAAGGTTTTTTTCAGTAATCAATCTCTTTTCCCCGCCAGTACTTACTCATTGACAAAGTGGGACAGTGGTCAGGTGGAGGTGTTGGCTCCACAGCATGGAATTGACCACTCCAAAATCCATTTGGCTACTTACCACTACCAAGCGCACTCAATATGGCACCATAGCATGGGGGACCAGTCTGCCCCCTGGTGGAGGTTGACTGCATTGGCCCTCCTCACCACGGGCGTGGCAGTGATTTTTCCTTATTGGAGTAGACATTAATTCTGCAAATGAATTTTCCTTCCCTATCTGCCATGTTTTTGCTGGGAGCATCATCAATTGACTTAACAGAGGTCTCTGCCCCTCAACATTGCTATTGATCAAGAAATTTATATCAAAAAGAAAAAGAAACTTATTTCACAGCATAAAGAAAAGTAATGCAATGGGTTAATCATACCCACAAGACTCATGGGTTTAACCATGTACCTTATCACCCGAAGTAGCTGGTCTTCTGGAGCAATGGGATGGCCGAAGGCTGTAAGAGACAGCACCTCACAAAAGTGAATTTCTATTCTACACAATACAGTCTGTCCCGAATCAATATGTGGCCCTATTTTTTCCTCTTTTTTTTTTAAAGATTTTATTTATTTATTTGACAGAGAGAGAGACAACTAGCGAGAGAAGGAACACAAGCAGGGGGAGTGGGAGAGGAAGAAGCAGGCTCATAGCGGAGGAGCCTGATGTGGGGCTCGATCCCATAACGCCAGGATCATGCCCTGAGCCGAAGGCAGACACTTAACGACTGAGCCACCCAGGCGCCCCCCTATTTTTTCCTCTTAAGCAGAATACTTGAGTTCAGGGATTGAAGGGCTAATCACCTCCCTCGCTGTACAACTAGTGATCAACTCACAAGACATTTTTTTCAAGATTTATTTATTATTTGAGAGACAATGCCTGTAGGGGGCAGGGGCAGAAGGAGAGGAAGAGAAAATCCCAAGCAGACTCCCCGTTGAGCATGGAGTCCAATGCGGGGCTTGATCCCACAATCCCAAGATCATGACCTGAGCCGAAATCAGGACTCAGACACTCAACTGACTGAACCACTTAGGTGCCCTAAGACATTTGTTTGTATATCCCCACAGTCTGGGGATCTGTTATTTAAGTAGTCTGGGTTACTCAAAGTAATTCTTCACTAGAAGAATTTAATTAATTTAAAGTAGAATTTGAGAGGTGCCTGGGTGGCTCGGTTAGTGAAGCATCTGCCTTCGGCTCAGGTCATGATCCCAGGGTCCTGGGATCAAGCCCCGCATCAGGCTCCTTGTTCAGTGGGGAGTCTGCTTCTCCCTCTCCCTCTGCCCCTTCTCCTGTTCTGTCTCGCTCTGTCAAATAAATAAATAAATAAAATCTTTTTTTAAAAAATTAGAATTTGAGACCCTTCCTTGGCCCATTTGGGGCTCCACAGAGCAAATAAGAATACAGGGAGTTATCATGTTAACTAGGGTGACTGACGCTAATTTTCAAAAGGAGATATCATTACTGCTACACAGCAAGGGGCCGGAAATCTTCAGGGACTGCTCTTAGCATTGCTATGTCTAATGGTAAAATTAATGGGAAACAAAAGTAATCCAACATAAACAGAATCACTAAGAGCTCGGATCCCTCAGCAATGGTTTTGGGTCACCTCATTAGGTAAAGAATTTTTAGGGGTGAGAATAAGAATAAGACCTTGGGTATATGGCAGAGTGTCTGCTTTGGGTCAGATGTGAGGGAAGGAGAGAAGGTCATCACTCTTCTCTGCATTCCCCACACTGTCCTTGCCTCCCCTCCCCTCCTCACCCCAGGCTGGATGGAGCCCCCTCCTCTGGGCTCCCACAGCCCTCGGGCTCCTCCAGCTTTGCAGCCCTCACGCCACGGACACACCCATGCTTTTCCCCTCTCAGAGGACAGGAGCTTTGACCTATCTCTGCTGCCCGCCCAGGGACCAGCGCAGCACCGGCACTCAAGAGCCACCCGAAGATGGAGCCCGGGAGGCAGAGGTGGGGTGGGCTCTGTCGGGGAGGCGGCTTGGCTGAGGAGCGTGGCAGTCCCAGAGGAGGCTGCCAATGGCTCGCCAGAGCTGCAGCCAGAAGGCTCCAGCCACCCAGCAGAGAGGCAGGCTCCAGCCGCATGGTCGTTCCTGCTCTCCACCCACCTCCCAGAACCAACCACACACCAGGTCCAAAGAGCAGGGGGAGAACCATGACGGGGATTTGGAGGCCAGGAGCCTGGTGGAGACAGAGCCAAACAGGAACAAGTGGGGAGGGAAGCAAGTCTCTCTGCTCTGAGAGGTATGCAGGCAGAGATGACAGTGAAATAATATAATCCTACATCCCATTATTGAATTCCCTGCACGGAGTCACATACTCTGCTGAACGATTCACATTTCCGTTTTGCAAAGGAGAAGACAGAAGCTCTGAAAATTCGAGCAGTTGCCCAAGGAGTGATGGTTACTCAGCGGCCTCACCAGTGATTGATGAGCTGTGTGCCTCCCTAAAGCCGCCGTGCCTCCTACCATTGCCTAAGAACCAGGAAACACCTAGGGGAAGAAATCTACACTGCATTGATATTACAGGGTGTGTAAGTTAGCCATTGCTGCGTAACAAATTGCTCCAAAATTTACCATTTAAAATAACAAACATTTTAAAATCTTGCACTCCCGTCTGGGTGGTTCTGGCTCGGGATCTCTCATGATGCTGCAAGTCAACTTGTCGGCACAGCTCTGGTCACTGAAGGCTTGCCTGGGGCTGGAGATGCTGCTTCCCAGGAGACTCGCTCGGGTGGCTGTTGGCTGGAAACCTCAGGAGCTCACCACACAGGCCTCTCCACGGGGTTATCTGAGTGTCTTCTCAAGATGGCAGCTGGCTCCCCTAGAATGAACGACCCAAGGGAAAATGAGGAGGAAGTCTCAGTGCTTTTTATGACTGAGTCGCAGGAATCACACACAGTCATTTTCCCTTTATTTGCTAGAAGTGAGTCACTAAGTCCAGCCAATATACAAGGGAAGAGGAATTAGGCTCCATCTCTTAAAGGGAGGAATGCCAAATATCAACTATTTTAAAACCACAACTTAAGGATGAGACCAATCATATTTGTGTTTCTTTTTTTTTTTTTTTAGATTTATTTATGTATTTAAGAGACAGAGAGAGCAGGGGTGTGGATGAATGTGACCTAATCACATGAGCCTTTTAAACCTGGGTCTACAAGTCAGAGAAAGAAATCATAGAGATTTAAAGCTGCAGCAGATGCTCTCCCATTGACCCTGGGGAAGCAAACTGCCATGGTGTTGGAGAGGGCTATGGGGCAGGACATGGGGCAGGAAAGGGCAGCCCCCAGGGCCAGAAGCAGGGTTGTTAGTCCTACAGACGCGAGGAATTGGGCTCTGCCAACGACTATGTGAGCTTGGAAGAGGACCTGGCTCCAGAAAGGAATGAGGCCCAGCCAGCATCTTGACTGCAGCTTTCTTAGCCCCTGAGCAGAGGACTCAGATAACCCAAGCCTGGGCTCCTAATCATGGAGACCAAAATCAGACATCTGCGTTGTTCTGAGCTGCTTGCTCATGGTAATCTGTTGTGCAGCCAGAGAGCTATTACAGGAAGCATGATAACATTTTCATATATTTATTTCCTATATCAACAGACACAAAATAAACTTGGGTTCATATAATATTTACTCTTTTACAAATGGCTTTTGTCATTTACTATGTCAGAAGCATTTTCCCATATCATTAAATATTTATCTAGAACTGGACTCTAATGACCACATAAAGTATGGGCATATCATAGTTTAGACCCCAGTCTAAATTCCATTCTTGTATATGCGTCTGTATACACTCGTCCTGTGATTTTGCTGGGGGATAGTCCTGGAACTGGAATTCTTTTTTTTTTTTTCAAGGTTTTATTCATTTATTTGAGAGAGAGGGAGAGTGAGAGAGCACGAGCAAGGGGAGGGGAAGGGGCAGAGGCAGAGGGAGAAGCAGAGCTTCCCCTGCCCTTCCCTCTGAGCGGGGAGCCCAACCTGGGGCTGTGGGGCTGGAGCCCAGGACCCTGGGATCATGAGCTGAGCCAAAGGCCAATGCTTAACTGACTGAGCCACCCAGGCACCCATGGAAGTAGAATTCTTAAGTCACAAGGTTTGCACTTCAAGATTTTTCATTCATCAAGCGGAAACGTCCCTCAGAAGGGCTGTGCCAGTTTACACTCCCACAAGCAGGGTCTATGAGTGCCCCCTTACACACTCACTCACTCATACCCCTTCCCATTTGGCTACCATTTTGATAGTTCAGTTTTTTTTTTTTTAAAGGTAACTATTGTGTGTGTTTCTGTCTCATGAGTGTTTGTGTCTCGTGTATGTTTGTGTGTGCAATGGGGTATGTCTGGATTCTTTTTAAAAAATTTTTAATTTAAATTCAATTAATTAACGTATAGTGTATTATTAGTTTCAGACGTAGAGTTCAATGACCGATCAGTCTTATGTAATGCCCAGTGCTCATTACATCACGTGCCCTCCTCAATGTCCATCACTCAGTTACCCCATCTCCCCACCCACCTCTCCACTCCCTCCAGTAGCCCTCAGTTTGTTTCTTGTGATTATGGTTTGTCGTCTTCTCTGGTTTTGTCTTGTTTTATTTTTTCCCCTCTTCCCCTGTGATCGTTCCTCTGTTTTGTTTCTTGAAATCCACATATCAGGGAAATCATATGATACGTGTCTTTCTCTGACTGGGGATCTGTCTGGATTCTACAGTGAGGTTAACCCCTTCAAAAAGAAGGGTTTTCCTTTAGGAACTAGACAGTCATTTTCTTTTGGTGGGAACATGGCAATTATTTCACCAAATGTCCTTTTCTCTCCTCAATAAAACTGCAAACTCTTTGAAGGCAGGATTTATACTTTTGTCCCTTTTGGTCCTTCTCGGGAATTAATTCAGGGCTGAATTCCCTCGATAAGGCTGTGGTGTGTTGATAACAAGGAAAATGTCCTGTGGGTGTGTGTTGAAGTATCTCTCTGGGGTTTTGGTTTGCATTTCCCTGATTATTAATGACGCTGAGCACCTTTTCTTAACTCTCATTCGGATATTTAGTTTTGTAAACCACTGGCCTATGACCTACTTGTCTTCTGGTGTTTTTCTTATTGACTTACGAGAGTTTTTCTTTTATATAGTTTGATATTAAGCCCTTTGGTGGTTAAACATACTGTGAATATATTTTCCCACTCTCTAACTTTTTCACTGTTCTTTTTATTTAAGATTTTATTTCTAAGTAACCTCTACACCGAGTGTGGGGCTCAAACCTACGACCCAGAGAGCAAGAGTCACATGCTCTACCTACTGAGTCAGCCAGGCGCTCCACTTTTTTACTGTTTTAATGGTTTTTTTGATGAGTAGAAATTATTATTTTTGAATTAATTTTTCAGTCCATTTCTTTATGACAATTTATGTCTTATTTAAGCAGTCTTCTCTACCTTAAGGTCATAAAGATATTCCCAGTTATCTTCTCAAAGTTATATTGTTTTGCCTTTCGTGTTTAGGCCTAACTCCTCCTAGAATTCATTTTTGTGCATGGTGTGAGGTAGGGGTCAAGTTTCTCTTCCTTTTCTCCCCATGTATGTCTGGTGGACCCAGTCCATTTATTGAAAATACTTGCCTTTTCCCACTTCTCTGCAATGCCGCCTTTGTCATAAATTAAATGTCCAGCTATGCATGGGTCTTTTTCTGGGCTCTTTGGGGTCCCTTCCTGTCTGTCTATTACTGCAGAATACCATACTCCCTTAATTATTGCGATCTTTCTAAAAATTCTTGATTTCTTGTAGAACAAATTCTCCCACCTTTTTCTCTTCTTCATCTTTTTTTTTTTTCTTTAGAGAGAGAGCACGAGCAGGAGGGAAGAGCAGAGGAGGGAGAGGGAGAAGCAGATTCCCTGCTGAGCAGGGAGCCCCATGTGGAGCTCGATGCAGGGCTCAATGCAGGGCTCAATCCCAGGACCCCGAGATCATGACCTGAGCTGAAGGCAGACGCTTAACCTACTGAGCCACCCAGGTGCCCCCCCGCCTTTTCACTTCTTAAGTCTCTTGGCTATTTTTGAGCTTTTGCATTTCCGTGCACAGTTCGAAATCAGCTTTTCAATATACATAAAAACCCTTGGAAATTTTATTAGAACTTCATTAAATATGTAGCTTATTTGGGGGAGAACTGACAACTTTATAATACTATGTCTTCCAATGAACATATCTCTCCATTTAGTTTAATTTTCATTTTCTCTCAAGAATATTCTTATTGTTTTCTTCAGAGAAGTGTTGTCCCTTTTTTTTTGTTAGATTTGTTTCTAGGTCCTTAGAATTTTTATTCTGTTGTAAGCAGTATCTATTTAAATTTTTCATTTTCTGTTTGTTGTTGATATATGGATGTGGTTTATTTCTACTGAATTTTGTCCAGCAACTTTGCTGAACTTATTAATTCAAATAATTTATCTGTGAATTCTTTGGATTTCCTATTTACATAGTTATTTCTTCCATAAACTGTGATAGTTTTATTTCCTCTCTTCCAATCTTTATGACTTTAATCTCTTTTTTCTTGACTTTCTACATTTAGACCTTTTCAGGGCCTGCAGTGCAACATCCAACAGGGCAGCAATAATTTGCATCCTCGCTTTGTACCAGATCTCAAAGGGAAAGCTGTCAACATCTCATCATTAAGTATGTTATTTGCCCTAAGTTTTTGCAGGCAACCTTGATCAGATTAAAAAAGTTTCCTTCTATTCTGAGTTTTCTAAAAGTATGCTTAACATCATAAATGGACATTGAGTTTTATCAAGTGCTGTTTCTATTAAAATGATCATGAGTTTTCCTCATACTCTTTTCATGTGATGAATTTCATTAATTGATTTTCTAATGTTAAACCAACCTTGGAGTAAACACTCCTTGATCATTATACGTTACAAGATTCAGTTTGCTAATATTTTATTTGGGAGTTTTGTGTCTATGTTAATGAGTAAGATTGGCCTGTAATTTTCCTTTCTCATAATGTCTTATCGGGTTTGGTATCAAGGTTATGCTGACCTGGTCAGGTAGTGTTCCCTCTCGTTCTATTTTCTGGAAGAGTTTGTGTGGGATAAAAATAAAGAATTGGCGCTTTTCTCTTATGTGTTTGGTAAAACACATCAATGCAGCTCTCTGGCCTTGGAGTTTACTTTGTGCCAAGTTTTAAAATTATATATTCAATTTCTTTAATCGCTGTAAGACTCTTAATTCCTTTTCTATCGTGTCGGTTTTGGATTGTTGTTGTTTTTCTAAATTTGTCCATTTTGTCTACATTTTAGCAGAGTATGGTTATTGTTACATTGTATATACTCATCTTGCTTCTTTATTTTTATTTTTTAGGAGAGCAATACAGTTGTTTTTAGTGTATCCACATAGTTGTACAACCTTTCCAGAATATTTTAATTATTCCAAAAAGAAACTCTATCCATTAGCAGTCACTCCCATTCTTTTCCTCCTCCAGGCCTTACCAACTACTAGTCTATTTTCTGTCTCTTTGGACGTTTCATACAAATGGAATTACAGAGTATGTAGCCTTTGTTGACTGCCTTCTTTCACTTAATATAATTTTTTCAAGTTATGCCATGTTGTAGTATGTAGCGGTACATCATTCATTTTTATTGCCAATTAATGGCTCATTATAGGGACATTCTACCTTCTGTTGATCTGTTCATCAGCTGATGGCCATTTGTGTTTCTACTTTTGGGCTGTTACGAATAATGTTGCTATAAACATTCTTTTGTAAGTTATTGTGTGGACATATATTTTCTTGGGTAAATATCTAGGTTTGACCTTGCTAGGTCATATGGAGATTCTGTGTCTAACTTTGAGGCACTGCCAAACTGTTTTTCAACATGATTATACCATTCATTTTACATTCCCACCAACAATATATGAAGGTTCCAATTTTTCCACATCTTTGCTAAATTTGTAATTATCTGTCTCTTTGACTCTAGGCTTTCTAGTGAGTGTGAAGTGATATCGTGGTTTTAATTTATATTTCTTTAATTATTGATGGTGATCATATTTCATATTTTCATATTTTTTCCAAAAAGTCTGTTCAGATCCTTTGCTTATGTAAAAATTGGGTTATTTGTCTTTTATTGTTGACTTGTAAGGGTTCTTTTTATATTCTGGATATAAGTTCCTTATCAGATTTGTGATTTGAAATCTTTTGTTTTTGTTCTGTGGGTGCTTTTTTTCACTTTTTGATGTTGATGATGTTTTGTTTTGTTTTTACAGATTTATTTATTTAGTTTAGAGAGAGAGAGAAAGAGAACACAAGCACAGGGAGGGGCAGGAGAGGGAGAGAAACTTTAGCAGACTACGCGCTGAGCTCAGAGCCAGACACAGGGCTTGATCTCACGACCCTGAGATCATGACCTGAACCAAAAACAAGAGTCGGACACTCAACTGACTGTACCACCCAGGGGCCAGTTGTTTTGTTTTTTTAAGTAGGTTCCACACCCAGCATGGAGTCCAATGCAGGGCTTGAACTCACAATCCTGAGATCAAGACCTGAGCTGAGATCAGAGTCAGATGCTTAACCAACTGAGCCACCCAGGTACCTCTGTGATGATGTTTTTTGAAGTATAAAAAATTTTTCAAGTTTTTCATTTTGGTAAAATCCAATTTGTCTTTCTCTTTTGTTGCTTGTGCTTTGGGTGTCATATTGCCTAATACAAGGTCATGAAGATTTGACGTGTGTTTTCTTCTAAGAGTTTTATAGTTTTAACTTATATTAGATCTTTAATTTATTTTAAATTAATTTTTGTATATGGTATGAGGTAGGGATCTAAATTCATTCTTTTCTTTTGCATGTTTTCCCATGGTTCCTAACTATCTTTTCAACCTGATCTCTGAAGATGGTTCTTTTCTCATTCCTGATAATCGAAAATTTGTGACTTTTTAAAATCTCAGTTAATCTTGCCAAGTGTTTATTGATTTGGGGATGTTGTTAATTGTATTAGTCTTTCTGATAATTACCTTTTTATCTTATTGATCTTCCCTATTACATGTTTTTTATTTAATTCTTATCTGCATAATATTATTTACCTTCTCCTACTTTGTGTTTCTCTTGCTATTGTTTTTCTAACTTCCTGAGATAAATGTTACATCGTAAGGTTCAGCTTTTCCTTTCAACTAATGTATGCACCCAAGGCTAAAATTTTCCTGTAAGCTTGGCTTTAGCTGCATTCCACAAATTTTGATATGTGATATTTTCATTATCATCCAATCGAAGAAAATATTTTCTAATTCCCACTGTAATTTCTTCCTTGTCCATTGGCTTATTTGGAGGTGCGTTTTTAAATATAGCACTTGCATGATATATCTTTTTCCAATCTGTTCTCAACTTACGTGTATCTTTATGTTTAGATGTGCCTCTTGGAAACAGTATATAGCTGTGTTGTTTTTTTTTTAATCCACTCTAAAATTTATTTCCCCCATTTTATTGGCATATTCTGTCCATTTGTATCTAATGTAATTGGTAAGATGTTGGCTTAAATCTAATGTGTCTCTATGTGCCTTCTATTTGTTCCATCAGCAGTATTTCCTTTTCTTTCCTTTTGCCTTCTTTTGGAGTCATTATTTTTTAATTATACAGTTTTACCCTTTTTATGTGTTTGGAAGTTATACCTCACCTTGCTTTAATTTTATTTTTAGGTTTTCTCTAGAGTTTCAAAATGCATCACTGACTTTTCAAATCCTAATGGGTTTTTTTCTTTTTTAAGATTTTATTTATTTCTTTGAGACAGAGAGAGAGAGAGAGCATGCGAGCAGCATAAGGGGCAGAGGGAGAGGAAGAAGCAGACTCCCCACTGAGCGGGGAGCCCTATGTGGGGCTCAATCCCAGGACCCCGAGATCATGATCTGAGCCGAGGGCAGACACTTAACCAACCGAGCCACCCAGGCACCCCTCAAATCTTAATGCTAATCAGTACTTCTAGTAGTCCCTTCTTGGAACACTTGAGCCTCAGTTGGCTCCCTTTTTACTTACATACCATTGTTATAAATTTAAATTCTATGCATTTGAAATTGCACAGGACAGTACTATTGTTGTTTTACACAGGCAGAATCATTTAGATTTGCCTCCATAATTACCATTTCAATTGATCTTCTTCCTTTCTGCAACAACTGCCTGGTATCTGGGATCATTTCTTTCTGCCTTTCTGGAAAAGTCCATTTAGCCCTTTTTTATCTTTTCTTTTTTTCTTTTTTTTTTTTTTTAAAGATTTTGTTTATTTATTCGACAGAGATAGAGACAGCCAGCGAGAGAGGGAACACAAGCAGGGGGAGTGGGAGAGGAAGAAGCAGGCTCATAGCAGAGGAGCCTGACGTGGGGCTCGATCCCACAACGCCGGGATCACGCCCTGAGCCGAAGGCAGACGCTTAACCGCTGTGCCACCCAGGCGCCCCTCTTTTTTATCTTTTCTAATATTTTATTTATTTTTTTGCCAGAGAAAGGGCTAGCACACAAGCGGGGGGAGCAGCAGGCGGGGGCGGGGAAGACTCCCCGCCTAGCAAGGAGCCTGATGCGGGACTCGATCCCGGAACCCTGGGATCATGACCTAAGCCCAAGGCAGACACTTAACCGACTGAGCCCCCCAGGTGCCCAAAGTCTGTGTTTGATTACTCCAACGGCTGGTGCGCTTGCAGCTCTTTATCCATTGTCTGTTTTATTCTGTTGGTCTTTGTTCACGTTGTGCTGCCCCTGCATGTGGCAGGTTACTATTTCTTGTGTGCTGAACAGCGTACTTGAAAGGTTGTATGAATATTTTTATGGCCTGCATGATGTTGTCTTCCTCCAGAGAAGATTCATGTCCGCTCCTGCCAGGCACTTGGGGCAGTAGCGACGTGGATCATGTTACGTCTACTGAGGGAATCAGGCTGTCCACAGCCTTGCTCCAGCATCTCAGTTGTCTCAGTTTTCTTTTCTGGATCGGCAAACACACCCAGGACACATGTTGCCCTAAATGCTAGGTTGGCTCTCCAGATTTCCATCTCCTCATGCTAATTCCCCGTCATTCCTAGTAATTTTTCATTACTTTAACTCTTTGATGCTTCAATCAAATTTGCAAAATTTTTTGTCCAGTTTTTTTAGTTACCTTCTGTAGAAAGTTTTACCCAAAATTATCTGGTGTATCATTATCAGAAGAGGAAATCCTATTCTTTTTATTGTCCATTTTCCATTATTTGTGAGCATTCCCCCCGTGTTTCAGAATTTTGGAGCACACACTCTTACATGCTGGATGGTATTCCATCAAAAAGCTAAGCCATGATTTATTCAGCTCTTCATCTTTAATAGGATGTTTTGGCACGTCTGTCTGTCTGTTGTTCAGGGTTTTCCATTACAAATCATGGCGTCCCCTTCAGTTAGTGTAAGCAGGAAAGGATTTCTTTCTTTCTTCTTTCTTTCTTTTCTTTCTTTAAAGATTTTATTTATCTATTTATTTATTTGCAAGAGAAAGAGAAAGAGCACAAGCAGGGGCAGAGGGGGAGGGAGAAACGGTCTCCCCGGTCTCCCCGTTGAGCAGGGAGCCCGATGTGGGACTCAATCCCAGGACCCTGGGATCATGACCTGAGCTGAAGGCAGATGCTTGACTGACCGAGCCCCCCCACCCCCGGCGCCCATGGAGGGGATTTCATACAGAGTTTGGTAGTGGACATTATCTTTGGCGGAACCAGAGGCTCAGTTTAAGGAACAACAGCAGACAGAAAATCCCTTCCCAGATGATGGGACAAACTTTCACGGTCCACCTACTGTTCAGTAGCTATGACCTGACCCTCAGACAAACTAGAACTGCACCTGAGCTGTCCCCCAAGAACCAAATGTCACCACCATTGTGTCCATTCTTGACAAAAGGTGCTTTCCACCACGTGAGGTGCACTCCTTCACAGAACCTAGCATGGTTCTGGGACCCAGTACCAGTGGAGCATGGCTCAGCAGGTGAGGAAAGCACGCTGAGACTGGGAAAGGTGTGAAGGCAGCCAGTCCTACTCAGAGTCGACATCTCTCCTTCGTAACCGGCGTTTCTGAGAGCAGCCATCTTCCTGAGCGCTTCCCTCTCTGGGTGTGTCTTTCTGGGGCTCTCTTTCCCATTCTTTGGAGGATGTCTCACTCAGAGTATAAGGGACCTCAGACTTGGCGGAAAAAGCAGGACCCTCTTTAATTAATAACAACGTGGATACCATCAGAACCATTTCCCTCTTGGGCCTTTATTAGGAAGCAAAACCAGGTGGGAGAGAGTGAGCTGAGCAGGAAAAAGAACCGAAAGAGGCAAAGCCACCCTAACGTTTAGGGGCCTAACGGGCTGTGGGAAACTGATGCTGGGAAGGAGATCTCCTATCTCCCCCCTCCTCCATTGCCACGTGCAGAAAGGGGGTCCTAGAAAGGCTGATATTGTCCAATACTTGGGTGTCCCCTTAGGCCTGTTAGGACACCAGATGGTCTCAAGTAGTGTGGCAGTCCTTGAATGGTGGTCCACAGATGTGTTCTCAGGGGTCAGCAACTTCTCTACAAGAAGTAAAAATTGGGAGTTTCTAGGTCTGTCATAATCAAAGGAAATAGGAGACATCTAAATCGGCCTATAGGGACACCTGGGTGGCTCAGTCAGTTAAGCATCTGCCTTCAGCTCAGGTCATGATCCCAGGGGCCTGGGATCGAGTCCTGCATGGGGCTCCCTGCTCAGTGGGGAGCCTGCTTCTCCCTCTGCCTCTGCCTCTCTCTCATGAATAAATAAATAAAATCTTTAAAAGAATAAATCACTCTATAGCTTAATAGTCTCACACA
Organism: Ailuropoda melanoleuca; assembly: GCF_002007445.2. Taxonomy (NCBI): domain Eukaryota; kingdom Metazoa; phylum Chordata; class Mammalia; order Carnivora; family Ursidae; genus Ailuropoda; species Ailuropoda melanoleuca. The sequence continues at coordinate 98,433,260 of NC_048219.1, read as the reverse complement.
TTATTCTGCTTTTAAGTAACAAAATATTTGATAATACAAATATATATATACAACATGCATGTTAGTAATGAGCTATAAAAATAAAATGAACACCTGTGAGCCCACCACCCAAATTATGAGCCAGAACATCATCAGTGACATTGAACTTGGCCACCTGCTCCTCCTTGTCTTGTTCTCCCACGTTGAGGCAAAATACACAATGCAGACCAAACTCGAAAATGGCCCATGCAGACAAAACTAGATCCAACTCATTTCATGAACGTAAGTGCAAAAACATGGCATTCTTGTAAATGACTCTGATAATCATAAAAGACATTTAAGCCCCTTTTATTTTAAGATTTTATTTATTTGACACAGAGAGACAGCCAGCGAGAGAGGGAACACAAGCAGGGGGAGTGGGAGAGGAAGAAGCAAGCTCCCAGTGGAGCATGGAGCCTGATGCAGGGCTCGATCCCAGAACACGGGGATCACGCCCTGAGCTGAAGGCAGACACTTAACGACTGAGCCACCCAGGCGCCCCTAAGCCCGTTGCTTAAAATGGTATGAAATAATCACTTGCTATCTAAAAACCGCATTGTGGTCGCCAGTCATCGTCAGGGTCAAACAAGTTCCTCTCTTTCACTTTGCTAAACTCTTCCTAAATACTCTTTTACCGAGCGGGTTTTAACAGTTGCTGCTTCGGCACCTGCCCCTCCCCCCAAACGACCAACCACTCTCTTGAACTGGTTTTAGATCCACTGACCTTGTAAAGTTTTACTACAACCTTTGTATCTCTAAAAGAAACGGTAATTCAGTTTGGGTCACTTTCACCTTTAAAAACTTCAGAAAATGGTAAGATATTCTACACATCCTTCTGGACCTTTCTTTTACCTTAAAACGGTGTTCCTAAGATTTATCCGTGTAGATAAATGCGGCCATAGTGCATTCGTTGCCCGTTCTGTATCGGACCCCATCATGGGAATGTCGCCAAAGCCTCTGTCCTCCCTCCTGGTAGGGCCGCTTTGGGCTGTGCCTTGCCTTGCTATTAGGAATCATGGTGCCCCCAACGCTTGCATGTGTCCTCCAAAACCCTCACATCTCGGTTTGTCTAGGGCATGCCTCAGGAGTGGAATGGGTGGGTTGGAAGGTCCATGAATCTTTAACTTTACAAGAGAATGTGAAACTTTTCCACAGTGGTCATACTGCTTCTCATCGTTTTTGAGCTAGTGGAAGCCAAAAGGCTCAGCTGAGTTTGCACAGAGGAGAAATGGAAGAAGACAGCGTTGGGACCCAGGCCCGACTCCAAGGCCAAGGTTACTCCCTCACTTAATTGGTTTAATTGACCACTGACTCAAAAGTAGTGGCTAACACAACATGCCAGGTAGGGGCCGGGGCACTTTTTATTTTTAATTGACTTACAGAGAGCCTACGAGGTGGGCACTATTGGCCCTCTGCCTACTCAGAGGAAGAAACAGAGAGGAAAGGTTACAGACCTGCTCAAGGGCACGCAGAGCTGGGACTGGAACCCAGGTGGTGCAGCCACAGCGGCTGTGTTCTTAGGTTTCGTGGCAGGGCCTCTGAAGAAACAGAAAATCTCTAGGTCATGGGGCATGCCCTTGAGATCACAGGCTACTCGAGGAACTGCAAACTGGTCATCCATCCATTCATCCATCCAGCACCCACCACGAACGAGCACACAGGCTGTATTTGGAATGCAGACGTCCACGAGACAGGCCCTTCCCACAGGTATGGGTGAAACAGACAATCACACGAACACATATGAACTTGTTAGGGAAGAAAAGTAAAGGGACTAATTGAGATTCTTCTCCAAGGAAATAATGACCTGGCATTTACGCTGAGACACCTGCAAAAGGGGAGTGTGTGTCTAGGTGTGTGTGTGCGTGAGCACAGAGGGGCCGGGGAGTGGGTTCGGCAGAAGGAACAAAAATGCAAAGGCCCGGAGGCAGGGAACCAGTGATACGAGTTGTAGCTGAGAAGTGCGGGGGCTGGGTGGTGGGCCTTGTAGGCCGCATTCAAGATTTTCAAATTTTATCCGTGTGTGTGTGTGTGTGTGTGTGTGTGTGTGTGTGTGGCCACTGCAAGGTCTGAAGCAAAGCTATGACGGATCAGATGAACCTTTTTAAAAATCCCAAGTGGGCCATGCAGCTTCAAGAGCGAGGGCAGAGGGCCGGAGGGAGAGGCCGAGGTCCTCGGGAGGGGAAAGAGAGGGGGGGCCTTCAAGACCCACTGTGGAGGCGGGGCTCGTTGTACTTGGCAGCTGAAGGGGGGTGGGGGGCAAGATGAGGGAAGGGCCCGGCACTAGCATCCGCCTGGGGGAAGTAACCAAACGGGGCATAGCGAGTTTGGAGACCAGCTGGGGAGTCCGACGTGGGCACACTGAGCGGCCCCTGAGACGTCGGTGCGGAGGCATCACGAAGGCCGTCGGTGTGTGAAGCCGGCGCTCAGGGCACGCGAGGCCTGGCCGTGGGGACACAGCAGGCGTGGGAAGGTGTGGCTGGAGGAATTGAGCCCTGCGGAGACGGCGCCTGAGAGGCCTGGAGGCGGGAGGTGCTGTGGGGCCAAGGAGCAGCGGGCCCGCCACCCCTCACCCCAACCAACCCCTCACACCTCCACTCCTCTTGCAGAGTCAGAAATTGAGCTCATTCTAGGCTGGACTCACGCAGGGGAAGTCATAGACCGTGCAACCCTCGAGGTTCAAGATCCAGACTTGCGGACTTCCTGCACCCGGGGTGGGGGGGGCCCGACCCCCGCTAGGCCCCGTAGGCACGTGGGTGTCGTGAGCGTGGCATCGAACGGCTGGGGAGGAGGCCGCGCAGGTCCGCAGACGGGGATGCAGGAGACCCGGGGAGATGCGCTCGTGGGTGCCGGAGCTGGGGACACCTCGGCCGGGGTGGCGCTGACCCCGAGCCACGGCAGCGGGGGGAGAGCGGCGGGCAGGGCCCCGGCAGGGCAGGGAACCCTCCCCGGGGACGCTGCGCCTCCGGAGGCACCCAGCGCCCCACGGTCCACCTCCGGGGCCGCGGCGCTGGCAGCGGGCCCGCCGTCTGAGGAGGGCACTGGGGTGGAAGCATTTTCATGTTTTTTAAATACATAATCCGGGATTAGATGCCCATTCACATGACCTTTGTCCGTTCTTGCCGGGAGCCACTGAAGCAGGAGTTAATAAATACTGGAGGAAGCCGAGCGGTTTGCGCGAAGGCTCTGCAGGAAGAGCTTTCCCCTGAGCGGGGAACGTTCTGCTCCGTGTGGGGGGTGGGGAGGGGTGGGGGAGGGGGTGAATGTCCTGTTTGCCCCGGACACTCCTGGCTTCCCTCTGCCATCCGCACCCCATTCCCTTCCGAAAGTCCTAGTCGGGAGGCTAAGTTAGTCCCCATCATTCCCGCTGATGTCAGCCGCGGCCCGGCCGGCCCTGCTGAAGCCCAGGGCTGTTTTCTGCGACAGCTTCTCTTAGGATCGTCCAAAAGCTCGGGACCAAACCGCCCGTCCTGTTCTCAGCGAAGGGCGCTGCAGTAGTTCTCAAGCTGTGACCCCAGACCAACAGCATCAGCCTCACCCCGACCTTGTTAGAAATGCACATTTCCATGCCCCCCAGTCCTCCAGAGTCTACTGCTCAGGGGCTGGTGCCCAGCAGGCTGCTTCGCCAGCCCCCCCGGGGGACTCCCACATGCCATCTGTGGTTCCAGGAAACATGTGGTAAGAGTGGGACACAGGGGAGGCTGAGAAGACACCTGCTAGACAGGGGTCTTGCCCCAACATTTGTCACCGTCTAGCTGGGGCTTTTCTTTGTGCCTCATGACTCAAGTTTCCTCATCCGGCAATTGACCATGACAGCACGCTCCTTATCTGCATCATGGAACTGGTGGAAAAATCAGTCCGATGCTACAGATGAGAATTTTCCCAAGTCTAAATGCCAGACGAGTGGTATTAATGCTGCCTGTCAGCTGCACGTCCCCCACCTTCGTGAATGACCCAAGAATGTCAAGAGCATATATGGTCTTCAGGTCAGAGCTTTTCACCTTGGGAAACTTGGACAGGTTCAGGGGGTCCTGGAACCTATGAGTGCAAAACTGAGTGAGTGGAAAGGTGCACTTTCTGGAGAGAAGATCAATCAGATTCCCTGAAGCCAAGAGCTGTGGACGGCAGTGGGCCTCAGAATCCCCCACCCCGCAACCAGGGCTGTGACCCTCTTCAAGACGGCAGTGCTGGGAAGGGCAGGGCAATGGCACCAGGGGTTAGAGACCCAAAGGACTGTGGTCTGTGCCCCCGGGGGTTTTCCACATTCACTAATGAGTAATGGAGTGTGCCTGCGGGCTTGCGGGGGTGATTGCACCAGGCAACTTCCCTCTCTGCTGCGGGAGGCAGGGCAGGGGCGTCGGCGGCCTTCACTCCCGGCCGGCAGCCTCACTGACATCATCTCCACGAACCCTTACAGCCCTGCCAGGAAGTAGTTCTTGTTCCACATTAAAAATGGAACCACCGGGCCGGGAAGAGGGGCGACTTGCCTGGGGAGGGTGGGAGCTGGGACGTGAGCCCGGGCATTTGTAATCCTATCACTCTGCTGTCTCCGGTCAAACAGGGGATGGAGGTGCTGGGCCACCGGGAAAGGGGGCTCAGAGTCGTGGGGTGGTGGTACTAGAGGTGCCTCACGGTAAACAATGGAACGCTCCCAATCTTTGTTTAGTAAAAGCTTTCAAAAAAGTGGATTGGTGCCCTTGGTCAGTCCTGCATGTGTTCCTCCTAAGTCCATGCTCCGTTGGGCTGCCAGGTGGCCCCCCCCCCAAGCCCTTCCCGAGCTCCAGCCTGCTCCCAGCAGCAGCCCGAGCTGAATTCCAGGAAGCTAACCTTCTCTCTTGGCTCAGACAGCCCACCTGGGTCTTGATGCCCAACTCTCCCACTGCACGGTGCAAGGGGACAACTCTGGAGAGCACCCAGGGCAGTGGGACGCTCCCCCTAGAGTGACTTGCTGACATCGAGGAGAAAGCTATCTACAGGGTCCCTGGAGGAAAAAGACTGCTCTAATGCAGGAAACTGAATTAAGTCTCATTTATTCTAGGGCAAACTCAAAAGGGTTTTTTTTAATGTTTTCTTTTTTAGCAAATCCTAGCACATTATTAACAAAAAAAATCTGTACATTTGCCATGATACACTTGATAGTGAAACAAATAAGATATAAATACAGATATGGATGTAACATGAAAAGCCCCCAAAAAACAAAAACAAAACCCAAAAAACCCAACCTAGGGGTGTGGGGACCATGCGTGTGAACACAGTGCCGACAAAACTATTTTGGTGGCTGATAGTTTTCAGAGCGTTTCTTTTTTTCATTTCCAAACATCATTGTTAGCAAAGTCCTGGTGGGATTCTACAAAGTTCTTATTTGCTGTTAACGTGTAGTATTAGGCTTGATAAATAAAGGGCGGCAGGGAGAGAAAAAGACTCATGAGACCCGGAATGGGCTGCATCGCCTGCACAGGGGGAAGCCGGCGGGGAGCCAGAGAGGCAGTCCCGGGCTATCCGCGGGATCCAGCCAAGCGCACACAGCGCACCTGAAGGAAGCTTCGAGCCGCCCTCCGCCTCAGCCTGCGGCCCCGCCCTGGGAAGCAGGAGCCGGGAGGGAAGCCGCCCCAGCCGGAGGGAGGCTCGGGAGGGTTCCTCGGGGTCCTGGACGGTCGGGTGAACAGGGGAGGCAAACACAGTTTTGGGTGCTCTGCTCTTTGTGGTGTTTCGGCAGAACAGGAGGCCTGCAGGGAGGAGGCGGAGGCGGCGAGGCAGCGGCTGCTGGCCGGGATTCGGGAGGGCGGTGGCGGGCGCAGCTCCCTCCCCGTGAGGTGGTGGCGGCATGCGAGTCTCTCCGACGACGACGAGGGCAGCGGTTCTGATTGAGGCCAAGAGACCTGAAAGTGATTGTATCTCTCTCTCTAGGTCGAGAGATTGAAGGTTGGGGAAGTGACATTCAAGGCTAGCCCTTTGTGAGTACTAATGAGGACGTTAGGCAATGTTCGAGATTCTTTCCAACTGCAGGCGGGAAACCGGGAGACCAGGGAGTCAGTTCAAGAAGGAAGGTCTTTCCAAACGCATCAGGTGTAAAAGAACTCATAAATAACCTAGCCAGAGCGCACGTGTCTACAACAGGGGAGTAATCAAAAGGTGCCCTGACCACTTGTCGAGTGTAAAAAGGAAATCCCATTAGTGAAATATTAACAAACGGTATTTATCGATGAAAGTAAGGCCTGGTCCTGCTATGTTCTGAGCCAAAAATAAGTCAATAATATTCAACCACTTAAATGCACCCCTGAAGTTCCTTCAACAGCAGCGGTGGGGTACTTCCCCCCATGTGTGAGATACCCCCTAAACACACACACACACACACTCTCACTCACTCTCTCTCTCTCCTTCTCTCTCAGTGAAGGCACACTGACTTCACTGTTCCTGGACCGTCACTCTCAGTGCCTAGCTCCAGATGAAGTATCAAGAGTAAACTCTGGGGGCACCTGGGTGGCACAGCGGTTAAGCGTCTGCCTTCGGCTCAGGGCGTGATCCCGGCGTTGGGGGATCGAGCCCCACATCAGGCTTCTCTGCTGTAAGCCTGCTTCTTCCTCTCCCACTCCCTCTGCTTGTGTTCCCTCTCTCGCTGGCTGTCTCTATCTCTGTCGAATAAATAAATAAAATCTTTAAAAAAAAAAAAAAAAAAAGAGTAAACTCTGAATGAAACGGAGCTCGTGTGCCACAGTGTCGCAGCTCCCCCACGAGGCTGGAGGGCCAGAGCAGGGGGGGGCGTGGACATCCGCGCTGACCCCACAGTCTCTGCTCTGAGTGCTGCCCGCTGCAGGGACTCTGCATCGGACAGCGGACACCTCATTAAAAAATACCCCAGAGTAGGCATTTTTCAGAGGGAACAAGCAGTCCCATTTAGACAGGGGACAGAAGTCTTCAGGATGGCATCAAGGATTTCCATTTGGCTTTAAGAATTTTACTCAAAATGTATTTAACCAGATTCCAAATGTATAGTTCTTTTTTACTGGAGCAATCAAACCCTTAAGAAAAATTTTTAAGAAGTGTAGTTTCTCTAATAATTTCTCATTGAAGAAAAGGAAACAGACTTTAAAACTGGGTTTCAAATCCTGTTTTTCTGCAATTTGCCAGCCGCTAAATTACTTCTTTCTTAAACAAGGACTATTTCAACAGATGAGCGAGGAAATACTTTTGTCCATAAAATTAAAAAAAAAGATTCTGATACTTGGCCTCTCTGTACTCTTCTTTGATCTTACACCCAAATTAAAGTGAGAAGTCAAAACTGGGATGGCAGAGTTGCCGTTGGCCAGACTGACTGAGAACACTCCAGAACTGAGCAGCGTAGGCACAGGCTCCGGGGGAGGAAACGAGATGGCGCTAAACCTGAAAATCCCAACCACCAAGCACCAGGGTCACTGCAGAGCCCCGTTAACACAGTGTTTCCCCAAGAGCTGAGCAATGGAACACACACACACACACGCACCTTCTCCTCTATCTTCCATGCTGCATGAAATGCCACGTTAGGCACCCACGAACGGCTGCTATAGATTTACCTTGACTTTTGTGTTTGGATTTAAATGGAAGAAAGAATTCTTTCAACTGGAAGCTCCGGGCGGGGAGAGCGCGAGTGGAGTGTTCAGAGGGGCGGGGAGCCAGTCCTCGAAGGGGCTCCCAGTCCAGATCGTGTACAAGCAAAATCCCACGTGGTTGTTACAAGACCATCTTCAGGCTTCTCTGTTTCTTGCCAAGACTTGACTCATATTCTTAGTGGGTCTCACAATACAACTGAAAGACATACAGCCCTTTCCTGGCATCACAGGCCGTATCCAGAAGCAAGCAAGCAAAGATGAGGAAGCAGCACAAATTAACACACCCTCCTCAAATGTTATTAACTACGAGAAAATGCTCCTTTCTACCAAGCGCTGGCTAGAGAGCTCTGATGTTCTGAAACTGCACCCCACACACATGGTTTTACGATCTCAGCAGGCTGTACAAGACGTGTTTAAGTATGGCTCTTTTCTTATTCCATTTGTTTCGTATGAAGACTGCAATACAGGCCTTGCTTCCTTTACATTCAATACCAGTAAGATTCTACACAAAAGCTGGAAGGGACCAAAATACTGATTGTAATAAATATTTGCGGGCCTCCTGGTACTGACTGGGCAGCCGATGAGGGGGAGGATGGGGAAGGTCTCTGAGAGGCACCACCGACTGCTTCTAGGGCTACACAAAGAGACTCTGGCGCTGCCATTAGCTGTGTGTGGACACGTCGGAGGAGCTGCTGCTGTTGCTGTTCGTGGTCTGGGCCCTCTTTATATATAAGTTTAGTAGCTTCATCTGCAAAGAGAAGACAAAAAACACATTAGCAGGAGAAAAGCAATCAGACAGACAAGGAAAAAAACCCAGGTGACAATAACAAAACAACATGTTCTGGGTGCCTGGACGGCTCAGTCGGTTAACTGCCTTCAGCTCGGGTCATGATCCCAGGGTCCTGAGAGCGAGTCCTGCATTGGGCTCCCTGCTCAGTGGGGAGCTCTCCTGCCCCTCCCCCCATGTATGCTCGTGCTCTCTCAAAAATAAATAAAATCTTTAAAAAAAAAAAAAAGGAGAAGAAAAGAGCATGTTCCTTAGCTGAGAAAGTCATCATCCAAGCATTTACTGAGGGCAGCACATATCTGGCAGGGGTGAGGGCCACAGCAAGGGGAGGAGGTCAGGGTCTAGGGGAGAGAGAGTGCAATGGGGTCTCAGGAACAGAATGAAAAGTGTTACTATAACCAGGTGGGCCACAAAGGCTCCGGGGAAGCAGGTACGTGAAGGGCAGAGGCACACGTGCCGGGGTGACTGTGGCCAACGGCTCCACACAGTTGGCGCGGAAAGCAGGGTGTGGGCCCGTGCCCCACAGGGACGGGGTAGGTTCAGCAAGGCTACGGGTTAAGTCTTCTGACCTTCACTCCTTTGCCGAAGCTGCTCCTTCCACACAGCACACCTCCTCTCCACCCCTACTTTGGCCCCCTCAAGCCTACTGCAGTGCTGTGACATCAGAGACCGATCCGAAAGGCCACGTGCACAAAGGCGACCCTCATCCGCTCATCGGGACGCAGCCATTCCTTTCCTTCAGTCCCGGGGCACGGGTGCTTCACTGCGCCTCTGCGCGTGCCGCCCCGTGCTGCAGTTCACGGGCTTCCCAATGCAAGGGGCTTCCATAACCGAGATCTTATCTGCTTTTAACGTAAGCCCCCTAAGACCCTCCGAATACGTAAAACAGTGCGTAACATGGTAGGTTCTTAAATGCTTCTTGAATGCTACTAAGTTAGTATGTTATGTTGACAACTGGCCTGATCATATTAAGAACAAAAAGAACAAGTACTTGTGGAAACGGAAGGCCAATAAATATGCACGTCACACACACCTTATAAGACTGAGGGAATTACGAAATATTTCCTACCCACAGCTCTTCACCGGCCTTGCTCTAAGCAGGTCACGAGGCTGGTCTCCAGGGGGACCCAAGAAGAGAGGCTCAGCGTGTGGTGCATGAGAAAGTGGGCCCCCCAGTGACAAGCGGGAACCAGAACGGCAAGTGTACGGAGCTCCCAGGAGAGGCAAAGTCCCTGATCTATCACTCAAAGGTACGTGCAGAGAAGGAATGGACGGCTGTGCTGCGTGCTTCTGCACAAAGGGAGTAAGCAGTCTGAGGCCTGCTGCTTATTCCACAGTCCAGCGCTGGGGTCTCCCCACGCCAGCACCTGTAGTGTGGCCTTAGCCTTTTTAACTGAGCAGAGGACAGCGCAGGTTGCTTTTCCTGCCCCTTTAAAATCTTAAACCTTTTATTTTATTTAAAGATTTTATTTATTTATTTGGAGAGAGAGAGAATGTGCACGAGTGGACCAGAGGGGGAGAGAGAATCTCAAGCAGACTCCCTGCTGAGTGCAGAGCCCAACGTGGGGGCTCAATCCTGCGACCCTGAGATCATGACCTGAGCTGAAACCAAACATCGGACACTCAATGGACTGAGCCATCCAGGTGCCCCATGAGGGCAGTACCATCATTTTACATGGGGGTTCTGATGTTCTAAGGTTCAGAGTGCTATATCCAGGGCTGACCAGGTTTGAGGGAAACCCTATCCATCAAAGTGCCAGCCTGAGGTTCAAGAGATCTAACACAGTTCTAGAACCAACTTCACCATTAACTGGTTGTTAATGTTATTCAGAAAACACGTCCTCCGGACACCCCTCTCCTGTTCCTACCCGAGCTGTTCTTGCTGTTCCCTCCGGCAGTTTGCTCCTGCTTCTCTCCCTCTGCAGCTCAGCCCTGTGCTGCCAAGCCCCCCAGTTCAGTCCCGCCTCCTCCAGGAGGCCTCCACCTTTCCTCCTGCTCCAGTGGGCCCGCGACCCAGTCACTGGGTCAGCCACATGCTGGTGACTCCTGCAGGCCTCTTTGTGTCAGTCCTGTCCCCAGATGCATTTTGTGCTACCCCAGGGCGGGATGAGGTTTTGCTTTTCCCACATACGCTAGTGGTATAGTAGAGAGCAGCTTCCTAACCCATACTTGTTGAATCAAAGACTTTTTAAAGAAGAATAAAATGTGCTAGGAGACAGGACAGTTCTATTTCTGTGAAAGGCTGGCTAAAAAGGAGTTGCTGAACACTGCTGTACCTATTTGCAGTCAAAACCATTGAGTAGATAAATGGATAAAGAAGATGTGGTAGTTATATATACACTGGGATACTAGCCAGCCATCAAAAAAAAAAAAAAGAAATCTTGCCATTTGCAACGATGTGGATGGAACTAGAAGTTATTATGCTAAGCGAAATAAGTCAATCAGGGAAAGACAATTATCATATGATCTCACTCATATGTAGAATTTAAGAAACAAAACAGAGGATCATAGGGAAAAATAAACAAGACGAAATGAGAAAGGGAGACAAACCATAAGAGACTCTTAATCATAGGAAACAAACAGGGTTGCTGGAGGGGAGAGGGTGGGGGGACAGGTAATTGGGTGATGGGCATTAAGAAGGGCACATGATATAATGAGCACTGGGTATTACGTAAGACTGATGAATCGCTGACCTCCACCTCTGAAGCTAATAATACACTGTATGTTAATTGAAAAGAAAACCAATGAAGTACCCACTAGCGAAGTCCAGAACGTAAGTGCAAGTGCAAGGAAAAGATGGTTAGAGAGCTGATGACGTGTATGTGTTTAGAAGTTCACAAGGAGCTGTTAAGGACTCTCGTATCTGAGCCTCTCAAGGATCCTCTGGGGGAGGTAGCACAGGTTCTCCCATTTTACACATGAAGAGGCTGGGGTTCACTTGCTCCGTCAGCTGGTACAAATGCGAATTATAGGCTATTATAACCTTAAGACATGAGATGTAATCCCCACAGCAACTGAGAAAACAGCTACAGAATACACACAGAAAGAAATGAGAACAGAAACGTTTCAATACACAAATCAAACACAAAAGAAAACAGTAATGCAGAAAAATGAGAGACAGAGACAGCTCTACAAAATATAAAAAACATATACCCAAACGACAGAAGTCTCTCCTCCCCAGTAGTTACTTCCAACGGCTATGGTGAGGCTCTCTAGTCAAAAGATACATGGGCAGGATGGGTGAGGAAAACATGGTCCCGCTCCATGCTGTCTACAAGAGACTCGCTTTAGGGAAGACACAATGAGGCTGAAAGTGAAAGGCTGGAAAAGACACCCCATCCGAATTGTACTCGAGAGTGCAGGGGTGGCTGTGCTCATATTGGGCAAAATAGACTTTAAACCAAAAAAGTTTACAAGGAACCAAGAAAGTCCTTATATGTTCTTAAGAGTTCAATATACCAAGAAGATACACCAAGTACGGCCATTTCAGTATCTAGTACCAGGCCAGCAGAATATAAGGAGAATTGAAGGGAGAAACCGTTTTATAGTAACAGTTGGAAACTTCAAGACTCCGCTCTTAATAATGTAAAGAGCAACCAGAAAGAAGTCAAGGAAAGCGAAGACTTGCACACCACAATGGACCAACTAGTTCTAACGGACACATGCAAAATACTCTACCCAACAAGAGAATACACATTCTCCTCAAGTGCACAGCTCATGCTCCAGAACAGGCCGTCTGTGAGGCCACAGATGAAGTCTCAATAGACTTACAAAGACAGATCCCACACAAAGTGTCTTCTCGGACCACAACTGGATGAAGTGGAAAGCCAGTAATGGAAAGAAAACTGAAAAATTCACGAATTTGTGGAAACTGAACAGCGTCCTGGTAATGGGTCAAAGAAGAAATCACAAGGAAAACTAGAAGAGATCTTGAGACAAATGAAAATGAAAACAGAACGTACCCAAACTTCCAGGCTGCAGCAGGCACGGCGCAAAGAAGATACCGTGCAGCCGCAAATGCTTAGGCTGACAAAGAAGAGCCCACAGCAGTCACCTAACTTATACCTTAAGGAAGTAGAAAGAGAAGAATAAATTGAACCCAGAAAGAAGGAAATAATAAAGATTAGGACAGACATAAAAGAAATAGAAAAACAATGGAGAAAACCAATGAAACCAAAAGTTGGTTCTTGGAAAAGATAAACAAAATCAACACATCTTTAGCCTGTTAAGAAAAAAGAAGACTCAAATTACTAAAATCAGAAACGAATGTGGGACATTACTACTAATTCTACAGAAATAAAAAAGATGAGGGGCGCCTGGGTGGCTTAGCCAGTTAAGCGTCTGCCTTCGGCTCAGGGTCATGATCCCGGGGTCCTGGGATCCAGCCCCACGTCAGGCTCCCTGCTCCTTGGGGAGTCTGCTTCTCCCTCTGTCCCTCACCCTGCTCATGCTCTCTCTCTCTCTCAAATAAATAAATAAAAACTTAAAAAAAAAAGAAATAAAGATTATAAGAGAACACTATGAATAAATGCACACCAACAAATTAGATAACCCAGATGAAACAGACACATTCCTAGAAAGATCAAACCTACCAAAACTGAATCATGAAGAAAGAGAAAATGCGAACAGACCTATAATTCGTAAGGCAATTGAATCAGTAATCAAAAATCTTCTCGCAGGTGGCAGCGGCCCCATGTGGCAGACACAGAGATGCAGATCTCTGTGAAGACCCTGACAGCAAGACCGTCATTCTCGAGGTCGAGTCCAGTGACGCCACTGAGAAAATTAAAGCCAAAATCCACGACAAGGAGGGCATCCTGCCTGACCCGCAGCATCTCATTTTTGCGGGTAAACAGCTGGAGGATGGCCGCATTCTCTCAGACTATCATATTCAGAAAGAGGCAACCCTGTACTTGGAACTTCTCCTGCAGGGTGGCACCATCGAGCCTTCCCTCCGCCAGCTGGCCCAGAAATACAGCTGTGACAAGATGATCTGCTGCAAGCGTTCCGCTCTGCTGCACGCCTGCAGTCACCTGCCGCGGGAAGTCACCACACCAACAGCCTGCGCCCCAAGAAGATCAAATAAGACCCCCCCGCCGGCTCTTCTTTTGCCTGCAGGGCCACCTCCTGCCAGAGCCCTGAGGCCCTGGGACCTCAATAAAATTTTCCTTTCATTGACCAGAGCAGTAAAACAAAAGCAAAAACACAGTAACAAAAAACTTCTTACAAAGAAAAGCCCTGGACCAGATGGCTTCACTAGCTAATTCTATCAAACATTGAGCAAACTAACACCAACCCTTTTCAAACTCTTCCACGAACTCGAAGATTAAGGAGCACTTCCAAACTCATGCTGTAAGGTCAGCATAGTCCTGATACCAGAGCCAGACGAAGAGGAGAACAGAAAACTACGAGTTAATATCTCTTATGAACACTGATGTAAAAATCCTCAAGAAGAACCTAGCAAGCTGAATTCAACAGCATATTAAAAAGAGTATACACCATGGCCAAGTGGGATTTCTTCCTAAAATTCATTGATAGCTCAACGTATGAAAATCGAATCAATATGATACGCCACATTAAAAAAGGAACAGGAGGAAAAAAACACATGAGCATTTCAACTGATGATAGGACAAAATTCAACACCCTTTGATTATAAAATTACTCAACAAACTAGGAATAGAAGGAAACTGCCTCAACGTATCAAAATCTATATATGGGAAGCCTATGGTGAACATGATGCTCAATGGTAAAAGACTGAAAGTGTTTCTTCGAAGATCAGGAACAAGGCAAGGATGCTGACGTTCCCCACTTCTATTCAGTTTGGTACTAGAAGTTCCAGCCAGAGCAATTAGACAAGAAAAAAAGTAAAAGGCCTCCACACTGGAAAGAAGTAAAATAGTCTCTATTCACAGATGATGAAAGACCTTATATGTAGAAAATCCTAATGATTCCCCCCCCCAAAACCCTGTTAAGACTAATACATTTAGGAAAGTAGCAGGTTATAAAATCGTCAGTTAATGAATGGAGAAAGGGTAGTCTTTTCAACTGGTGCCATGGAAAACTGGATATCCACATGCAAAGGAATGAGATTGGACCATTACCTAATGCCATACAAAAATTAACTCAAAATGGACCAGAGACCTGAAGGTATGAGTTAAATTATAAAACTCTTAGAAGAAAACATAGGGCAAAAGCTTCACAACACTGGATTTGGCACTGATTTCTTGCATATGTCACCAAGATCACTGGCAACAAAATAACAGATAAATTGGACTTCATGAAAATTTAAGAATTTTATGCATCAAAACACATGGATTAATATCCAAAATATACAGAGAACTTCTAAAACTCAACAATTAAAAAAAAAAAACACCCATTTCAAAATAGACAAAGGACTTGAGTAGATATTTCTCCAAAGAAGATACAAGCAGCCAACGAACATACGGCCACCAGCCACTGGGACGGCTACCACCAAGAAGAGAAGAACAAATGCTGGTTGAGTATGTGGAGGAACTGGGGCCCTTGGGGGCTGTTCTTGGGATTGTAAAAGGGCACAGCCACTGTGGAAATGTTATTATCGGATTCAGCAATTCTAGTCCTGCATAGATAACCCAAAAGAACTGAAAGTCAGGTCTCGAAGACGTATTTGTACACACATATTCATAGCAGTACTACTCCCAACAGCCACAGGTGGAAAGAACCAGTGTCCATTACTGAAAAATGGATAAGCAAGCTGATGTATGTGCATATAATGGATTATTATTCAGCCTCAAAAGGGGAGGGCGTTCTGGCACATGCTACCACAAGAATGAACCTCAAAGACGTTACTCTAAGTGAAATAAGCCAGTCACAGAAAGACAAACGATTCCACTTTTATGAGGCACCTGAGCAGTCAAATTCAGAGAGACGGAAATAGAATGGTGGTGACCAGGGGCCAGGAAGAGGGAATGAGGAATTATTACTTAATGGGTACAGGGTTTTGGTTTTACAAGATGAGAAAAGTTCTGGAGGTGATGGTCACAATGTACTTACTAATGGTAAACTGTACACTCAAAAATGGTTAAGATAACAAATTATATGTTATGTGTATTTTGCCATAATTTAAAAAAAATCAGAAAAAGAAAAGAAAGCTTGTTCAAGGTCACACAGCTAGCTAGGAAGTGGGGGACAGAGACCAGAGGGCAGGTTGTCTGACCCCAAAGACGGCAATGCTGCCACAGCGATGGGACACTCTCAAAATGCCCCACACGCATTCCTTCCGCGTCCTTGCACTGGGCCTTTCTCTACAGAGAAAGAGGAATTCTTTTTACTTCTACTCGAACAGACTTAGCACCCTGTCGGCTACTGACGTTTGGTGGTGGTGATGTATCCATGAGTCTACACAGTTCATATTAACAGACCGGAGTTACCACATCTAACAACTGGGAGAGGATGAATTGGGCTACCGAAGGAGAACGGTGTGCGGGCCGGACTCTCTCAGCCTCTCTCAGCCCCGAGCAGACTCAAGCTGTAACTGGACCCAAGGCCACCACCGGAAGGAGCAGCAGCAGGTCAGTGGCCGGACAGGGATGAGAAAACACCTTTATCTTCTCAGTCCATTAGTAGAGGGATCACACGAGATGATGGGACAGTTGCCTGACTGAGGAAAATGAAAACTGCCAGACAAAACCAGGGTCTAATACTATATGCGGATGAATTTTAAAAGTTGAATTCCCTTTGTGAATACTGTCTTCTAGTCCTAACTGCTGGTGACTCTTGGCTCAGTGTTTTTCGGGTCATGGCGAGGGCAGGGATCAGTGAGGAGCCTTTTTGTGGGAGAAAAGGAAAGGAGGAAGTGGAAAATGGAATCAGGCCAAGGAGCCCCCAAGTCATTTACCTACACCCGCCTCACTCACACATTCTGACCTAGCTGCTTATTTCTGTCTGCAAAAGGAGTCAAGTATCTCCTCCTGGATCAGTGCTTCTCAAGCAGGGGGGATTCCGCCCCCCAGGGACGATCTGGCCATCTGGCTTGACGGGGATTACCACACCCGGTGGTGGCAGTGCTACTGGAAGGTACAGACGGCAGTCAGGAATGCTGCTGACCTTCCTACAATGCCCAGTACAACCCCGACAACAAAGTGGCCCCAAGTGTCAATGGTGCTGAGGGGCAAGTCCTGCTTGGACAGAGGCAGGCAAGCTGGCTTTGCTAGAACGCTGGGGAAGCAAGGCTCTAGTTGTGACGCTCACCAGCAATGTCAGAGGAATAGCTTTATTTGGAAAGAAATGGGGCGTTACTTGCTGATTCCTTCTTTCATAAGGAGCACATGAGGGCACCTCTAGCTCCAGACTTTTTCATCCAGAATACCGCCAGGGTGTTTTGAATTCCATGTTGACGCGCCTCCCCCATGGACAGTCCCTGCAGCAGCCTCACCACCAGGCCGGAGGCCTGCGAGGCCCAGGAGTACAAGCTGCCACTCCCTCCCTTGCCTCTCCTGCCAGAGATTGGGACATCCAGCTGCTCTCACCTGGCAGGCTCTTCAGATTTTAAGTTTATTTTTAAACCAGTAAGCACTCCAGCCACTCTCAGCTACAATGAGCCTAATAGGCCTTTTGTTCCACATTCGGCCCCCGATTCTAGAAAACTCTGAAAGGAACATGAGAGGCAGCAAAGTGAGGGAAAAGCTGAGCTGTGTGTGCCCTTGGGCAGTTAAATGCAGGATAACTGTCCTTGTCCCACAAGGATGTTATTATGAACGAATGCATCAACACACGCGGAGTGCAGACAACGGCATCCGGGACCCGGGACTTGGCAAGCACCAGGGAAGAACCTGCTATCGTGACCGTGATGCCCATGAGGGACCCTGGCTGTCTGGAGGCCAGAGCTGTGGCCAAGCAGATTTATGACGGCTGGCAGAGCCCAGGTGCTATGGGCCCATGTAACACTATACATACCTTGCTCCCCGTGAGCTGTGCGAGGTGAGGTTTCAGCTCTTCTCCAATTACGGAATAAATTGCCACTAAGCAAAACACGCTGGCCTTACGCACACTGCTTTCGGTGTTGTCATAACCCTACAAAGTCAGAGGGGACACAAAAAGGAAACGAGATCAAAGACTTGCTTCACAGTCCATGTGTCACCCACATTTCCACAAATGCTCTCACAGTTCACCCGTGGACTTGTCGCCAAACACCACGGCACACCTGAGATCTGCCACTGAACCCAGAGAGGTCAAAACTTGACAGTGTCGAGAATGAGCTGGATCCTGGGGTTGGAAGCAGGAGGCTGGCCAGTGGCACAGGGGTCTGCCCGTGCACGGGGTGCTGCTTACCACAGCCGTCGCAGCAGCGCCACCCAACACACACGTGCACCACAGAGAACGGGAGAGGAACTACGGGTGGAAAACTGTAGATTCTTTCACATTTCTCCCAATGGTAGAGCAAGTCTTTTTTTTAATCGTATTTATTTATTTGAAAAAGAGAAAGAGAGTGTGCAAGCACGAGTGAGGGGGGCAAGAGGGAGAAGGAGAAGCAGGCTTCCTGATGAGCAGGGAAGCCCTGAGCCAAGGGGCTTGATCCTAGGACCCTTGAGATCATGACCTGAGCTGAAGGCAGATGCTTAACCGACTGAGCCACACAGGTGCCCGCCGGGGTAAAGCAAATCTTGTGTGAAAATGCTTTTTAAGAAATGAGAAGTGCATCCCTTACTCTTGTGGGCAGAACCTCTGTGCCAGCCAAAGATGGCTGGAGAAGGTCCGGACCCGCAGCCTGAGAGGTGCAGCCTCCACAACTGGGCCTCGATCTACCTGTCAGCCTGGTCCCTGCCCCACATTCAAATAGGACTACCTGCTGCTCTCCAAGCAGCCCCAAGGATTCTTCAGTCTGTATTTAAATTCCTAAGCCGAGTGCTCAGCAAGCAGCAGTATTTATTAAATCATGAAGCTGATTTTTCTCTACCTTCCCCACTGAAATCACTCTTTCCTTCCAGGGTCCAACCCTAAACCGGCCTTCAGTGACCCCTTCTCTCTCCGCTACCCAAGCCTGGAAATCACCCCTCGGCCTCCACTCGCACCTACAGTAATTCTGCTCGCTGTGCCCCCACCCAGAGCCACCTGCATGGCTGTACTGGGTGCCACAGCACGCTGAGCCACCCTTGGGATCGTGCCGTAGCACCACAAAACATCTTTTCTCTTCCAGAGTCTAAGGCAATGCCTCACGCTTAGAAGGCTTTCTTCAGTAAGGGTTTGCTGGAGAGGAGAACAAGGACCCGTATCTGATTCATGGTCCACCTTGCCCAGGACTGGGGCCCACAGATGTGCAACAGGGGTTTGTTGAAGGAATAAACAACAACAAAAATGACCAAAATATATTTATAGTAAACAGAAAGCTCATTCTGGGAGTCACAGTTCTAATCTGCCAGAAGGATCTTCCTGCTACATTCAGGGGAGGGTGCGTTAGAAAACAGAAGGTGTGGGGTGTCCAAGCCATACAGCTGCACAGGTTCCTAAAAGCACAGGTCGGCGCCTGCCTTTTCCTCCCTGCCCCTTGAGTGAATGAGGAAAGCAAAGCCCCCACATGCCCGGGTTGGGCAGCGCCTGCTCCCGGCCTCACAGCCCCGGGTAGACAGGCGCCAGCCAGCCGCTGGGAGGGCCCACCTGCAGCAAGCCGGGGATGATGTCGGCGAGGAGCTGCAGCAAGGACTCCTTGGCGATCCTCTCGACGACTTTGGTCTGCATCTTGATGGCGGCGAGGTTGATGGGGTAGTCAGCTGTCTGGATGATGGGACACAGGACTTTGATGCACTGCTCTGGGTGGATGGAGCTGGCCAGCGTGGATGCCGCCTCCTCGGCCGCTCTCACTACCTGAAACACCACGTCCCCACGTGAGTGAGCTCCCAAAGAAGAAGTCACACCGCTGCCTAACTTCGGAAGCCAGACCACAGACTTCACCTGATGCCTCTGGCTAATTTTGTACAAGGAAGTAAAAGCAAAGTGGTTTGGAGAGTAATTTTACAGGGGATGGGGGGCATGGGGAGGCAGGCATGGGGATTCCACCAGAAACCCCGGAAAAGTGTTTCTCTGAGCGTTGTCTCCCCCTGCAGCAGCAGCATTCCTGAGAACTGTGCTAGAAATGCAACTTCCGTGGCCCCAACCTGGACTGGCTGAATCAGAGACTGGGGGAGGGAGTGGGTGGGGGGGTGGAACACAACAAGCTGTTTGGGGTGGGTTTTTTGTTTTGTTTTTTAATTTATTTATTTGATAAGGTGCCTGGGTGGCTCGGTCAATTAAGCGTTCAACTCTTGGTTTCAGCTCAGGTCATGATCCCAGGGTCCTGGGATTGAGCCCCACATCCCTCTGCCCCTCCCCCTGCTTGTGCACGCTCTCTCTCTGTGTCAAATAAAAAAATTTTTAAAAATCTTAGAAAATTTATTTGAGAGACAGAGAGCATGTGCAAGTGGGCGGGGAGGGGCAGCAGGAGAGAGAGACTCTCAAGCAGACTCCCAGCTGAGCGTGGAGCCTGACACAGGGCTTGACCTCATCACCCTGAGATCATGACCTGAGCTGAAACCAAGAGTCAGATGCTTAACTGACTGAGCCACCCAGGCATCCCCCAGCAAACTGTTTTAATAAGCACTTGGGAGAGTCTCCCATACGGGAAAATTTGAGTCTCTGTTCTAGAAGAGTAGGACTTAAATAAATAACAGCCTATGGGACATCCGTAATTAAAACAACTAGAGAGAAGCCTTGAAGAAAAATGAGAATGGCTTCAATACTTGGGATCCCATGGAAGCACCTAATTGCAAAGCAGCTGGGGAGGCTCAGAAAGAACTCTCTGGGTTTTCTTGTGAGGAGATTCTTATGGAAAGTTGTTTTTCCAAGAATCTGTGCTGGTATCACCTCACCTTGTACTCTGAAGGAAGTGCATGACATGGCCACCTCATGGCCAAAGGAGCAGCCTCTGACCTCTGAAGAGGTCACGATGAGCTAGGATACACTAAGTATTAGTCCTATTGGATGAGAGGCCACCCGAAGGGCCACAAAAGCCCTCTGTAATAAAGGTAGAAGTTAAATGCAAAACCCACCAAGGAACAAAGAGCACGGGCTCTGGACTTAGGTGGCAAACCCCAGCCACACCATTCACAAGGGCTAAACCCCCATCCTCATCTGTAAGATGGGGATACCTCACAAATATCATTTGTAAGTGCAATCAAAATGTACTACATATTCAGTAGATGACAGTTACTGCTATTAATAGCACAGGGATACATATATAAATGGTCAACAAAGACACCAGGCTGCAAACATGTATGCATTTTCTTATGAAATGTAATGAAAATCTAATTCTTTTCTCCTACTGCCTGCCCTGGACTGGTCATTCCACCCAGATTCTTCTCTGCTTTGTGTGTTCTGCTATTTGTAATAAGTCAGCTCTGTCTTTAATTCAGCAACAAGACCAAGGTTATCAGCTCCAGCCTTCAATCACCCCAGTGCTCTTATGACTGAAGCAAAGACTGACCAACACACACAGCAGACAGACCATCTGGAAAGCATCTTCTAGACCTGGGCAGGAGTGGGCTAAGACGTCGGTGCTTACAAGCCAGGGAGGATAGGACACACAGACCGCACGAGGTCACTGTGGGGCCCTGACTGAGGCACTGCCCCCCAGAACCCCTGCTCCTCTCTCTAGGAGGGGCCGGGTCAGATCTCAGGGCGCTGCAGTCATGGCTTCGGGACAAGAGACAGCCCAGCCTTGTGTCAGCCGGGGCTGTGCTACCCTGTGAACAGGGCTCACGTGTCTGCTCTGCTCTTGGAACAGTAAAGGGAAATACCCCACAAGGGGGCTCAATTCATCTCGTTTAAAAATCGGCACTAAGGGGCGCCTGGGTGGCAGAGCGGTTAAGCGTCTGCCTTCGGCTCAGGGCGTGATCCCGGCGTTGTGGGATCGAGCCCCACATCAGGCTCTTCAACTATGAGCCTGCTTCTTCCTCTCCCACTCCCCCTGCTTGTGTTCCCTCTCTCTCTGGCTGTCTCTATCTCTGTCGAATAAATAAATAAAAAATCTTTAAAAAAAAAAAATCGGCACTAAGACTGGTCATGCTGCATTAGCAGTGGAAGTTCCACACTACGAAACACCCGGAAGGAAATGCACGAAACGTTCACTCACGATCTTGGGGTGCTAAGATTATGGGTCATTTTATTTTCTTCTTCATATTTTTTATACTGAAAAATTGCAATGAGCATCACAGTACTGTTTCTAGCAAGGACAATGTGTTCATTAAAAATTTACTTCAAGTGTCTTTTTGAGATCAGGGAACGTTAACAGTTCAGCCCTTGGTTCATGGGGCACAGGGAGGATGGGGTTCTGGCGGTCTGTCGTCTTCCAGAACCGAATCTGAGCCCTGGCATGGAGTCACTCTCCCTGGGTGTTAGCTGAGCCTGGTGCCTCTATATTTATAATACAGGATATCATCATGATCGCCATAACAACTACTGTTATCTCTGCTGATCTATGTTTCCGTAAGCTCTCCTCTGCTAAACTAGAAAACTCCCTGTCCCTCAAACACACGTGGGTGACCAGCAGAAAGATCTTTTTCCTCAACTCCTAGAGTTTTTCCTCTATTGCTGGCACCTGTTGTAGGTTGCTGTGCATTCCTGCCGACATTTTCATATGTCCCCTTCTTCCCAAACAGGCTGCAAACGCCTAGGAGACAGGCTGGGGCATTTCCTTTGTACCCCAAAGTACACAGTAAGACTGGATACTTACCAGGTGTTCAACACTTCCAGATGGACTGAATTTCATTCTGTCTTCCTGAGGTTTCTATTTAAAGACGCCCTACTTTCTTGAATTCTCAAAGTTCTCTTTCCTTCTCGTTAAAGGCCTTTTGAACTTTCCCTGGGAGGGCCTGCTATCTCTTTAAAGCACTGACCAAAGTCTAGGTGTCTCATTCAGTAAGCTCACGCCCCCATCACCTGGCCAGCATGCTCGTGAATACAACGCATACACTATGGGGGCACAGACCGGGATGATGTATTAATCCTTTCAGGAGTCAAAACGGGGACCCCAAGCAGCATAGTCAAGGGTGAATACCGTGTACATGTGAGAAGACAGATATCAAAAACAGCCACGATTTATCTATGCTTATTATCTACGTGAAAGGTCAGGCTTGGGTGTAAAGCACTGGAGAGAGATCATTTTACTTTAAAAGACTCTTATTCTTAATAAGCCCATAGGAGCATTGTTTCTTTCATACCACCATTCCCCCCGCCTTCTGTTTTGTGCTCTGTGTATACGTTCATTTACTCCCGTGTGTCAGGTTCTGAGCTCAGAGCACAGGCCACAGGTGTGAGGATGCGGTGCTGGGCTGGGGGGTTAGGGGAGGTCTCTGCAGAGGGGCAGCATGAGGCTGCAAAGCCCCGGGAAGCGGTGGGCCGTGCCACAGGAGCAGGCAGGGGCCAGACGGTGGGGAGCTGCTGCCTGTGCGGTATCCCGCAGTTGGTCAGGATTAGATGAAAGGAAGCCGGTAAGGGGCAGGACGCAGAATGAACGTCCACGAACGCATCCCGGTGTTCTGTGGGGATGCCTCCAGTTCAAGGGCCCCTGGTCACGCAGAGCCAGCCCACCCTGCTCAGCCTTCCCAGGCACCTCAGTACAAGTGAGCAGACTGCCCTGTCAGCAAGCACGGACTCAGCCACACTGATGACGTCGCCCTCCACTTTACATACACGTGAGGCAATTTAAAGAAAGCCCACTGTGATTTTCTTCTCACCAACTCAATCTCCTGCCAAGGCGCAGCTCTTTCCACGCAGGTCCCCTGATAGCAGAGTGCTGTGTGGCCCTGGTGGGCACACAGGACCTTTAACCTTTCACCTCAAGAAGGGCAGCTCCAGAGTTGCAGGGGCACATTCTCAGCCTCTGAGAGCAGTGCGGCAGACAAACCCGAGTTCGCTCCTCTTGCAAGACACTCAACTGATCTGACACTCAGGCCTCAATTTTTAAAAATTCTGAAATGGAGATTTAAAAGGTATCAACTGTGACAGATATCAGAGAGAGAGAACCTACAAACGCCTGCCTCTAAGAGGCCACTGGGGGGCACAGTGGAACACGTGGGAGCTCTGGGACCGCCAGAGAGCAGAGCTCTGGCCAGAGGACCCCTCTGACCCAGCCTAGCACCCACCTCAAGTGGGTCTGCCCTTGCCAAGAATCTCTCTAAAAAGCCAACCCGAAACCAGGCCCACGTTTGTTGAGATGGCGTGGAAAGCCCGCAAGGCTTGGCTCCTGCCTGCCTAGCGGTGTTTATGCCCTCCCTGTCCCCCGTGCCAGGTGACACCGAGCTGAGGGCACGCCCTGCACGTGACCCACTGGCCACTTCTCAGACCCCCAGGCTAACCCCTCCATTCTTCCTCACGGTCACTCACTCATGCTCTTCACGTGGCTGGGCCGGGTCACCCTTCAGGACTCACTCGCCGCAGTATGGCTCTGGGAAGCCTCGTGTGCACACCGGCATCGCCGCACTCAAACTTCTTGCTGAAGTACTCTCTGCCACTAGACTAAAAGTCCCTTGAAGGTGAGCTCCCATCTCAGCCTCTTTCTAGCCCCCGTGCCCAGCACGATGCCCAACATGCACGAGGTGACGAGGTGCTCGGTGAGTTTGTCAAGCGAGTACTCCCACAGTGTATGAATTTTTAAAGATGCCCATGACCGGCGAAGTCACCTCTGGGGCATGCCTCACTGACTTGCATTTACATGTTCCCACCGAGGAGCTAGCCCAGAAAGTGAGGAGGAAGCAAGATATCTATAAATGACCAACTTGAGCCTTGGGCAAAATCAACTGTAGAAGGACCAGAGGGTCCCATTCCAGGTGACATGCTTGAAAGGCAACAGCTCTGTCCTTTGCAGAAGAGACTTTAGTTCAGGTTGTTTTTTTCTAGTAATCAGCTGTTTGAAGAGAGGCAGAGTATTTCTTAGAAGACATCCATCATGTGACGAATTACCTTAAGAACAAGTGCTTTTCCTCCTCCTCAGTTCCTGCATGTCCCATGGGTTGCTGTAAGTCCACGGTGCCCCTGGGAAAGCCCAACACTGGGCACGTGGCTGAGTTACGTACCACTAAGCAGATGGTGGAAAGTGGAAGAGGGGGGTCCGTCTCTTTTCTAAGCTGGTCCCACAGGGAGACCGTACTTTGAAACCCATGCCTTTCTGCTGTGTGAAAATAATGTTTGCAAGTATCCAAACACACTGCTCAGAAAGCTTGGTACTGACTGAAGAAACTTTCTTCGTTTTTAAATATGGGGGAAAAAATAGCAGGGTCAGAAAATACTGGATAACTTCACAGATACAGCCAAGGTAGAAAACACGGATGGACGGGAATCCATGTTTCAGATCCCACTGGGAGCTGGGCAGCAGCCCAGTGGGTGGAAAGACAGGCCTGGAACAGCCTGGGATTCAAGTGTCAGCAGTGCCACTTAACAGTCCTGATGGGAGTAAACAAGCCCCCGGTGCCCCTCAGGATGCAGCGAGGACAAAAGGGACAAGGAAGGATACTGACAGGCTCACAGCAAGAACTCCATCCCATCATAAGCTGTCCTTCCTCCCCTCTCACCTCTCCCCTGCTCTCTTGTCATTTAGGTGAAAGGGAGCTACCCTAGTCAGCTGCTGGGTGCACAGACTTTCACATCTGCTGAGCTGAAACCCAAACCCAAGGAGAACTTCCTCTTCTAGAACTCCAGGAATTCTCCATGTCACCCTGCATGAAGCATTTAATGAAATGTACCTAACATGAAAAGGTTTTCAGAAAATGTCTGAAAATAAAAAGCCAGAAGGTACACATTGAGATGGTAAGTTTGGGGCCCTCTCTCTTACTAAGGTTACAGAAAGTTTCCCAAGACAGACATCGTTTTTTGGCAAGGTGGATAGGCGTTCTTTACTTCCCTCTAGATGCCAAGCCCCCAGTTTTTGGCAGGCTGCCTGAATCAGGGTGAACTTTAGGTTTTGCCCCTGTGCTCTATGTAACATAAGAAGCAAAGATTATAAATGTAAGCAAACAGAGAGCAAAAGTAAACACAGACACCAGAAAGAAAGGAGAACAATACCATTTAGGAGACAAGGTGGCCAGAAACGGCAAGGATTTTACAAAGGGGGATGGGGCATATTTATGACATGGCAGCATCAAGCAGCTTATAATCCACCTTGAAGTGATCGAAATTGTTCCAAGTCTGATTTTGCTACAGTCTGGTTAGAAACATAAGGATTCTTTCTTTTCAATGTTAGTGAAATAATAGTAGCTAGCTCAGAAAAGCATACTTTCCTCATCCAACTTTTTTAAAAAATGAGATCATTACTCAGAATATTAATGAATGTTTGTTTAAAGATAAGGTTTCTTCTAGAGCACAGAACTTGTCAAAATTTGGATTGTGTGTTTTAAGTTCACGAAGTTTAATTTGGCTATGTCACAGACACACCAGAAAAATCGGTTGAATAAAAAAAAATTTTTTTAATGAAAAAAAAAAAAAGGCAAATTATCCTAAACAATGAGTGGAATCAAAGTCATCTTCCCAGTTGGGCATACCTAGTTTATCTAGCACCTCAAAAATGTGGAAGCTAAGGAAAAGCATGGCGCCACCTTCTGGGGAAAAGCCAGAAAGGCCTTGTATAAATGGGATCCACACTTGGGTTTTGATATCCACCAGGATCCTGGGGAGATTTGGTCATTGGTGAGAGACTGGCACTTAATAAACGCCTGGATTTAAGGTGGAGTGCTGACATGGGCCTGGACCTGCTTGTGAGTCATCACTTAGCTGGGTTCCATACCATACCAGAGGGAGCAAAGGAGGAAAGAAAAAAAAAAAAAAACAACAACTCCAGGTCGAACGTCCACAGGCCTGAGTTTTGGACCTGGTTCTGTCATCAACTAGTGAAGTGGTCTGGGGAGAAACTTCTTCTGCTTTCCAGGCCTCGGTTTCCCTCAACAGAAAAATGAGGGGGAGACTATAAAGCAAGAATTCGCACATTATCTTGGGTTATATAACCTTATCTTCCACCCCTACTTGAGGGCTTTTCTCCTGGAAAAAAAAAAAAATGCATAGGAAAAATTTCAGGAGACAAATCTGAATGAAATGATGTCTAACAAGAGAGTCATCACATTTTTGCCTGCAAAGCAGATTCGGGGCAACACACTCTCTCTCTCTCTCAAATGTATTAAGGCACTTAAGGGGGAGACTTATCCTGTCCTACCCCAAGGGGCAGAATTAGGGCCAAGAGGAAAAAATGCTGAGGAGTCAGGAGGGCACCACAGACACTGGGCTGGCCAGCCTCTCAGGAGGGGTGGAAGAGACCACCTAAATCTCAGACGGGGAGCTGGGCAGCACATTGTAGCCTCCCCACTGCATCCCCAATACCCACCTCTCAACTCTCCTGGTGTTTTCCAGCCTGGAGGGGACAATGTGATAGCCACTCCAGGGCAGCAGCCCCAAGACAAAAGTTGTGTTTTCCATTGGTGTTTTAAAGTTTGCTCAACCAATTTAAATAGGCTTCTTGGATGTATTTAGGAAAGTGCAGTTTTATCTGCTGTGTGTAAAATGTAAAAAGCTTGTCAACAATTCTGTCAACCCGTCTACTTTCTTCAGTGGACGAGGAGAGGCCCTCTTGCCTGTTTCTGAGTAAGATGCCTTTCCTGAAGCTACAGGAGCTAAAGGCCACGAGTCACATCCGGCTCCTAGGAGGGCCAGTCCCCTGCCCCAAGGAACAGTGGCAGGGCAGCCCGCGGTGCCATTCAGAAGCAGACACTGTGCCTTGCACTTTACCACAACCCTGCGGGGTGGGACACGGTAGCTCCACTTGACATAAAACTCAACGGCAGAGTGGGGCCCACGGAGTCTTCTAAGCCCGTGTCCCCTCCTCCTGGCCGTGCTGCCCTGGCTTACTGTTAGAATCCTCTCCCTAACTACTCCTCACAGCCAGTCTTGGGTTCTAGCTACCTCAGGCAGTCTTCCTTGCCTCTTCCAGCCCATTCCAAACTCCTAGTGCATCTCACTCTGAACCACACGTTTGCTTTAACCTCAGCTAAACCATCAGCTTCATGAAGACTGGAGCCCTGCCCCCTGGCCCCCACCTCCTGCCTCCAATTATAAAACATTTACCAGAGTTTGTGCTATTAGTGTCAGACTGTTGGCTTGGCAACTATTAACCTTTAAATGATTATAAAGATTTCTGGTTTTGCCTTTCTGTTAAGCAGCAAAAACTTGCAAAGGAAATAGGGTTTCTAGCCACATTCCAATACTGAGTCAAGGAAAAAGTACATATTTTGAACCTACAAAGGTTTAAGTTTGTTACTCAATAGCAACTTCTAGTGCCTTGAGGCTGTATGAGACACAGATAATCATCTACTCCACTCCCTGCGCTGACAGATAAGAAAAACCAAGGTCCGGAGGGGTGAAGTAATTCTCCAGGTTCACACAACGCATTGTTCTCCAGAGCCAACTGTGACAGATGGCTGCTGCCCCAGGAGGCTTCCAAGGACTATTCCAGAGTGCAGAGGGTCGGTTAAGTCCTGGCCAGATAGTGATTTTAATTGGTATTTGAAAGACAATTATCAGCTCGCTAAAATAAAACGTCTTCTCTCTGACACACTGCTGCTTTTCTCTGGCCATATTTGTCAAAAGAACTGCATAAGACACGCCATGCCAGCAGGGTAAAGCAGAAGCAAGAAGACTAGTTCCTGAAATTTTTTTTTATTTTTAAAATAATTTTGGTCTGGCTTTACTTTTAATTCCTTGAAATCATACAATATAAAATTAACTAAAATGCTTTAAAAAAAAACCCTAAAGACAAAAAACTGTTTTATATTTATCTCAGAATCCAACTTCTCCAAATAAATCAAACTACCCAAGGCTGGACAGTGATGCCTGGAACCCCCCAGACTTTGGTGCATGGCAAGAGATGTGTGGTGACCCAGTACAGGACATAAAAGGATGCTTCTTCTTTAGTAGACAAATATAACTGAATATTCACTAATGTGGGCAAGTTCAGGAAATGATCCAAGAATTTCAATTACAGAACATCTTCAAGACACAGAGTTGGGTGTTTCTTTCAAGTTTAAATAAACGTTTGCCAAACATTTCTACATTTGGAGGATTATATGTAAGACAAAATTCCTGGGAGCAACAGCTGTTCTTACATCAAATGTGTCAAAAATGATTCATAATTAGTCAATCAATCATTTACCAAGAAAGAGGTGCTTCCAAAACAGATCAGGGTGTCTAAAACCAGTTTCATGTGGCAATATTCATACAGTATATGACATGTCCACACTGTCATGTCTTTGAGTCTCATGATGGTCATGCCTTGTAGGGTCACAAAGAGGGGATAAAACCCAACAACACAGCTGGACACGACACACGCTGGACTGAAAACCGGGTTTCCTGACTCCAGAGTCATCCCCCACGCTGGCCCCAGAATCCATTCGTACCATCGATTCTCTTATCAAATTCCCTCTTCATTGGTGAAGGACGGATTCAGCACCAGCCTGAACAGACTGCAAATTCTAAGATGAGAAGACTTAAAATCGATGGAATTTTCTTTCAAAACAGAAAATGGGCTTCAGATTTCTGAAGGTCACTAACAAGGCCAAACCCTTTAAGACATCTGCTACAAGCTAACCCTACTGAAAACCATAGTGACTTCATTAATGAGACATTAAAAGTCAGTGGCAAAGTTTATTATGAAAAAGATAAAAACAAGGAGTTAGATAATGAAGGAGATGTACTTATTCCTAGGAATACAGGCTAGGACTAGGAAAACATCGCTAAGCTGATCCATCCACACCAACTTCTCGAACAGAAACTCTACACTGGTACCCAAATCCTCCATGGTGCTTACTGAGTCTCTGTTAGCTGAAGATGGGTGATGCCTGGGCAAGATCTAGTGCCTGGTACACTTTCAACGTGTAACGAAAATGTTTTACACGCATTTCCCTAAGAGCTTTTCTCACTGCTATCGTGCCAGCGCCACTGCAAGGCTCCTTGTGGAGCGGACCCCACCACAGCAGGCGCAGGAGGACATCTGCTGCTAAGGTCTCAGAGCAGCTTGTGTCAGCCTGCCGGGGTCTCATGTCCTTCGTGTCCTGCTAAAGCCTGGGTTCTGTCTCTGAATATAAAACCAACTAGCTTCCTATGAGATGGCAGTTCCAGGGGCGCTCAAAGGAATGACCACACTTCAGAAGGACTAATTAGCTAGGAGAGCAGACTCTCCCTCTGTAGGACTGATATTAGTCACTGGGTCTAGAAACAGTTTGGATCCTTCCCGATAAATGTCTGAATGATGTCTGAACGTAGTGACGAGAAAACCTAACTACTAGAAAAATACCATGTGCAATGTTGTATGCCAACAGGATGGATACAACACAGCTTGATGTGTGCCTAAGTATTCTGCCTGAAAGCACAACAACGGGGAACGGAGACAGATTGGTTAAAATATGAGAAAGACTAAAGAATTTCAAAGGAAAAGAAAAAGAAAAAAAAAAACATATCTAAAACCTACATATACAGGTGGCCAAGTGAGGAGCTTCTGGCAAAGTGACAGAGTGAAGTTTCATAAGGAAAACTACAAGGGCACCGAGTCAAGGTGAGTACTAAAGTATGCAAAGCAGGGGAGACCTGCCAACACGGGCACTCCTTTATTTGGAACACAGTGTTTTCCCCACCTGCCTTATCAGGCCATCAGCGACAGCAGCGTGGAGACCCTAGGTTACTCGAATTCCACATCAACTGAGCGCCGCTAAGTTTACTTTAAGCAACAGATATTTTCTGCTTTTGTCCCTCAGGCAATTGAAAGGACTTTACACCTAAGAACTTTCTCTCCTAAATTTCTCATTTTGCAGGAGAAAAAAAAAAAACAACCCCAAAACAAGATCCCTCAAGAAAACAGCTAATAATAAATAGATTATTTAATTCTGCTCACTTGTCCTTCTTAGGGTCCAATGTCAAATTGCAAAGTTTCAGATCAGGATGCCGACTTGAAACACAGACATCTTCCAAGGGGATAGTTAGTAAGTGCCACACACTGTGGATGGCTTAGTTTCACCTTGATGCCACATTCTAAGTACGTCCTCTCCTGAGGAAACAGCTGACATCAGATATTTGCAAAAAGACACCAATTTTATTATTTTTTTTTAAGATTTATTTATTTGAGAGAAAGAGAGCATGAGTGGGAGGGACGTGGGGGGAGAGAATCTCAAGCGTGGAGCCCAATGTAGGGCTTGATGTCACGATCCTGAGATCGTGACCTGAGCCGAAAATAAGAGTCAGACACTTAACCAACTAGGCCATCCAGCCACCCTTTACTTCACTTTTTGATCATGTATTCTCATTAAGGAGAAGCTACTGTGGTTTAAAAAAAAAAAGAAAGAAAGAAAAAGAAAAAAAGGCAGCACAACCCCAGGCCAGTTGCCCCTTAAAAGAGACACACGACCTGCTTCACGTCTTGGTTCTGCCAGTAACTGCCACACATCACCTGACAAATTACAGCACTTTTTGGACCCTCTTTCCTCGCTCAGGAGTAATGGTGTTGACTGTATTAGCTCATGTGGTCCTCACATTTTTTAAATAAGTTATGGTAAATGGAAAGTGTTCTGTTCAAACATGAGTGGTTTTCACTATCAAACCACCAAGCCAGATTTCGGAAGTATACGGTATTCGTCTGAAAACACACCTATCCCTTATGAACCCAGGATGTCCTAGGACCATCAGGTGGAGATGCCTAGACAGAGCTCGAGACGCCGACCCTTGCTGAGTCTGCTATTGTGGGGCGGATTTCAGGAGGCCAGACCTGTCACTGTTTGGCAGCCACGTAACTGCTAAACAGAGAAAAACCATGATTTAGGGTCCGGATTCTTTTTGCAGACATATAAGAACTGCTCTCCCTGCAATTCCCTTAATCCGTAAGTGTGCTCATGAGAGTCACATGGGAGCCGAGAGACTGAACTGAGCAAGGGGTTATGTCTCATGGGGGTCAAACCCACTCAAGTCTTCTGAAGTTCTAAGTACATAGCCCTACCTTCCACAGTGCCTTCTATCGGAGGGTGCTGCTGAGATCACCTGTATTTAGGAGAGCTCCGGCCACTCTTTTCTGTAGGTCTCTAGACACTCAAAGGACCGGTGAGCCATGGGGGCTGGACAATTGAGGAAGCCAGTGGATGAGGATTTACCAAGTGTCCAGTCAAGGCTGGCTGTAAGTGTGCAGGGCACAGAAACACGTCCTCCTGGCTCTCTGGGAGGCATCTGAGGTGCCAGGACAGTTTCCTAGCATTTTACATGTTCAGGAGCTAGTAGGAGGGGCATGACATGACTGCCTGCATTCATCCGGATCTTGCAGAGAGGGGCACGATGAGAGGGCAGGAGAGATAGGAAGACTGACGTGGGCCAGCACCTCTGTCGACACGCACTAGGCCTGGAACCCTCACTGACTGTCTCATTTAATTCTCACAAGAAACTGTGACCGTATCCACCTCTATCTTACACACAAGGACACTGAGACTTGGAAGCTGAAAGAACCTGTCTGAAGTTGTGGAACAAGGAAGAGCTGGTGCCAGCACTGGCATATAGGTGTTTCCCAAGCCAACCTCAATCTCCCAACACCAGTCTGGTGGGTGCCAAATGCCACCAGGATATGGCAGACCTCCTATACCCCCCTTCTGTTGGCCACAGCAATGGGAACCACTGACTTGGGAAATTCTTCTGGGACAGGTCAGCGAACAGGTCAGTTTCTGTACAGGTGGAAAGGGAGTCGGGAACCAAGTGGCACCAGGCCCTCAACTGCACCTAGGCTCAGCCGTCACACCACCAGTGGGATCTTCACCCTATATCAGGCCTAGGCCAAGCTCAAAGGGAGCAACGCCCGGTCTTAGGACGCACAGTGAACCACACTCATCTCTTCCCATATCCGCAGTACACCCCCAGACCCGTGTGCTCAGCACTCCTAGGCCAGAGGCCTGGCTCACCTCCTTATGGGAATCTTTATGGGCTTCCAGAGTCTTCATAATGGTCAGCTCGGCGTAGTTTTTAAATCTTGCTGGCTGGTTTCTCAGAATTTCCCGTAAAACTCTCAATGCTAGCGCTCGGATGGAATGCTGGAGTACAAGAGGAGAGGAAGACGTTAGCAAACACTACCCAGTGCTTCAATGAACATGCCAGCCAACAGTGTCTGGCAGGGCCAAGCACCCAGCCCTGTGCTTCCCTGGCACCCCACTAGCACCCTGACACAGGTCACACAGCTTAAGTGGCACAGGCTGAGGGGCCAGCTCCAGAAGGCAGGTGCTATGCCTATACTGACATTCCTAAGGCCCAGCATCTAAGAGGGACCTCGTGAAGGTTTCTGGAATGAGCCAAATGAGGACCAAATGAGACCGAATGAGGACGATACATCTAAGTTCATTATCCATCTCCTGGGGGATTTCCAGATTTCCTGAGGCTTAGATATGCAAAGTACCCTTCTATAAAATGTACAAAAGAACGGGTAAAAAGCATCTAACCATCTCATCAAAACGACCTGCAATAAGGCAGACTAAGAGCCACAGACCTGTCTTTACTCCCAACCTTCTGTGTGATGAGATCACAGCGGAGGGGAATGTGTACACGCCTCGAGCTGTCTGAGGCCGGAGTCTCACTATTTGGAGGAAAGCCATTTCAAACAGACTCCTAATCTCAATAAAAGAAAATGGGGTTTACACCAAACAGAGCTGAAGAGTACATCCTGGTTCTTCGTCGCTCATCTGTACAGTTCACACACTAACACACCATCCACTTGCCCTCTACATGACATCACTTCATCTCCCAACAACGCCTGACCAAGCAGATGGGCTTCAGCAGCCGATAGCCTGTTGGAAGTTAATACTGCCCTTTCGTCACTGCCCTCCTATCTGTACTCACCCCTGCACCAAACCATTAACCCAAAGCATCAGAAAGAAATCAGTCACCATGACACTCCCCAGCCCCATGTGCACCCATCTTCCAACAAAGTCACCATCAACGTGACCCTGAGCGTGACTTTTACTGTGAGCTGTGTTGAGCTTCCTCCAAATCCACTCGGTCCTGCCCCTGAGCTCTTCACCACACCCACTTCATTGCTGTTTCTGTCAGCCCACACAAAGCCCAGTACAGAGATGGACTTTTACTTCTAGGAATCAGACAATTCCCAACATTTACTGCTGTCTCCATATAAGGGACCAGCGCACAGATGGGAGAGGGCAGGGCTCCGACGAGGTTACTCCTTCTGTCAGAGTCACCTACGTGGTGCCATGTGTGGATTACAGACCAGGCATGGCACAAATGCCTCGTTGGCCACATTTAAATGTCACAGTGTGAAGAGGGTTCATTTTATAAATAATAATAGAAGATAACAGAAAATAACCCACACTTCCAGAACTTGTTGCTTGACCAATGAAGATGACTGGAACTGCTCACATATGCAGGGCTGAACCTACACGGAATTTCATGGAAGGCAGCATCTAGTAGGGCCTTTTAAAAAATGAACTTGTCTCTTTCTCAATTACACATGAAACATAAAACTCACACAGAAAAAAGCTCATTGTAAAAAAAAAAAAACATTCCACGCTAACAAAGTCATAAGAAATTTTGTGTTAGACAATGTAACCTGAAGCAGAAACAAGTTTCCCTCAGGTCCTACAAACCCAATTACAGAAAAAACTTGCATATAATAAGCTAGGAATGGGGCCTGTCTCAGCACCAAAACATGACCTCACTAACTGGTGCTCAGAAAACACCTGAAAAATGTTTTGACATAAACAGTAGGCACGATACAGAAAGTAAAGCTGAAGCCAAACTCAAGGAGAACAGGACGCAGTAACCCGTCCCCCGGGAAGGGGGGAGACAGAAGGACGAGGAAAGTGCCTCACGTCTTTGTCCCCGAGCGTCTCCAGCAGCAGGAGCAGAATGGTCTTGAAGTGCTCCTCCCAGACGCCCAGGCTGTCTTCCCGGGTGATCTTGAGCAGCTCCAGCAGGGCGCCTTTCCGTTCCTCCACCCGCTCGTTGTGGTTGGACAGCTCTTTCAGAAGGTCGGCCACCAAGTCAGAATGGTCAATGGGCACTGGAGAGACACCGAGACTAGTCACCTCACAAGGGAAGCCCCGGTTGGGGACGCTCAGCTCCCCTCCGCCGGCTCCCTGCTCTCCCAGAGGCAGCTTCTCCTCCGTCCCTGCTGCCATGTTCTGACCCTGCTTTGAACCACCTCACTCCCTACACCGTCAGCAGACCACCTCCCCAACTATGAAAACAGAGATATGAGAGCAGGCGTTAGGTACCGATATCAACGTCTTTACCCTTCCTTACCATCTTTTGCCCCCTCCTATTTCAGACAAACAGGAAGAACCATCTAATAGTCCCTCCTTGATGGTCTTCTTTCTCCCAAGTCTATTCCCACCACAGCAGCACAAAGTCAGGCCACCACTGGACAGTCCCTTCCCGCTATCACACCCAGGGAAGCACGCACATTTTCCTCGGGGCCCTCCTCACCGTCACACCTGATCCTCTGACATCCATCCCTTCCCTGCCCGAATGTCCAGTGCTTAGTAATCAGCACAGCAAACAAATACTAATCAAGATGTTTAGACTATTCTATTGGACTGTCTATTTATAGACTAAACTTGCCAAGATCACTAGCAAAATTACTCGCAGGGACTTCAACCATGGAAGACATCCTTTCTCTTCCCTGGTTCTTTCAAGAGACCTCAACTCTGAACATTCCCTTCCAATAATAAGGATGAAACAGCAAAGACAAATCATTAGAAATTACTTATATTTGTATTTGCATACTTTTTTATAAAGCATCTAAGGTAGGAGAACACATACACAGGAAGTTTGAAATGTTAAAGAACTCGATCTTTCTCCGCGGAATTCCCACCTTTCTCTTTGAGGCTTTTACTATACAGTTGGTGATCAACGAACACCCACCCCAATTTCTGTTCTCTTAAATGAGACCTACAAACAGGTTAAGTTAAATGACATACCAATTCTGTGAGCAAAGAGAAGAAATAGCCCTCTACTCCTCCAAAGTGCAATTCACAATAACCATCATACATACCACTAGTGTACATCCCAGGAAACACACACTGGGATTCCTTGGGAAGTTACAGAACTGCTACCCACCGGTAATCAGCAAGTAATAGCCAGGGCATGTGCCTTCAAACGACTGAAGGACTTCACTGCTGTCTTAGGATCCCATCACTGTCTGATCTCTTCCTCTTTCTCCTCCTTCTTCTTTTTAAAAGTAGACTCCACACCCAACGTGGGGCTTGAACTCACAACTGTGAGATTAAGAGTCACATGCTCTGCCAACTGAGTCAGGGAGCCAGCCAGGCGCCCCACAGTCTTCCTTCTTGTGTGTCCCCACTAAAACCAGCATCTGCTCTAGTGTGGCACGCCCCTCTTTCCAGGGCCATTGTGATAAGTCTGTTTCCCCTGACAGGCCTTGAGTTCTCTGAGGCCAGGGACTGTGTCTCCTTTGCCTCCTTGTCCCCAGCAAGCTACACACTTCATGACACACAGTGAATGCTAACTGTTTAGAGTTCTAATTTAGGGTTCTGATTTAATTCTCCATTCAAAATAAAAACACAAAACAAAAGGCTTGGAAACAAAGTGGATATATATATAATTTTTAAAAAAATGACTATCAAGTGAATATGACAGTCAGGTGAAAAGGAAACAATTAAGTTCCTGATAAAAATACCATCATACCAACGCATACCTGACTCACTTATTACTCAGTAATAGACACTGGTCTTAACACAAGCGTCAGAAAACAAAACAAGACAGCAGACTAGTTCTGTTCCATGCCAAGTATACTTGGGACAAGTAATTTAACCTTTCCAAAAACCCTTACTTTCTTGATCTGTGAAATGGGAATAATCCCCTCTATCTCATTAAATATACAGGTAAAACACTGAATTAAGCAGCAAGCACATGGTAACGCCAGGAGCTTAGAATATGCTAGATTCCCTCTCTCCAAACCACAGGACAGAAGTCAGCCCAAAGCAGCTCCAGGAAGACCCGGTTAAAGCGCTGGTGACAGAAGAAGGGAGCCTCTCAGTGGCTGCTACAGGATGGTACTCCCACAGCTCAGGGCTGGGAGAGGGCACGGCAGGCGCATCTGCTCCCCAATAGCAGGGAGCACATGCTTCCGACCTCCACTCAGGCCCCGGCTCCTCGGGGAAGCCTTCTCTCATGGGCACAGCTGACCTACCTTCGCTGCACAGTGTCACAGCTCCAAGTTTAGTGAGCTGTGTGACTCCTATTTCACGACGGCCTCTGTGAGGCGGCTGTAAGCTTCTGGAGGCCAGACGCTGTGCACACTTCTGCTCACGGCTGTGCCTTCCATGCCTAAGCATGTGGTGGGAGCTCAGTAAGCAGCAGCTGAGCAAGCGCCTACTCAGAACAGACCCAGTATGTCCATTAGGGTTTGCCCTGTCGTCCCAGA
This sequence comes from Ailuropoda melanoleuca, assembly GCF_002007445.2. Taxonomy (NCBI): domain Eukaryota; kingdom Metazoa; phylum Chordata; class Mammalia; order Carnivora; family Ursidae; genus Ailuropoda; species Ailuropoda melanoleuca. Next base: position 98,396,413 of record NC_048219.1, on the reverse strand, counting down.
GCTGCTCTGACAAGAGGAGAAAGCCCAACAGAAAGCACTTTGGGATGCGGCAGGGGTGGGGGGGGGTGGGGAGGAATCAAGCAAAGAAAGACGAACCATCTCGAAGCTGCTCCATGTCATCATCAAACACGGCCTCCTTCAGGGCTGTCTTGTCATAGGTGTTGATGGTGTCGGAGTAGGGGTACGGATTGTAGTCTCGCACCCGCGGCCCTGGGAATGCGCGCGGAGGCTGGGTATTGAGGAGGGACGTCTTGTTATCCAGAGCTGTTCTGCCTCCTTCCACCACATCGCTGCCTCCCCGGCCCTCAGTGGCAGGCGAGGCAACTCCACCATCACGAGACACCTGCAGCACACAATTGGTTCCTTTTTAGGACTTTTAACAAACTCTGTAACTTTTCAGAAGTATTAGGAGAGCCAGATTTCACACTTGAAATCTGGGCACTGACAAAAGGATAGTTCCTAGGATTTCAATCTACTAACATTTAATTCATAAACTACCTTAACGGGAACCAAATACGCTTACCCTTTCACCCCGTCATTCACTCATCTACATGTAAAGGCTGTTTTACTTTGTTCTTGGTGGTGACTTGTACTCAAACATTCCTCCAGGAATCTCGTGTGCCGGCATTGCCTCGCACCACTTTCTTCCCGAACAGCAGGGTTTTCTCAGTGACGCCTTGGCACAACACCAATGCTGGACGCTCCCCCGATCACCACGAGATCTAAAGCAGCCCAACCATCCAGGAGATCTAGCCTTGTATATATTCCCCCAGAGCTCCACAACACTCACTCGTCTCTAGCAACGGAGAACTCCGCATCCAAGAGGCACATCAACCTTTGGACACCTGTGACTCTCAGCTGGGCTTTATGCTGGGTCAGAGAATAGGCTTTGTTGCTATTTTCTGAAACTTTTTCTTCCTAATATATTCTGAGACTTGTCCTTAACAAATTAAACCCCTGGTGTCCTTTGGCCTTGTGTCATGTTCCTGACTCCCGCCTCACTCCCAGGGGGTCCTCTCTCCTGAGGAGAACCAGCCTGTCTGGCTCCCTTTGCAGGACGGCACTATAACCAAGCGAGCGTGGGAACAAAGAACACCCTCACTTTCCTCACCCCCACCATCTGACTCTAACGATGGCAGAGCCATCTCCAGGCACCTGAACCACACTGGTGTTTGCTGTGCCATGCGTTTGACTTGTGCTGCTGACAAGAGACAGCTCTTTCACTTTGTGCTTATGCATCTTTTAAAATTGTGGCCAAAAAAAAAAAAGCCAGTTTAAAATTGTGGCAAAATTTACATAGTCACTTTAATCATTTAATACATAGGTGTACAATGCAGTGACACTAAAGATACTGGCGATGTTGTATAACCATGACCACTACATTATATGTTGGGCAAACCTTTTCATCTTCCCCAACTAAAATTCTATACCCATTAAATAATAACTCCCCACCCCTCCTGGCCCTGGGCACCTCTATTCTACTTTCTGTCTCTGAATCTGACTACTCGAGGTACCTCATGTAAGTGGATTCATACAGCATCTGTCTGTCTGTGTCTGGATTATTTCACTTTACCTAATCAAGGTTCATCCATGTTGTAACGTGTGTGAATATTACATTCCTTTTTATGGCTGAATTATACTCCACTGGATACATATATCACATTCTGTTTATCCATTTATTTGGTGGACACTTGGCTGCTTCTCTACTGTTCGGTTACCATGAAGGAAGCTATTATGGACACTGGGGTGCAAGTGTCTGTTCTGGCCCCTTCTTTTAATTCTTTTGGACATACACCTAGTGGAACTGCTGGGATGGATCTGGTTTTTAACACCACCAAAAAAGATTTTTTGCTAACTGTTAAGATGTCAAAAGGATATATAATACATGGCTAGACATGAACAAAATAAGACTGTGGGCTTTTCTCATGGTAGGAAGATGATTCATGCAAGATTTAATTTTTTTCTCCTTGTAACTCTCTTCTCAAAGTAAAACACGTATTATTATAATGAAAGAACTTAGAAAAGGAGAAAGGGTTTAAAAAACTTCAGACATTTTAAAAATAAAGCTAAACTATCTTAATTCTAATCACTTTTAACAAAAACCAAAACAAAAGATCTTGCTTTTTAAACTTGCGTATTATCCCCATTCTTCTCTTCCCACAGATTGTGCGGAGTGGGAATCACAGAGTACACACTCCCATATATTTTGTTCTCCTCGCAGTGTAAGAATGTCCCATGTAAATAGTGTTTGTAACCACAACGTTTACTCACATCATTTCCATTTGTGTTCTAATAAGATTTACTCAACTATTCCCCTTCCACTATTCCCCCTCCTTTCTTAATGTTTCTGGTTTTTGTTATAGATAATGCTGAGATAAACTACACTGTAAGTAATAACTTTCTTTCCTTTTTCTGAGTTTGTTATTTAGCGTAGATTGCCAAAAGTTAGATTACTGGATAAAGGACATGAAACTTAACATCACTTATGCCGAGGGGTGCCTGGGTGGCTCCGTCGGTTAAGTGTCTGACTCTTGGTTTTGGCTCAGGTCATGATCTCAGCGTCATGAGATCAAGCCCCATCTTGGGCTCCGAGCTGAGCGTGGAGCATGCTTCAGATTCTCTCTCTCCCTCTGCCCCTTCACCCCCGATCTATGCCCCCACAACCACCGCTCAAGCATTTTTCCTCTTAAAAAAAAAAATCACTTATGCTAAATATAATTTACTAAGCTCCAAAGCAACTGTATCAAGTTCCCATGACACCAATATTATACTAGTTCCTTACATCCTTTCTAGCATTAAATATATTAATTTCTACTTGAAACAAAGTGGAAGAATTTGCATTCAATATTTTAATTTCTACCTGAAACAAAGTGGAACAATTCAGAAGTAAAGTGGAACCTCAAAGTTATGTTTACTGTATTTCTGTAATCACTCATTCAGGATGAGTGACTTTCTCCCACATGTTGAATGCTTTCAGCTCTGCTTTTGGGAATCGTCTTCCCAGTAGATCTGACATTCAACCTTACGGATGAATCCTTACGGATGTCACTTATCAAGCCAAAGACACATACTGGTTCCCAAATCTTTCCACTTAATGCATTTTTATATTCACTCCAGCTTCTTTGCTAACACTCTGGTCACCAAGCAGCTAAGATGTTGAATTTCGAAGCTGTTCAACAATTCAATTTCCATTTCGCCATATTTAATGCAGATAGGAAAAAAAAAAAATTCCAATGGAGTCCTTTCACTCCACATCTTACTGATCCCTGTCTCTGGCCAGAATGTCCTTCCCAAAAGTTTCCCTTAAATTCTCTGACACCACACTATCCTGGTCTCCCACACAATAACCAGTAGCTTTTCTTCCAACTCCTTTTCTTCCATCTTTCTCTTAGTGTTGATGCTCCTTAGGGTTTTCCTTACCCTTTACTTGGTTGATTTCACTCACTTTTTAGTTATCATCAAGCAACTAGTCAGTGCCTCTTAAATATCTATCCCCAGCCTGAACAGCCAGCCTAAACTCCAGACTAGTATCTGCAAAGGCCTATGGGATACATATGCTCAGATATTCCACAGGTCCCTCAAGTCACATATATTCAAAACTGAATTTACTATGTTCCAAAGGGGCTGACATACATTTTTTCCTCTCCTTCTAGGATATTAGCTCACTGAACTGCTCCAGCACTTAAGAGTCCTAGGCAGAGATTTCTGACTCCAGTATTTCAGCTCATGCCCTACCCAACGCTATTCCTCCAGAGTCATTCTCCATCTTGGAGTGACAGCAATCTTTCTAAAATCTAAGTGTTACCATGCCACTTCCCTGGTTAAAAATCCTTCAAAGACTCTCCAGTGACCCGAGTAAAATCAAGACACTGATGGAAAAGTCCCTTGGGTATGAGCGCCCTCCCTGAGCCAACCGCTGTGGTCTTCCCCAAACCTCACCACCAACACGATACGCTCACTCTCTCCCCGTCAGCCACCTGCAAAGGGAAATCATGCCATGCCCACTGCCACCCCTCTGCTTTCTCACAGGGCCCCCCCTACTATCTGTCCAAACTCCCTTTGACCCTTTGCTTCATGCAGCTCCGAGGCTGCAACCATCTCTCCCGCTGTCCCTTCCTGAGGAGCCCCAAGACTGGCCCAGTGTGTTCTTCAGTACTGAGCCCTGAGCGCTCCCCATTGCACAATGATTTCCCACTGATCTGCCTGCTTCTGTGTGAGACTAGAGCTCCCGGAAAGCCACGATAGTGTCTAATTCAGGCCTATTATTTTTACCATGTCACAAGAACAAAAATATGTCCAGGATACACAAAAGCAAACAAAGGGAGAAAAAGGTAGTTTACATTTTTCACAGACAGCTAAGGGTTACTCAAAATTTTATAAAGTTGCCTTGGGCCTCTTAAGATAATATTCTAACTATAAGATAAAAATAATGATGAAGTTCAGTATTCACTTAACCGAAATATCAGTCTCGGCTAGCCTGGGGATACTTACAATATCACAGTCCTTCTTGCCATCTCGTTTAATTGGCTCATTCAGATCCTCTTGGCTTCGAAAACTAAACTTTTCAATGGCTTCCGTAACTCCACGCAGAGAACTATAAATTTCTTCAGAGTTCAGGTTCTCTGTATCATACTCCAGCATGCTAAAGATCAAAAATAGTGTATTTCTTAAATTGAAGCATATGAATAAATTTGAGATATGGGCGTAAATTACTTCCAATGGTTTATGGAGTAAGGTGTGATAACAGTTTTGTGTCTGTAAGTGACTTGGAATGAAAAGGAGACACCTTCTGTTAGAGCGCCACCACTGGACAATTATCTGTGTTCTTTGTCAAACCAGGCCCCAAACACATTACATCGGCATTCGGTAAGAACCAGTGGGGAACAGCAAAAACCACGAAAATGCAAGAACTCAAAGGGTGACAACTGGTGACAATGCACGATAATGAAAGTGGAAAAATAACTTTCATATCTTGAAGATGGAAACAAGGAGTCTGGTTGTTACTGGTCTCAAATGTACAAACAGATTAAGAGGAACGGGCGTTTCAAACTAAAGCTAGTATTACACGCAGGTTTCAGAGGACAAAGCAAATGACCTCACAGGACGGGGTTATGCTTACCAGGACTAGAAACTTGTGAAATAAAATCCTACATCCAAAAACGATTCCAAGTCAGATCCACCCTACCGAAGGGCTCCCGACCACCTCTCGTGCCCTCTAACCCAGGGGCCTGCTGTGAATACCAACTCTTCCAACATGCTTATGTTTATGTGTTTTATAATAAAAACAGATCTTATACAGAGGAGAGTCACATTCCTAGATGGATGTCTGAAAGTATTTCAAAAAGCAAGAAATATTTGTCCCTTACAGAAAAGTGATGTCAACTATTGTTCCTTTAGTTGGCTGCACAGAGCGAAACACGAAACAGAGCAAAAATCCCACACAGCCTTCGGGTGTAATGCAGTGTGTCAACAAGCAGCCTTTAGAGGGCTGAAAAGTGCACTGAAGTGGGTCCTGAGAACAAAACCCACCACGGTCCCTCTCCAAGAATATCACAGACAAGCACAGCATAAAGCACAGCATCGAGAAAGCAAGACAAGAAGTGACAGTCGACCAAGGGCAAGTCAAAAAACCCACATTAGTTTAAGTGTCACTTGTTTCAAGAAAATGTCAAGAGACGATCAGATGAGTCGGTCTAACTGAACTTACAGGAAGTCTTGAGCTATCCTGAGGATGGCTAGGGGACAGTCAGAGAGTCCTTGGCTGTACACAAGTAAGCATTCGACAACACTATAAAGACTAAAGAAAAGCACTCTTTCCATCTTCAAGAGAAGGAACTGAACCTCGCAGGCAGGAACCTTTCCTACGGGCAACACAACAATCCTTCACGCTCTCACAAGTGGTTAAGATTCCTGCAGCTTAAAAACAAGGAATATTTACGAAGACCGCAGCTCCCCACCTTTTCTTCTCTTTTTTTTTAAAGGTCTGGGCAGATGAGGAGGACAAGATTTGGACAGTTCTCACTTGGGAGTAGCCAGACCTCTACTGGCTCAAGGTTGTAATGATCCAAGTGTTTTCCAAGGCTGGATAGGTTCTGCTGGGGCACAGCATCTGAACTCACCCTTCAGAGATGGGAGCTATTTACCTAAAATTGCAACACTCGCCCAGATAGAACCCATTCTTCTTTTCTGATGAATGAAAGAAAATCCATACTCCAACTGTACTTGGAGAGTTCACAAAAATACACGCCAACTCAAAGACTGGCTCTGGCATCAAACACCAAAGAAATGTGAATGAACACGTTTACAGCTAAAATTCCATGTATATACTGACAGGAGGTAGGTAGAATAAAACACTTGAATAGGATTCAAGATTTCAACCCCTGCTAAGTTCATCAGGTTATCTGTCCATGAGGCAACATCCCTTTAATGTGAAGAAAGCACGAGGAGCACAGGGGCTCCCAGCCCCTCCTTTCTAAAACACCACAATACCACTTATGTGGGAACAAAGGCATTTATACATCTGGCCAGTACACTATTTTTTATATATAAAAACTGAATATGACTCAAACAAAAAAATATGCATATGAGATGTAAAAAGATGCCTTAAAATACTTTTAATCACAACAACCAAAAATAATAGCATAGCCCATGCAAAAGGAAAAAAAAAACAGAAAGAATGACAGATGGACAAGAGGAAGTCTGGCGGAACGTTCAGCTTTTTAAGGGATGTCACAATATTATTTTCCATATGTCGCTTCAGATAACGTTCGCTTTCACATAATTTATTTTATTATTCGTAACCTGAGTGGTCTTAAAATATTTCACTTCAGTACACAGAACTTCAGCATTACAAGTAGCCTCCTTCCAAAATACCAAAAGGATCCTGCCAGTTAATGTTCCTCCTTCTTACTTTCAATGAATAATTAGGAGTACACATGCATGGCCAAGTACAATCTGTGCTGACACTTCTTTTGGACTCACTAGCTTGAGGTCTGAAGTATCTCCTTGGTATGAAGCTAAAACTGTGAGCTCCAGGTGAGGGACAGCATCGTTTTTCTCTAACAGGAAACAGGTAATGCTACGTTCTTTGCTAGTTCTTGTTTTGGCTTCCCCCCCCCCAAATCAATGCCTATGAGCCCTCATTTTGTAGGGGTAGAAAAGGAAATTCCCATGAGAGCGGTCACTGGGGAATCACAGATGCCACGGTCCTGGCTGGCAGAACGTAAGGGAGCATGGCAAGAGGGATGGGGCGGCTTTACCTAATAGAAGAGGTTGCTTAGGTACACCCTGGTCTGTCACCTGTCCCCATACTCTGTCTTGTTTTAGCTCAGAGACATAATCCTCTAGGTTAAAGGCCAGCTCCTGGTCTTGTGTAAATACTGCGATTAGACCCCAGAAAGGTTTCCTTAGGATTCTTTAGATTAGGACGAGTTGCTCAATCAGTCAACAGTCACCGACGCAAGGTCAGGCCACGTCATCCAATTCTGAGGCAGAATAGAGCTCTGACCTTGCCCTGCTGTAAAGGATCCATATCGTGGACAGGGAGGTGCATGAGGTCAGGTCTCTAAGAATGCGGACAGGAGAGACAGGAAGTTTGCCTTCTGAGATTTTCCTCTTTGTCATTTTGAAGGGAAAAGATACCAGGAATGGAATGAGGATATATAATCATTCCTTGTCATGCAATCAATATGGTTTTGGCAGAAAGCAAAGAGACAAGGATTTCCTCTTATTTGTAGGTAACTGATGGGTTTTTCTAAATGTAAAAGTCTGTCAACGCTCTCTCCATCCGATGGTCAACAGAAATGGGTATTTGCTAGCATTAGCTGTGTTATTGTGCACGTGTGAAAGATGATTCTGGAAACGAAGTGCCCACCAGAGGGGGTCTTGATGGCTGGATGGGAAAGAGTGGCTGGGGGTGAAGCTTAGTGCCCATTAGGGCACACAGGTCAGTGTACTGGAACACAGGCAATAAATGGGACTTCTACTTTGAGGTATGGCTAATCTTTAAAAAAAATAGTTTAAGTATGGTGACATGCCTTATTAACACTGACGACAGCAGCTGTCATGTTATTGCTGTGTCCTTGCCCTAACCTTGTGTATCTAGAAACAGTCATTACAGGATTCTCTGTACACCTGAGAAGTTACTTTTAAAGCTCTAAGAGTTTCCAAAGAAAGATGCTGTTAAAACATTTAGCTGACTATATTAATAACGTACAGCTCCACTGAGCTGAGGACACAAAAGTAGGAATGTAAATCTCTGCAAAAGCTATGAGGCATTCAGAAGTACAGACCTTTTTCGGTTTTGTTTTTACCCTATCCTATCAGCAGGGACAAACTCATCTTACACAGCACAAAGACAGCTGGACGGTCCCAGGCTCGTGCAATTACAGGCTTCCAGGGAAGGGGTCCTCGGATCTTTGGACCTTTAAAATAATCCCCTAAGGGACCCTCAAACAGGTATCTGTAGCAATTCGTGGACCTTACTTTGTCTCACCAATTTACCATCTGTTTTAAATCTGAAGGAAGCCCCACCCCTTCTTCTAGACTCGTTAACCTCATCACCTTCAACCAGGGGCTTGGGCGAAGCCCGACTGCTCTCCTGCCTAGAGGCAGGGCACGCCAGTGAGATGCAGCAGAGAACGCACCTCTTGGGGCTTCCCTTCAGAGCCTGTGTCCTCTGACTCTCACACAGGGCAGTACATTATGCAAGAAATCAGCCCACATCGGCAACAGCAGGGCTGAACGCTACAGGTACGGTCTGGGAAACGGCAGGTCTCACTTGCTTCTGAGAGGGACTGCCTTGTCCTCCTGAGAAGAATACGAAGGAAACCATGCCCCTCTCGCCTGCCTTGACTTCAGGGCACTGCCCCAGCCCGTTTGGGGGCTCAGCTCTGCCTGGGCCAGAAGGCTTGCTACAGTAGGTCAGCTGATGAACGGTCCTCTGTCCTTGTGACACAGCAGGAGCTGTACTCATGCAGGTCGACAGAGATCACGCACCCGCTCACACTTCTCACCAAGGCTCTACTCCTGCTCGTCTATGCCAAAGGCTTTCCGAAAGACCTGAGACGACCCTGGAAATGCAATAATATTGTGACACCTCAGACAAGGTTAACAGGTAGCTTGTTACCTGGGAGAGTAAGAGCGCCTGAGAGTCTTGTGGGAGGGAGCGGTGGGAATGGAGTTGGGCTGAGAAAAGGGAGGTGGGTGCTTCGATAGGCCATCGGCACTCCAACCCCACAACCGACTGCAGTGATCAGAAGAGGAGAGTCAGAGAGAGACACAACAAGGCAACGGGGAGGGGTGGGGGAGGGGACTGGGAGACACTACCTCCAAAGTGTCTTCCAGGCTCCTCTTTCCTTGACCAAGCTCTGGCAAAGTTAACTGGAACAAAACTTATACCTCATCAAACAGAGAAAATGAACAAAATTTGTTGTACAGTTTGGCCCTCAATAAGGCTGTTTTATTCCTTCCCCTCTCGATCATGTGTTACATTTTTAAACCATGAGATTCCAAGTGTATGAGTGTGTGAGTGTGAGTGTGTGTTTGTGTGTGTGTGTCTGCACCGGGAAGGACATTCCAAGTACTTCCACACAAATATGCATGGACGTTCAGTTTCAGATAATGCAATCAATTGTTTTACAAAGAGCCAAAGAAGGAATTTTGAGCCTTAATTCAAACGGGACCCAAGGGACTACAGCAGGAAGACTCCGAGAACATGCCTCTCTGACCACAGCACTCAAGCAGGGGACGATGTGCTCCCTGAGGCTGGGGACCCGATCAGATGGGAGTTCAGAGGGTGCCACCAGCAATTTCCTTCTGAAAAAGTAACAGCACCACTGTAGGGCTAGGGCGCCAGGTCTCAAAAAAACCTAATTCCCCTACTCATATCACCTAATACGAGAAATAAAACTTATCTGAGAACACAGGCATCCCTCCTCACTTCGTAAACGTCACTTAGTGGCCTGGGCCTGCAAAGGCCCTGATGGACAGTTCCAACAGCTGCTGCAATTCAGAGGAGCCACAGCCACTGGGAGAGGCGTGAGCCGACCTGGCAGGAAACGTGACCTGAGGCCCAGGGTGGAGCTGTGGCATCAGAGACCACATTCCCAGGGAGCAGCACTGCCTGAGGCTGGCAATCATCATGGTCCTAAGCAAGTCTCTGCCAAAGACAGCTGTGGTCTCATTGTGTAAGGTCAGTCAGCGTGGAGATGAGAGGTCACCACGGCATACGAGGGCCCACAGACCTTCTCTGAGTCCCACACTGAGTCGGGGTGGAGGTTACAGGAGGAACAAGGGTGACCATCTCGGCTAGAGCTCTGCTAACAGGCAGAGCATAAGGCAGGTGCACTACCACCTCCACCGCCTATGGGAGGCTGGGTCTCGCAGTTAATCCCCACTTTGCTGCTATGGGAAATCTTGATCCTCTGACGCAATGGACTGCAAAATCCACCTAAAACTGTCCTTTATTCCTAGGGGTAGCTATCTATTTAGTGTCATTCTGCTCTACAACATGTTTGCCAAGAATGTACAGCAGATGGGGGGGGGGGCTGTCGTCTACTTTCTGATCTCAAAGGGAATGGACACGACATGATCTCCGAAGCCCCTCTGCAACTCTGTTGTTCATTTAACACAAATCACACTGGGCAAAACGAGCTAAAAAATATATATGTATTTAATGATGAAAAACTCCAGGTTACAAATCTCCTCTCTCAATACCCAGTAGTATCTGTTTACTAGCTGGGAATAAGGAGTAAGTCTTCCCTCACACACACACAGACACAAAAAGCAATAAATGGAATGTTTCACAAAGGTTTAACATGCTAGCTATGATTTTCTCTAAGACTACTGGGTTGATAAAAACAACTTCCTTACTAGGGCTTTTTTTTTTTTTTTAACTATCAAATTAGATCTGCTCGTCATTTCAGAATATTTCCTTATTAACACACCATGTGTAGAATTTCTGGACTAAAAAAATACTAGTTTGTTTTGATACCAAAAAAATTAGATTGAAAACAAATAACTGGTAACAACTTTTCCCCTTAAGAAAAAAGAGCTAACATTGTATGTTTAAGATGATTCGAGAGAATGGCAGCTCACAGAAAGTAAATGCTTCAAGAGCACTGCTCAGAAAAACGTCTGAGATTATATGTGGTAGAACTTGTCTATCATCTCCTCAGGAATGGGGTAACCTAGTCATTTCTCCCATTTAATGCAAGAATTCATAGCTTTTATAATTTTCCTGGAGAAAGTATGTGGCCTATTCCCAGTGATATAATGACAGGAGGCCATTTTTCCTACTTCTGGACAGTTTTAGTTGTGAGAAAAATCACTTCTACTGAGTTTAATTAAGTTGTTGACTAAGGCCATCTGGCTAGGTATGCCCTAAGGGCACATTCGTTTAAAAAATAAAGAGACCACACAATTAAATAATTCCCTAAAGCGGAACTTGTTAGCAAGAAAATATTTAGGTCACATTTGGCCTTAATCTTGAGAATGATATTAATATTGAAATAAACCTCTTCATTTCTTCCACCGACCGGCAACCCTGACTGTAAAAATTAAAACCAGGCCAACTAAAAGTAAATGGGGACTTGGAAAAATAAACTTTTTAATAATCTGGGGATCCATGGAGATTAATACTGAGCCAATTCTCCGCTCTGATGCATTACACTAGTGGCCTTCACCAGTCTTTTACTTAGACTAGCAGCATACAGAATAACAAAACACTATTACCTAAGGAATGTGCTATCTTAATAATGAAATAACAGATAAGAAGTGTGTATGATGGAAGAGCAGATTTCCCAATTAATGGTGCAGAAGTATTACTTCTAGACAAAAGCAACCATTTACAGAGAATTCAAGTTTTCCACAAAATCCTGCCCCTACCCTCCACCCCGAGAAAGAGAACTCTGATTTTACTGTTAATGCTGGACGCTGTTCATTTAAGACAAGTCCTATACTTTAGATACAGATATTAACACGAAAAAAAACAGCTGGCTGAGCCTCAGTCACACCTGGGGAAAGTCAGACATATTTTCATTTGTTTCTCATCTCAACTATCTAATTCTAACAGCCTGCTAAAATCACAACACAGACCAAACCTGGAGACGTGACATCATTCTTCATTCTACCTAAATAGAGTATCAGGGGGATTTAGGGTGGATTAGAAATAAGGCAATATAAACAGTAGCATACTATAAGTATATAAAATATTTTGTTTCACCAAGAGAAAAATACAAATTTGATATGATCCAAATATTCATATGACAACTTGAAGAACTAAAGAGAAATTTATTGGTAAGGATGGAAGATTTGGGGAGACTTTTGATCATTTAAAAATCTAAAACAAATTTAAAGGCATTTATATTTTGATATTTTCCTACCAAAGAGGTAACGTTTAAAAGGAAGATGGCAGTACTTCTGGTATTTTCTTATCATCTTGGTGTCAACAACCCTTAAGAACAGCCCTTTGATCCTTGTGGCCAGGGATTGCAAAGATCTGGACTTCAAACATACACAGTATGTATGACCCTCACAGGTCCGGGCACTAAGAAGTCTGGCCTCTAGGGCCACTACTCTATGTGAGGCCATGGCAGACTCCAACACATGCTAGGGGGTCACTAAAGCCACCATGCAGAGACTTCCAAAGGCTCTGGGCAGATGGAGAAGCCTAAAGATCCCAAGACAAAGCATTTTTCTTATTTTAAGTCACTGTCTCAGACTCTCTAAGGCCAATGTTTGCATGGTCCCAACGAAAAGTCTGAAAATGCTGATCCAATTTTAGTTCTCAGGTCCCTAATACCTCTCCAGAGCAGCACTCTGCTTCAGACGTGAGCTCATGATGACAGCAACTATGCCCCAGGCTATGTGCAGACTGACTACAGGGAATTTATTTAGATGACAAATACCTTCAGGTGCTCCTAGCACTTACAGAACACGTGATGCATTTCTAAATCGTTTCTATGTGAAACAGTATTAAATGTAAATTTAGTCTTAAAATTTTAAGTTACTAGGGAGTGCTCAGAACCGAAGAATCTCCAAGAACATTCAGCACAAATTGGCCACTTCGCCACAGAAGTCAACTGCTTTGCCTAAGATTATACAGTTAAGATCTGGGTGAGGACTAGAAACCACAGTCTCCTGATTCCCATCCATTTTTTGGTATTAATAAGCTTGGTCTAAAAACCTAGAAATAGGCTGGACAGACACCAGGGTGCTTTAGTTCCTTCACTTTTGTTGAAATGGCATTACCTGGGAGATAGGCCCCCATGGGAACAGTTGGTGGGTGAGGTCAGGGGGCTGGTCCTGCTGCTGGTGTGTCGGGAGGGAGTCCGGCCAATTGTATTGCTCGGAGAGCCCTGGGGTGAAAACAGAATAAGCATCATTATTCAAGGGCTAACCACAGATTACAGTGCCCCCTTTCCCTTAGGTTTTCTTCTCTTTCTTTCTTTTTTTAAAGACTGACTGACTGATTTTTGAGAGCAAGAGCACGAGCAGGAGCAGAGGGAGAGGGAAGAGAATCCCAAGCTGACTCCATGCTGAGCGCAGAGCCTGACATGGGGCTCAACCTCACAACCATGACATCGTGACCTGAGCTGAAACCCAGTCAGATGCTCAACTGACTGCGCCACCCAGGCGCCCACCCTTAGCTTTTTAACACACATGTAAATAAAAGGGCAAAACTGGTGCAATTAGGGTGACTTTTTTTTTTAAAGAATCATTAAGGCCAACTTTTTTTTTTTTTTTAAAGATTTTTATTTATTTATTTGACAGAGATAGAGACAGCCAGGGAGGGAGGGAACACAAGCAGGGGGAGTGGGAGAGGAAGAAGCAGGCTCATAGCAGAAGAGCCTGATGTGGGGCTCGATCCCATAACGCCGGGATCACGCTGAGCCAAAGGCAGACGCTTAACCGCTGTGCCACCCAGGTGCCCCCATTAAGGCCAACTTTAAGTGCACATACACCCAAAATGGGTAACTGTCACACAGGGATTCCGGAAGCTGAATGACTGATGTCAGCTGTGCTAGAGTAACAGACACAAATTGAGCACTTCTGTCTTTACATACGAAGAAAGTAAGTCACTCAGTGAATAAAGGACTAAGTGACCAAGTACAAATTTAACTGAACAATCTCACATAAGAAAAAGGCCATATTTAAATACTAAGTTCACTCATTCATTGGGAATACGGCAGGATCAGACACGGCCCCCACCCTCCGGATGCCCACAATCCACTAAGAGGGAACAAGAAAGCCGGCCATTCTATCAGAGCACGTCTAGCCCAGGGATTCGCAGAGGTCATGACCGGTACAGAGGTACCAACTGTGACCGAGCACTCACCACACTGGTGTTGCTAGCGTTCTTGAGGTGGTTATGCAGGAGTTTGGTGGCACCATCCTGGAATGTTTTTGGCAAGGCACCAAGTAACATGGTAAATTCAGGAGTGTTCAATTCAAACAGAGAGATCAGCACAATTTGTGCTGCCTGGAAAAAGAGCACTTATTAATTCATGTAATGGACAATAGCGTCTTTTGGTCAAAACTTTCATTAAAATTATTTTACAAAAATGTTTTTGTATGAATAAAATAAATTAAAAAAAAAAACAAAGAGGACGCCTTTGTCATAAAAATACTAACAAAAGGCATCTGGAGAGAATAACATCATCAATTATAAAGAGCCTGACTTCAATCTGGAAAATACACCCCAGTTTCATCTTCACACCCTGGCCTTGGATTTCCACAGCATGCTGGTAATAAATGACTTTTCCTGTGTTGTCCAGCACTAGGCACAAAGCTGGTAAATCCGTAAATAAAGCAATCCAAGAACATGAAAAGGTGGGCGATAGTTCACTCTACTGAGTCGGAACCGGACAGGGCTCCAGGTGCGTCCTGGAGAGAACACGTTCTCCATGAGCTGCCAACGGGTTATCTGAGCAACCACTTTTCCTCAAGCCTACTCCGAGGCACTAAGAAATTCTAGAAAAGAGTTTAAATACACCCAGAGAACTCCTACTGTTACGCCTATGAAGTGAGGAGACGGTCCACGGGAAGCAAACCAGACTTCTATGGTACAAATTAAAAACGTACTCTTCTGTGTTTTGGCACATGCTCGACTTTTCTTTATTAACTGAGACAATATATTGCAGGGCTGCTGGTGATCACTCTGGCAGCAAGGTGGGAAAGCAGTTAGCTGAAGCAACAGCAGCCCAATAAACTCAGGTTTCTCCAGCAAGTTATGTGCTTTCTATGGTATTAAGTAGCAGCAGGCACTCTGGGCTTAAAAATGCCTGAGGAATGAGTTCCTAGGGTTTTGATTTAGAAAAGCTATGCCAAGAGAAAACTTAAGTAAATAATGGCATTTCCTAGAAATTTCTGAGAGTCAGAAGAAAGAAAAACACATTATGAACATCTTCTGACGGAAAGGATACATTTATCTGTTCAAAATACTCAATTTTAGGATTGCAGTTATTCTGAATATATTTTTTCCATGATATAGGGTATTACAAAAGATATATTTGCTTAGAAATGCTCTGGAAATAAATACCACAAAATATTACAATGCTTTCACAATGTTAAAATTAATTCTGGATCCAGTAAGGCAAAACTATTACTTTTGTCTGGAGAAGGAAAAAAAAAAAGAAAATCCAGAGACCCAAATGTATTTAACCAAAAATAAAAATTAATTATGAAATTTAAAATATCAGTAGAATGTCTTTTACAGCATCAAAAACTACTTTTTTAGACATATCAAAAGCATTTATTAAGCACAGCACTGGACAAAAGTATCCTTCCTTTTTTCCCTTGACCTCCAAATATAGTCAAATTAAATCCCAAGTGGTCTGTGTGTTTTCACGACAGAGGCAAAACACACAGCTACCGATTGTGTTAAAATATACATTTTTACATTTCATTACTGAAACATTCTAAATAGTTATCTGAAGGAATCTATTTCACCACCACTGTAATATATATTAACATGATCTGTATATTTGTATAGGAGCAAATTCCAAAACTCATGCAAGGTAACCTGTGCATTTAAAAAACCATTTTATTAGATGTTAGGGAAAAAATGCATGCAGAAAAAGCTGCACTTCAGAGAGACAGAAAGAAACAGACTTGAGTTTTAGCAGGGAGAAAAAATGTTGCCAATTTAGTAAGAAAGCTTACGGACTTATTATTTTTTAATGACTGACAATGACATCTGAAAAGTATAAAATGTATCAGTATATTTTTGTAAAGTATATTTTTATGTGAAATATGCCACTGTCTTTACTTAAAAAACCTCATTTCTTCCCAGAATGACAGTATATCCAACACCACAAACTAACTTGAGGTTTTTCATGAAGGAAATTATAAAATTAGTGGGATCTTTTAGGAACAACAGGGCTGCCTAGAAATTGTGCTAATTCATGGCTACCTGCTACTAAGGACTCTTAGTCACGTGGGAAAAGAAGGTGCAGCAGACTTTAACTTCTGGCCCTTTAAAGAAACTTCTCTTTCAATAGCCTTAATGTTGAATTTTGATAAGAAATCGAACAGGAAGATGGGGAATTTTGAAAATATAGCTAGTTGGAAAGATGGTACATTTGCGGTGACTTATACATATAAATGGATATAATTTATTTTTACATTTTCCAAAATATAAAATGTAAATGATTTTATATAGCCTTCAAAAGTCACGCTTTGGAAAGTTTGGACTGTTTGGAAAACAGTCATGCTGTTTTCAAAGTAAAACCCTTTCTAATGATGGCCAAGCTCCAGAAATGGATAGAAAGTATGACTTAAATATGTTCTTTCAAAAATATTTTATGTCACTGTTTTAAAAGGAATGAGACTGCTATGGTCCTAAAATATTTTATCTACAACCCTCTTAGTGAGAAGTCAGAATACTAGAATCCAAGCAAGGGAGAAACCTGGGTTATAGTTATCATTACCATCAATACGCTCTCTTTAACGTAGTAATTCCAAATATGGGGATGAATTGGAGAGATTCATTTAAAAGAGGCTGGAGCGTAGCTCACGTGCAATAATGAATCAAAGAGCAGAGTACGCCACTCTTCTTGTCCCATCACTGAACTCCTGCCTTTCACAAGAGGCAGGGCCAGTAAACAGCCAGACAAAGCACTCAAGGCTGCTGCTGACTTTTTCTAATGGACAACTCTAGGGTCACTGACTTCAAGATCAAATGGCAACTTACAAGGAAAGGATCCCCACTCATACCCTTACAGGAGAATTTTGTAGGTGAGGGGAAAAAGGCCCTTCGAATCTCACTCCCACTGTGTGGAAAGAACTCCCAGGGCTATCAACTGCCTTGAAAGCAGAAAAGAATTCTTTGAGACAGGAGATCAAGAAAGCTTCAACAAATGCTTCACCACTGGAATTAATTGGGGAAAACTCGAACTTGGGGAGGAAAAGAAGTTTTCTAATTTATGAAACAATTACTGCTCCCTCCGGATTGTCCTTAAAGTTGCTTCAGAAAATCACCAAAGAAAGGGTATCTCAAAACCTTCAGACATTTCTTATTTACTATCTCTCCTTCACTACTCTGCTAAAGTATGGTAGAGGTCTACACTCAACAAAGCTATCTCTTTGGGCCGGGAGTTAATCATAAAACACGTTAAAACACAAACATTTACACACACACACAAACACACACACGCTCACATAGTATTATACGAATTTTAGGTTTCTTCAAAATCTTTTCAGTGTCTTGACAAGGGTAATCAGTATTAATCATCTGAAAGGCAAGCAGTGAAGTGTCTTTTTTCAAATTAGTACATAGTTTAAAATCTACCTGTTTACAATTTTCTTCCAAGTTTCCTTCTCCAGGCCCAGAGCAGGTGGAAGCTGACCTAGTGGGGAAATCCTCACCTACTCGACTACGCTGAAGCGGGGACCGACAAACAGGAAAGGCGGTAGGATTTAATGAGAGAAGAAGCAAGTGCTTAAACCAGGGTTCTTTGTAAGCTGTGAAAATATTTGGCTTCTTTTACAAAATCACCTAGGTATATATAATCTAACAGCTAAGAATAGAAAGAGTAACAACAGTAATGACCAGTTTCAAACCTCTATCATTTGCTAGGTGCGTAATAACCATAATCCTTGCCAGCAGCAGTAGCACTCTTGCCTTATGCGATGAAAGGGTCAAAATGAGAACAAAAAGGTCAACTCGTTTCTTGAAAGAGCCAGTCACAGTCAAGTTGAGCTTCAAATCCTGTCTGATGGTAAAAGTTTTGTGGCTAGGCCACGCTGCCTACCTATAATCAGACTTGAAAATTTTTCAGTTAGAGGGGCACCTGGGTGGCATAGTTGGTTAAGCATCCAACTCTTGATTTTGGCTCAGGTCATGATCTCAAGGGTCATAAGATTCTCTCTCTCCCTCTGCCCCTCCTCTCTGTCTCTCTTTCCCTCAGTCCCTCTCTCTCTCTCTAAAAAATCAAAATAAAAATTTTTTTTTCAGTTAGAAATTTCAACTTGTGAAGGCTTCTACCCTCCTTCCTGCTCCAGGGAACAGCATCTTTATACTTTCTAGGTTTCTTTGCCATGCTTTCAATTACCGCATTCCTCAAAACAACGTGTGGGGGCTAAATCTTCTATCTCATCTGACAAAGTAGGTGCTAAATGTCAGAGAATCATATATGATAAGCAAACCCAAAGGATTCTGAACCCTGAAATATAAACATACCATTAAAAATTCTGCTGCATTACCACATTCCCTTTGGTTGATGGGGAAAAAAAAAGTCTTCCTAATGCTGGAAAAGGCTGGGTTCTCCATTTGTTCCACAAATAGCAGCAGCAAAACCAAAACCACCCTTGAACAAATAGTAAGAGCATGGGCTGTAACGTAAATGAACTCATGTTTATCTATGTTTTTCTCTACAGCAATTATTCCTCCCAATGAAGCCTGAGACAGGGATTATCATTCCCATTTTATAGAGAATAAACAAGAATTAAGAGGTTATGGTGCCAGCTCACATCAACGAGTGTCACAAGCGAAAGTCAAACGAAGGTCTACTTCCTACCGCCAATACATTATATTATCTTTAAAAAAAAAAAAAAAGAAAAAGATTTACTTATTTATTTGAGACAGGGAGAGAACCTCAAGCAGACTCCGTGCTCAGCTCAGAGCCCAATGTGGGGCTCGATCTCAAGACCCTGAGATCACAACCTGAACCAAAAGCAAGAGTCAGATGCTTAACTGAGCCATCCGGGCGCCCCACATTATCTTAACATAAACACGGTGCCTTCAGAAAGGTATAGTATGGCCAACACAACAATTCAGGGCTCCCATACCTTAACGCCAACAAGGTTACTTTGGGAATAAACTGGGCCAATGAAGGTCTGGGTGGGGCTTTTCCTGCTAGTCCCCATCAGTTTGGGCCTAAGCACACTCCACTGCTGACTGGCTCATGTTCTAGTTTTGGCTGTGTCTCTTTCCTCCTCTTCAAAACATCTTATATGTAAACACCCCTCTCTCTCCAACATCAAACACCCCAAAATGCTGAGATGAGAAGGGAAACAAAATAAATATTAAAAATGTTAACAACAAATCAAGAGTTCTATCAGCTTAAAATACCTTCCCAAATAGGATTCTGTAGAATGAATTATAATGTCTGCAAACTCCCCAAAAGTATTGTTGGCAAAAAATTAATACTCTTAGATGTGTAGATTAAGGTTTTTCATCAAATCCTGGAAGTTTGGGGAAATTTTTTTCCCCCAACTATTCTCCTGCTGGCTCTGAAAAAGCAAACTGTCACATTGTAGAGAGGGCCATGGGGCAGGCAGGGGGTGGCAGGTAACCTCTCTGAGAGCACCCCTGCTGACAGTCAGCAAGAAAACAAGCACCTCGGCCCCACTTCTGTAAGGGACAGAACTCAGCCGAGCAGTAGTGAGCCAGATGAGACCAAAAACCCAGACAGCACCTTGATTTCCGTCTGTTATGACCTTAAAGCTGAGGACCCAGAGACCATGTCTCAGAAATTACAACATAATAAATTTGTGTAGTTTCAAGCTGCTAAGTCTGTGGTGATTTGGTATCCAACAGGAAACTAATACAGAGGTCAAAACAGGGGGCCTTTAACACTATGGTTTTGACATGACGGCTTCGACGTGCTACTTAAAATGAGATCATTTCTCTTTGCACATGTGTCATTCATTAAGTCATTAAAAATATTTACTGAATGTCTACTGTGTTCCAACAGGTATTGTGCTCGGTGCTGAGTATACAGGGTGAGTGGACAGAGGGAGGTGGGAAGGCACTGGGGAGCAGCAAGTCCAGCTGTACTTCTGAAGATCCTGAAGACGTAGGCTGGGACCAAGAGAATTAGTGGCAACCAGGCCCACACGACATCGATAGTCCGTACGTCTTGAGGTGCAACCCCAGGGTAATGGTCTAAAACAATGGGTCTCAACTCTGTGCACTAAAAATCAGCCAAGAGCCAGTGAGACACAAAACACTATCCATACCTTGTATCAATTAAGTCAAATTACCTGGGGTAGAGCCCAGGAATTGAGGTTGATTTTGACTGCAGCCAGGACTGAGAACTATGGATGTACTAACGCCCTCGAAATTTTCTGAAGATCAGGATTACTGTCCCAGAACCTGGGTTTGAACTCAGTCTGAAGGTAAGGTGTTAAGGAGTTCTCAAGACAGGGAAGGGGAAGAAGTGAGAGCAGGGAACAGAAGCAGAATACCAGTGGAGACCAGGCTTTGTGAAGCAGCACTGGATGAGCCAAAATGACTGAAATTAAGTGTCAAGGATCAAACAGTAAATGAACCATGTGATTTCTAGCAATAAATTTAATATCTTAACCATATTTGACTTAAGCTAGTATTAAAATAAATTGAGTGCATTGGAGCCCAAGGCTAAGTAACTCAAGGAAAAAAGTTCCTATAACATCCTGTTTAGAAAAGGTAGGAAAATAAATGGTAGTTCCAATTTCTAATGTGCACGTCCAGAGAAAGTGGACGTTACGATGAAAGTAAGCTGCTCCCACGCAGGCCCTAATCATGGTAACATGTAAGTCTAGAGTATGTTTCAGCCCTACAGGAGGGAATATTTAAGTAACCTTCAATTACAAAACAAACACGCATAGACACACACACGCGCACACTCACGCGTTATGACTGAAGATAGAAAGCTGCCCTGAAGGTTTCTGTATTTACTGGCCAATCTTGTGATTTTGAAAATTACAGCAGAAGTATCTGTTTGTGGCTTACGTACCAACCAGATCACTCAGCCACCTCCTACTGTCCCTCTCACCTGGCACCGGCTTAATGGCTAAACTAAAGGTTGCCAGTGAAATGCTCTTTTGATAATAATTTTGAATGAGTGCTTGAGTAAGATTTACCCTTCCTCCTTTGACCTTGGACAACTTAGTTTATTACTATACAGTGTGGACACAGGACTTACATGACCCGTGACCCTTTCAAAGAAACCTTTCCGAGAATTCTTCTGTCGTCTTTGAACACCATTAGAGGAGGAGCGAAGTGTTCATTTGCATGTGGAAATACACCACTCCTGCTAGCTATGCCTGGAATCCTCCTCTCCTTTCTTCCTGCCTGGACCCAAGGGGTCCACATTATCAACTCTGCTCAAGGCCAAAATACTCCACTGGTCAGTCTAAATGGCACAGAAGAAACAAAGCACGGCTTGTGATCATACACAAATAACCAAAATCAAGTATTTTCAGTCTGAAAGCAGAACTGAGGAAGCTGGCTTTTAAAGAGTACTTTATAAAGCTACTCAGGTTCTATATACCATAAAAGAGTAATGGCTCCGTGTGAAACTCAAGCACAGACGGACATGGACAGGCAGAGGGGAAGACAAACCCAGGAACTTACACTTGTTGTGTGCCTACAACTTGTCAGGAACTGACACAATGTTTCACATGTAATAATTAATCTCTGTAACAGTCCTGACGCAGAGTACACCTAGTGAGACAGGTGGTACTCTGTGTCCTAGTATATTACTTTGTTATATGCCCCTCAATGTGCCACTTCTGAAGAAAGTAGCCAAGACTTCTCTTCCACTGATATATAAACAAACAAACAAACAAACAAAACACCTTGGTGTCCAGGTGGCCCCAAAATCTGAATTCTACCCCCTATTCATTCAGCCCCCATGCCACACAGAATGTGTTCCAAGTGTGGCATATAATCCAAAATTGCTTGCTCTTTTTAAACTCAGGAACTCATATCCTAGCAAACTTTCAGCCACACTTTCCTGTGAGGCACCTCATGGCCGGGCAGCCTTAGATCTTCAATTCTGTCCTCAAGGAACACGTCACGAAACTTAAGATACGGAAAACCGATGGCCTTCTGAGACATTAAACTACTAGTGCTTTCACATTTGGAAAGAACAAGATAGATGCCTAACGAAACCACAAACCTATCATACATGATTTCCGATTTTCATTTTCATGTCAGAAGCCTGGGATGAGGTGGGACCGGAGAGAGAAGATAAGGGCAAGAACAAAGTCTGGTTTTCACAGAAAAAGAGTGAGAATGGATCCCATGTAGGTATGTAGGGGTGGTCTGTAAGTTTCTAGGTAAATAAATTTCTTTTCCTAACACATGCCTGAGAACAGTCTGTGTTTAAAGCTGCACTTGAGGTCTCTTGGACATACCTTTCTCACGTCTGAACTCTTTGGTTCTGTCGTCCAGGTTATAATTCTAGAAACAGCAAGCCTCGTCTCACTGGAGTTTACAAAATCTGTTGGGTCCATCTGCCGAGCAAGAGACTCAATGTACTTCAGGATTGCAACTTTGACCTGAAAGATCCAATAATTATAAATGTTAAGTACATTTTACGAACCTTTGAATAGAATTCTGAATGGAATTCTGATCAGAGAAAAGTAAATACTTATTGAGGGGACCCCTCCTTTCTTCTGGATTTATGTTTCCACAGGGAGTGGCGTCCACCAGGGACAAAAGCATGAAATGACTGATAGGTTAAGTTTGGGAACAGGGAGAGCGGCATACAGCTCAATCCTCTTCTGTTTTAGACTGAAGGCACGCTCCTCTCCTCACATATGTGGCAAGACACCTGCAGGGCATGAGCCCCTGTGGGCAGGCTGCGGGATTTCCAGCTCTGTCATTGATCACAAAGTACTTTATTTTGTTTTTTACACATCCTCGGCCATGTCTTGCAAGGGAGCATTTTCAGCAATCAAGCTGATGTTCTGCCCTGACTTCTCCACTGATGCCTCAATTGGCTTGCACTTTGGAGAAGAGGGTTATTATTTATTGGGCCTATCCTAAAACCCCAACAAAAGTTAAGGATTAAAGAACAGATGATTTACGTGACCTAATTCAAATTAACACAACACACACCCTCCCTCAAATTCAGTCTTGTTGTTACAGTTATGATTTTCCAAAATATGTAACAATTCATTTTCGTGTGTTAGAATGTTAATATTGAAAACGTTTCAATAAGATACCTTATCTCAACACATCAGAGCCTTCTAGTTTAAATATTATGAAAAACGGTAACGATACCCAAATGTTGGTAGGAGGTGGAACTGGTGCGCCCGTTATACTGCTGATAGGAATATAATATGGTACAACCACTTTCGCAGTTTAAAATAAAGCTAAGGGGCGTCTGGGTGGCACAGCGGTTAAGCATCTGCCTTCGGCTCAGGGCGTGATCCCGGCGTTACGGGATCGAGCCCCACATCAGGCTCCTCCGCTATGAGCCTGCTTCTTCCTCTCCCACTCCCCCTGCTTGTGTTCCCTCTCTCGCTGGCTGTCTCTATCTCTGTCCAATAAATAAATAAAATCTTAAAAAAAAAATAAAATAAAATAAAACTAAACACATACCTACCCAATAAACCAACAACATTTCTCCTAGGTACTCAACCAAGAGAAATGGAAACACGTTCCCAAATAGTTGTACAAGGATGCTCACAGCAGATTTATTCATAACAGCCAAATAGGAGTCATGAACAAAAAAGTACATTTTAAGCAAATTTGACTTCTAGAGGTTGAACTGTAATGATAGATAGTTACCAACCTTGAGGTTAGGAGTTTGAGTTTGATCCACAATAAATCTCATCAAAATGTTAAATTGTTGATCAAATGGAAAGGAGTCCCTAGGTTTAAGAGAAGGAAAGAAAGTGCTCAGTTTTAAAGAAAGACTTATTACAAAAAGTAATGTAAAACCATATCAGTAATGAAAATATACCATTACAGATGAGTCTAATTTATACAAAAGCAAGCCTGACCTTAGTTGACTAAGTTTACTAATTGTACTTTTCATTTTATATAAATATTAGAGTAATACACACTATATGGAAAATTCAGAAACAGGAAAATCTTGCTACAAGTCCCCAAACACACACTACACTTACTTTGAGTTATGCTATTTTAAAAATTAAGACCAAGCAATAAACTAAATAAGAGACTCTTACCTGCATTCTAGGGGATATGCTCATCTTCTCTCTAGTTACCTTTCTGAATATTGCTTCATGGGAAGCACTTCCAATTCCCAAATCTGAATTTATATCTGACTGGGCTGCTTACCGCTGACCTTGCTAAGGTAATCACACTGTATTCCTTGGTCCCACTAAACAATTGCTTATGGTCTTTGTTCAGTGGAGTCACCGCAGCAGAGTGCCTATGGGACACCAGCAAGAGACTAGCCACAATACATATGCAGAAGCCAGAGCTTTCGGAGCCCCTCTCCTGCTCCACTTCTGGACTGTTTCTGAGCTCATTTCTGCAGCCACTTTACATCTTCGACACAACTGAGTAACCCTGAGGGTTCCTGGCTAGCAAAAGTCTGTGCTCTCTCCCTTCAAGTGCTGCAATTACTAGTCTTAGTTTAAAAGTGCAGAACGGTGTCCATGTGGGAAAATGCAGACAGACCTTCCACACTAACAGGAAAGACTGTGCAAAACGAACATCTATTACAACCGGGGCTGAGTGAATGCACTGCTTTCTTCGGACTCTCTGACTCATACTCCCTATAAATTAAAGAAACAAGGTCGAAAAACCACACACAAAACGCCTCTCTTTTCTTCTGCAGCAAGGGAAGAATGGAGAATCCACTTAAGTATAAACTGGTGTGTGTAAACTGGAAATGTGCCCACGGTTAGGCACAGCCAAAGGAAAGGAAACAGGCAGATCGCAATCAGGCCCAAGACCTCAGGAACCCCTCACAGCCAGCATGGAGACCTCCCCCGTGCCCTGCCCCCTGTACTCACAGACTGATCCTAAATATGCTTAAACAGCTAGGCATCTCAGCTGCTGAGGAAATGGGAATGATGAATGTGTTCTAGAGACTTAGAATCTACCCAGAAGAGGATTCTTAAAGGGAAGAGGCATCCAGGAAAATAACAAGAGGGTTTTCCTTAATCAACAAAGTTTAGGAATAAAACCTTAACATTCTTGCCATCCCTAAAACTCTGAATGGTTGTGCCATTCATAAATTCACCTCTATTAAAGAAGTGACCTTTAGGCCAAGTCTGGCTCACAAATGTTTTGTCTGGCTTTCAGACTGTCATTAAAAAACAAAACAAAACAAAACACAACACAACACAAACAACCCCCCCCCCAAATGTGTTGCCTTAATCCACATTTCTGACCCTTCTTGAGAAGTCTGGTACCACTGGGCCCACATGCCAACATGGCCGCCACACTCTATGGAAGCTCCCCAGCCCACGCATCACCCTCCCGTCTACTTCACTCAGTTATTATCAGCTGGATCAGCCTCGCCCCTCTAGTCAATCTCCAACCTTTACAAATCCACTGATTCACTGGTATGTGGGTATATTCCCTGATTCCACTAAACTTACTCAACCAAAGGAGGGATGGCATTTGACAGGCTTACTGTAAATACAGTATATTACACTGAGCTCAGTGAAAATCGAAAGGGATCTATTTGGGTAATAAAATTCAGTAGCAGCACAGATGATACAGACCTACAGGATCAGGGACCAAAAGAAAACAGTCGGCATCAGAGTGTAGAGGAAAAAATGCATGTTTCACAGTCAGAGACATCTAATAGACACATGCATGGGGGATGATGGCAGGGTAGCGTATGCTACTGTTAGCGGAGGGAGCCAGAGAAGAAAGACGACACCTGCCCACGGCCCAGCCTGCAGTCCTGGATCCCAGCCCCCAGCCTGCTACTAACACAAAGTGTGACCTGGGCAAGTCAAGTCTCTTTCCTCATTAATAAAATGAGGAAGGGTCATTCCATTTTGGAAATCCTATGATATGCAGTAATTGCCCAGTGGGTAGTAACTGGGTCATATAAAAGTTACTATATTGATGGTAATTATCTCCTCTGGAGTCATTTGTTTATTCATTTAAAAATTCACTGATCTGACACACAACCTTCTATCTTCCACCAAACCATAATGAAGACATTACAGCCAAGTGTCTTCTGAGGTCACTGAAGTTCTAGTGCTTGTATGTTAAGGATCTACAACTGCAGAGATAATAGACGAGAGGTTGCTCAACAATGAGAGCACACAGTCAGTTTTTCACACACCCCTGAGCCTCCTCAGATCTTCTCTCTCCGTTCATAATAGCCAGAGGGTGACAAATGCTGTGTCAGCAATCTCTGAGCTAATGAATGCTAACAGGGATTGTACCTGGACAAAAGGTACAACATACGTGGCTAGAAAAATTCCTAGCGTGACTTGTAAGCAGCTGAAGTATTAAAAATACTGAGGTCTTCAGAAGGATATAAATAAATACTCAAATGTCTTTCAAAGAGAAGAGAATCAATTTGCAAGGCTTTGTATTTGTTTTTGTCTTACGCGTTCACAAAAGCAATACCAGCTCAAGGACGTTATGGGTATTTCACCTCATGGAATGCAGGAACATTTCAACAAATATGTTAACAAGAGAATGTGGAAATTGTGGAAGAGAGTACTTATTCAAGCAGATGACAAAAACATGGGTAACCAAAGAGAAGGACAAAAAACCACCTTTGAGAGCCTTGGAAACATCAACAGGGTCTAGCCCACGTGAAGAGACATCTTCCCAAAGATGACATCCAAATGGCCAAATACATGAATGCTCAACGTCACTATTAGGGAAATGCAAATCAAAACCACAATGAGGTATCATCTCTCACCTCCTAGCTACCATCAAAAAGACAAGAGAGAACAAGTGTTGGCACAGATGGGGAGAAAAGGGAACCCTTGTGCACGGTGGGTGGGAATGTCAATTGGTGCAGCCACTACAGAAAATAGGACAGGTTCCTCAAAAAATTAAAAACAGAAACATCATATGATCCAGTAATTCCACTTCTGGGTATGTATCCAAAGGGAATGAAACCACTATCTCGAAGACATACCTGACCTCATGGTCACTGCAGCGTTATTTACAATAGCCAAGATACAAAACCACCTAAGTGTCTGTCAACAGAAGAATGGATAAAAAACAAAAAGGAATATTATTTGGTCACAAAAAGAAGAAAACGCTGCCATTTGTGACAACATGGATGGACCCCGAGGGCATGAGATGCTAAGTGAAATAAGCCAGACAGAGAAACACAAATACTGCATGATCTGGCTTATACGTGGAATCCAGTGCCGCCGCCTGCTCCCAAAAGCCAAATCCATAAAATTGCCAGGGAGTACGGGGAGGGGAAAATGGGGAGATGCTGGTTAAGTGGTACAAGCTTCCAGTTATACCATGAAGCAGCTCTGGGGATCTAAAGAACAGAATGATGATTCCAGTTAACAATACTGCTGTATTATACACTTGAAAGTTGCTAAGAGAATAGATCTGTAATGTTCTTACCACCACCACAACAAAAGAATGGCAATTATGTGAGATGAAGGATGTATTAACTAACGCTGTGGTAATCGTTTAGCAATATACACATATGTCAAATCGTCACGTTATATACTTCCAAGTTACATGACATTGTATGTCAGTTATATCTCAAAAGCTGGGGGGAAAAAGTGGTCTGGCCTCTAAAATCTCACCTTGTGACATCTAGAGCCTTCTGAACTTTTGCTTGCACAGATCCAAGTAAATCTGCTCCCATTTTCTTAAGCAATTGTGTGAGAAGAACAAAAAGCCAGTCCTGCAAGTCATCCTTATGAATTATTATAAAATCCACAAGAGTCTCCAAAAACATACTGAAAACCTAGGCACAAATGAAAACCAAATATTTCACATATGTAATTCATAATTTCCTCCAAAGTCTCTATTAAAAATGGACTGGTCATATTAGAGAAGACAAATGTATTTTTTAAAAAAATAGAAAAAGGAAAAAGGATCGGAACTTACTCTCTGTTGTGAATTCCACGGCAAACCAGGCCATGCAACAAAACAAATTCCATGTTAGTCCACAGTGAATTAATACCATTTTCATGCAGTTTCTTAAAAGACCTGAAAAGACTACAGAAAAGTATACAGATACTCTGATACTCTCCCCTCCCTCAGTATGCCTTCAAAATTCAGTACTGAGAGAAATTAACTTTGCTGAAAGGTATTAGTTTAATTCTGGAAGCTTCTCTCCCTTCCTTCTTTCTTTCCTTTCTTCATTCCTTCCTCTTAAAAAAAAAAAATCTTTTAACCATCATAACTCCATACTATTACTGTCCATTATCTAGCATTCAACAAGTAATGTTATAAGATGAAGGAGGGAAAAAAAACATTGCATTGCAGATTTCTATGTAGGCCAATTCAGATATTGTAAAGTAATACAATATAAAAAGATATAAAAGTCATTATAGTCTTTATAAAAAATTATGGCTTAGAATAAAAGATACAGTCCACATAATTTTCACGCTACTGTGCAATCATTAATGCTGTATAAAGTGAGATAAGAGTCCACAGTGGACTATGCTTGAACCAATTTCAGAGAGATAAGTAGCACTGTGTCCCCTACTTGGCTAATGAGTCGTGCTCTACTGGGACAACCCAGCCATTATATACGTACTCAGTTCTAGCACAGGAACTACTAACCACCAGGGGTCTCCTGTGAGACAGCTCAGAAGAAAACTCACTGAGCCCCCAGCTGTGGGATTCCTGGCTTAGCTCAAAGGCAGCTAGCAAATATTAACTAAACTGAGACCTCCAAACTCACTGTACAAGAGCCTTCTGATGGAAACAAATTTCCTTCTTTATCCTCATATTCTGGTTCTGAATCAGCAATCTAGAGGTGACAGGTAACAGAAATTTCATCAATGCCCCATACCACCTAATGTCCCTTATGCTCTAACTCTTATGAATCTTATGCTTAAAATCTTGTTAGTTTTTTTTGTTTGTTTTAAGTAGGCTCCACGCTCAGCATGGAGCCCAACACAGGGCCCTAACCCACAACCCACAACCCTGTGAGCCGAGATCAAGAGTCAGACACTCAACTGAGTGAGCCACCCAGGCGCCCCCGTCTTTCTGCTTTTAAACACTATCTTAGAGAAAAATCATGATAATTATCTCTCTGGATATCTGTGTGGCCCTAGAACTCAACCTTTCTCGGATTCTACTTATGTTGTTAATGTTAACCTTGCTGTGAGGTTCATCACAGGAATTTTAAGACATGCTTCAAGACCAGTATTGAGGAGAACTGCTGTCTCCCACCACCCCCGCAGAAAAAAAGAGAAGCCCCACATTCATTCTCCTAGGGTTCCTGTGAGCATCTCAAAGAACAGTGGTCAAGTGCTGTTTTCTGTGTCCCTAGCCCAGAGTGAGTACTCAATGAGTGTTGAATGACTGGATGGAGCATGTCTGAGGACTCCGATGAGAAAGACAGGGCAGGAAAGGAGGTCACAATAACTGGCTAGACTTTCTGGCCATGACGGGTCTCTTTCTCCCCATAAGACTTACAAGAGACCATTTTTACTAGGAAAACTGTGGTCTGAGATCGTGAAATCCTGCACTGCCAAGCATGTGAAATTCGGTTATGCTGACTTAAGGTTCTACCAATTTTTGCACTTCCGTTTCTGTCCTTTACCCATCCATTAAACTTGCCCAATAAACCATTCCCCCCGTTTTCTTTCTCTAAAAGCATCCAACTAGGATTCCTCCTAAATGAATGGTATTTGTTTCAAATCTAGACTCCAAGCAAGGTTCTGTAAAGGGTCCCTCTCACAGCACCCCTCCTAGAAAGGGCCTGGGTCATAGTCAGGGGTGTTTTCCCCCCTGCAGGGATCCTCCCCCTCAGGCTCAGTGCTCTCCTTGGACCCTGGGAGTGTAGACGCCAGCTGGTGGCCACCATCCAGCAAGTTCTTGGGGACAGCAAAATTCTATCTGGAGAAATAGCTTAACCTGGTTTTTCAATAAATCCATTATATAAATGCTTCTATTTTTCTATCTTGTCCTGTACAAATTCTGCAGGGGGTACAAAAAAAAATAATCATATACTTGTTTATCTTCTTCACTTCTGTTAAGTTAAAAAAAAAAAAAAGGCATTGCATTTATTCTAGCACCGAGCCCACTGTTTGGCTACTAGGAGTTACTCAAAAGCATCTGAATATGACTACATCTGATTCTTTCCATTAACTCTTAAAACAAACTTTATTTAGCTTATTTACTCCAAGTTTTATGGACATTTGAAGTTCCCAAGGAGTTGTTTTTAAAAGATATAAACTACTGCAGAAACCGGTGTTAAATCTCTAAGGTCTAAACTGTGCTGTGGGGAAGTATCTCTCACTCTTAAGTAGTGTATTATACAGCTCACGTGGGCATGCAGAGGGGGCACTGGCAGGCAAGAGTGCCAGACTTACCTTGCTGTGAGGGTCAGCAAACATTCGGGTGAAGATCTCACACAATCTTTTCAATTCTACTCGACTAGAGGGAATAAAATGGAAATGAATGAATGAACTTAGAATTTAATGAGTCAACACTGAGATTAGCGAGAGCTCTTTTAAAACTAATTTTTATATAACAAAGCTTTAATCATTTTATTTAATTCATGATGAAATTAAGTAGAAATATAAAACCATGACAGTTTGGCGCTCCACTTAAAATGAGGCAACTGAATCTCAGAGCGTGATTACCAAAGGTCACACACATGGGAGTGGCAAAGCCCCGAGCTAAATTTTTTTTAAATCCTGCTCATTTCATTTGAGGTCTTTTTTTCACCTGCCACAGATGAAGGCAATGGGATGAAGTGTAGGAAAACCATGTGCTTTGGGGTCAGAAAGACCTGGATTTTAATCTCCATTTTGCTACAAAGTACTCGGATGTCTTTAGATCTCTTATCAAACAAACGGCCGCAGGGAGGATTAAAGGAGGGAACAGTGCCTTCCTACAACTGCCTCCAACTGCAAAGACCAAGCAAACACTGTCCCGTTGGTGCCCTTCAGCCCTTTCTGACCATTACCTATACTACTGAGTCCCATTTTTCCTTCAAGGCTTGAATAAGCGTCATCATCTCTTCCCCATATCACCTCTGAGTAATCCCCCCTCCGTACAGATGAGACAGTTGGTTCAATGATCCTTTAACATGATTAACAACGCGATCTAGTGAGACCAATGCCAATCAATAGATTTCTAGAGATTATTCAATGGATACTTGATGAACACTAAAAACCAAGAAACTGGGATCACCAGAATTAAGCAGATTCTTGAGGAATAATCATCTCAACAAACCATCCTCATTTTTTTTAAATCCTCATTTTGTGTTCAACAGCTCACTAGAGCAACAGAGACTACGTGCATTTCAGAAGGCACATGACAAAACTTCTCAAGCCCTCTCGGGGAACACGCAACAGGCACGAATACGGCAAGGTGGAGTCAGACAGACCGGACAGGCACACTTACCGCACAGGGATCCACTAGTCAAAGCTCACTTAGCTGTGCAGAGCCTATGTGTGACCATAAAATGATCCACGCTCACAAGTTATCTTAGAAAAATTCTCCAAAGAATATCTGTATTTCAGAGATTCTAACTTGCCTAATTTTTCACATTTTAACATCTCTGTAATTTTGGGATTCGGCTTATAATCAAAGACATATTAGTACTGCCATGGTTTAACAAGTAGCATTTCTTCTTAGAGGGATATAAAATAGTGATGTGTCAACGGTGCCTCAGATTTGATGAAATATGGTATAAACACATACTTTTTGGTATATGTGATATGTGCTCATTTTAGAAAATTTGTGAAATACAGAAACAAAGAAAAAAGCTCACAACCTTGGCCTCTTGTCCTCACCTCAGTGTTCTTTGGCTCTTCAGTAAGTTCTGCAGGCCTAGAAGCCCTTCTTTCCTTTCTGACCAGTTGGAACTTGCGCAGTGGTTGAGAACTTCTGCTACATCCTCGGTCTGCCGCAGATAATGGGGAATGCCACCATTCCTGGAGCCGTATGAGCGTTCAGAGCAAACACTCGAGGCATCGCTGTTGGCGTCATCGTCAGAGTACATCCCATACGGCTCGTATCTCCTCCTCACAGGCTTCTTCTGTCAGATCCAACGAAGGTGGGGGTGATGAAGGAAGACATGGGAAGGTGATATGACCGTGAGTCACACCACACGAAATCAACCACAGAGTTAAAGGTAGAAAGATACGCACGCACGCACGCACACACGCACGCACTGTGCTTTCCTGTGCTTACAGATTCGGGAAATAAATACAGAAAAGCAGACATCCAGTCAGGATAGTAACAGGCAGGGCAATCCATAGCAGAGATGGAAGAGTGTGGTCTCTAGTACGGTGTGTACACTTCGCAGTGAGGGACTTGGGTGGTAGTCCTGCCGCCACTGACCAGCAGAGGAACTTCAGAAAGCGCCTCGCCTTCCTGCCTCACTTTCCCTGTTTTTGAAATAAAATAATGCTAACTCTCACATGCTTGTTGGGAGTATGTGTGAACTAACCTGGCTCAGCCCCTGCTACCCTGCAGGTATGTGTACCCACCGGCCCCTCGTAATCAAAAGCAATCTATCTTGAGCAGGGTCTTTGGGAAAATTTGTTGGAATAGCCATGCTTCCTTAACGAAGTTGGAAACTGAAATGTCAGAGACAGAGTAGCCCAAGTAAAAGGATGGTTACATTATCCGAACACAAATAGGCCTCCTGTAGACCCTTCATTTGTTTCTCTTACCCTGAATATAAACTGTTAAGTTAGACCTATAAATAATATAGCAACAGCTATTAAACTGATAAAATACAATCTTCCCTAAAAGAAAAAAAAAGTTAATTGGCTGAAACCATACAAATGCAATTTTCTTTCATCTTTTTTTTTCCTTCCTTCCTTCCTTCCTTCCTTCCTTCCTTCTTTCTTTCATTCTTTCTTTCTTTCTCAAATGTAATTTTCTAGTATCTGGCCTGTCCATCCACCGTAACTTGCTCGGGACAGTTCTGCCTTATGCCTCTTGTCACAGCAGAGTTAGGAGTAAGCAGCACTTCCTTTCACTTTCAGAACTATCCTTGTTAGAATGATAAATTATAGGATCATCATTTATATATGTGTGTGTATATATATATATATAAACTGACTTGTAAAATACGAAAAATGTTGAATACATTCACTCATGAAGTAGTAATGACATTAAGAGTGGACACAAACTGGGTTAATAAAATAAAACACTGATAAGAGAAGGAGGAGAGCTGGACATTAAAAAAAAACCAGAACACTAAAACAGATGAGAGAGGGGACTGATTCCATCACTAACAACAGCTTCACTAGACTCGACAAAATCATAATTCAGACCAGAATTTCTACATTACACTACATGGTTTGTTGCTTTCACTAGCTCCTAAAGGAAATATACTCGCAACAGAAAAAAATGAAGTTGTAAAACAAAAGTTAAAAGCACTGGTACCTTGCTCCTGGAGTCTCCTAACAGCTGTAGGCAGGAAAATATTGAAGGATGGGGAAAAAGCATAGAGAATTATGTCAGAAGCATATGTGGGGATTGTTCTTGCAACAAAAGTGTACAGCAAAACATATCTTAGCAAACCAAAAATATAGGTTAGCAAGCGATTCATATCAAGCGAATAATAACAAAGAACGCTTTCACAATGGCATCTCCTAGCCCTTCCTACACCTCCTAGAAACGCCTTCCAGTACTCGCTACACTTCCTGCTATGCTAAAACTCTTCCCACACCACTGAGGTACATCCCGAAAGTCACCGTTAATTCTCCTGTCTGTTCCTACGCTAGATTCTGTCTGCCCCTCGGATTTCTACCCTGGGAGGCAAACACTGTGTACCATTCCTGTGCTCTCGCTTCTGCAGCAGGTCACTCGGGGAGGCCAAGCAGCTTGGACAAAGAGTAATAAGGGCAGCTTGAGTGGACTGAGGGCTAGAGCTCAGAGAGAAGCCCGAGTCAAGGGAAGCCCAAGCTCAAGTTCCCAAGTCCGACTCTGCCTCCCAGAACTTTGCGCACAGTCCCTTGGACGGTTCTTTAAAGAACAAGGGAACTCCCCCGCCTTAACTGGAAGTCCCATTTAACTATGGGTTTTGCACATCCATCATTTCCCACCCCTTTGACCTCCTAATAGGGTCTCTGAATAAATAAGAGACAGATTCTCAGTGCTGCAGCTTAGAAGGAAAAATAGCTTCACAGAGTTCTGTTCCAGCTCATGACTCTGAAGTCAAAGCCATGGTTAGAGCAATTATCCCGAACACCAGTACCTGCCAGGAAAAAAGCCTTTGTACACAGAAGGCTGATGAATAGAGCTGGCCAGGCAGCTCTTGCTTACAGGAAAAGCATCAGGAGAGTGGCAAACTGCTTGCTCACAGTCACTTGTCAAAGAAATCTGACTGAGCGAGAATAAGTGAGGGCGACACAAACGGGATGAAAGTGAGAATCCCGGTTAGCCACGGACTGCAACATTTTGATCAGATGAAAAACAAGGCTGGGTTTAAAACTTCTGGGTCTGAAAGCAGGATGTTATAATACATTTTTCCTCAGAGAGACACTATATTTTAAAACAGCACAAGCAAGGCCAGAGATCAGAGAGTTCTAAAGAAGATCTATTTTAAATGCTGAGCACATCAACCAGAATATGCTAGAGGCAGTGTCACTAACCAGCTGAAATGCATCTTTAAAAAGCAATTGGACCACAAGCTGATTCAACCAGAGGGTTTCGCTATAACTACAAACTGAAGGACTTCTACACTTTATATTGTTGTTTTTTTTTAGATACTCCATTGTAATGATGCAAAAACATATTCCACCAGTGCTTTATATTCTGAGTTCATGGGCATTAAAATTTAGGAAAGTTTCCTTAAAGAATGACTTTTAAAGACAAACAAAGGTAAAATCGTATGGAACAACTAGTGTGGTCATGGAATCAATGCGAGATTCTCAAGCCACAAACTCTGTTACCTACTATTGTAACGATATGTTTAGGCTATGCCATCAGAGCCTGTAAAGCAATAGAAGCAGGAGAATGAGAAAAGGAAACGCTGAAAAAAAAAAAAAAACCATGAAGAAAAAGGAAAAAAAAAAAAAGAAGCCCAATGACATCAGAGAAGCCCAATGTCATCAAAACTCCCTTGATACTGAGGAGCACAGAAGAAACACTTGACGCAAGTATTTTCTGTAGGGCCAATTTTCACTGATGTACAGGGATAAGAGCTTAAAGAGAAAGTGATAATAATATCAATTTACCCAGTATTTATACAATTTTACAGAGTGCCCAAGATGATTTAGTACCCTGATTTGGACACGATTTTCTGTTAGGACAGAGAAAACTGTGGATGAATAAGTCAAAGAGACTCTGTGCACATTGTGACTCTTACCAAAGCATCGGCAACGGCAGCTTCGAGGTCTGTACTCGTGCTCAAAACTCGCATGGCATTCACAGAGCCAGGTATTCTTCCTGCCTGGCCAAGCCCAAACCGGTCTATTTAACAAAAACAAAACCGAAAGATATGTCACTTTAATTCAAATTTTCTCAACTCTTTGCAAGGGCTCCTGCCTCTTCCCACCTACTGGACAGAGGCACTGGGACGTCTCTAGCCAATCTGAACTACCCTGCACTTGCAGTTCTAACTAGACTTGTTTGCCAGCGGCAGAGGTTAAGTTGGTCCATATTTAATACTATCATGCCACAAAGCATCCTAACAACTGCAATGGCTCTTTAATGAGGTTTTATTTTTGAAAAGTGTGGACATGGGAGAGAGAGAGGGGAACTTATTATAGAAGTGAGCTGGGCTGTGAGCTGGGTCTTTTAATCTATTTAGTGTTCCCTCTGGAGGCAAGTGGCCCTGATGTTTGCTCAAACTAATTAGAAAGCTTCGTGGTTTGACAAAAAAGTTCTAATGCAATGTGTAATAAAAAGTTAAAATTTGAAACAAATGTATTCGATTGATCCCTGCAAATTTTCATTAGTGTCACGACTGTTTGACTATCATGAACTGAGCTCAATTAATTTTTGGCATTTGTTCATGATGTCTGTGTCATCAAAGGTTATTTAAAAATCAGTTTATTAAAATTCTTCAATGATCATCACAAAAAGCTAGCATATTCACTGCAAAACATTAATCATTCAGATAACATTAGTATACGTTTTTCCTGAGTCTTTCAAAGGATTTTCAAATGATAGTCTAAACATGTAAACAAAATAGATATGACCCAGAGAATTTAAAATAAATTTTAGCAGTTCCATTATTTTTAAGCCTGTTAAGGATCAAGGACAAGGAAGACTAGCTTTTTAAAAGTCCCATTACGTCAGGAGAGCTGCCTTCCTTAAGAAGAGCTGCGGTTAAAGCTATTAACAGGAGAAAGTTCATAAAAATTATACTTCCTAAGTGTATCACGCTATTTACTGGCAAACATTTCTTATTTAAAAGCTAATGTATTAAAAAAAAAAACCTTTGAAGAAAAATGTTAAGATAAAAAATGCTTTCTTTTTGTGAACAAGTAAGACATTGTTTGGACAAAAAAAACAAAAACAAAACAAAACACCCTTTTAGCCATATTCTCATAATGAAGCATTTAGAACAAAAGGAAAGCTAAATCTGTTTTACATGAATTGATCTTTCTTATAAAGTGATGTATATAAAACTGAAGATATGTAACAAGAGTTCTTCAGAAAACAAGAACTATAAAAGTGAGGTGTTACTTGGCTTTTTTAAAATGTCAGTTGCAAAAATTACACCTTCCAGCACCACCAAATGGGGGAAAAATTTAAACACTGCTAACCAAAACGTTATACAGTCATGAATTTTTATAAAGAAAAAAAATAGTATGTTATACTATCCCCTTTTTTAATGCACTTGTTGGTCATACTGTATGCTGTCTCAGCTGTTATGTCTAAAAGATGATTCAATGTGCCATATAAACTAAGAGACCAC
This sequence comes from Ailuropoda melanoleuca, assembly GCF_002007445.2. Taxonomy (NCBI): domain Eukaryota; kingdom Metazoa; phylum Chordata; class Mammalia; order Carnivora; family Ursidae; genus Ailuropoda; species Ailuropoda melanoleuca. The sequence continues at coordinate 98,359,199 of NC_048219.1, read as the reverse complement.
AAAGCAATTATATCTAGATCTCCTCTCCCTATATATATGTATATATTATCAGTTGACATGAAACAAGTGTAAATTTGAGATTTGCTGTGCATATGATTTTATACGTGATCTTTGCTCAAGTCTTTTCTCCATTAAAAAAGGGTAGATAGTAAGGGATATATGAGTAACAAAATGAAAATAATTCAGTTGTAAGCCACTTAAAAATTACCCAGCATAAACTTAAAGAAAACGGAATCTAAGAAAATTAATTTTTAAAAAAAAGTACATCTCATGCCAGCAATTCTCGCTCCAGGGATAATACTGACTTTTTTTAGACACAAAATTAAAACTGTAAGAACAATGCAATTATTCTGTGCTTCCCAGATGCACACAGCTCCGTCATACACAGTGACTGCAGATCACGGGATATATAGCGTAGATCATTTGAATTTCAAATCTGAAGGGGAAATGTTTGTCTGGATCCGAGCAAAGTTACAAGGCTTTTGTTTTCACCAGACCAAAATCTGTTCTACACTCGCTGCTCTGATGTTATTATGAAGCTCCATTTCCCAAGAGATGGATATGTGTGACTGTGCCCTCTGTCTGGCCCCCAGTTTTCAGGGGACTGTACTCATTAGAGTGTACATAATAAAAAGCATAGTTCTCTTTGCTTAGAGGAAGATCAGAGAAAATAACTCTGTGAACTGGTGACAGTTGTCCCCATCAACAGTCCGTGATTTAATACATAATGCCTTACTCAGGTGAGAAAACTGTAGTTAGCATATAAAAATAGTGTCAGTTAAACCCAGCAAACTGATGCATTTCTGTATGCTTACTTTTTGCCCCAATGGCTAACCGGGGGATTTCTGATATCATTAAAGCGGGCTGGGATGGAACATTTGGGGACCACAGGCCGCAAAGGCTACCTGTCGCCTGACCGGATTATCTGAATCGTGATCTTGTTTTTCTATAAAAGTTTTAGGACAAATATTTACACATATGAAATTATGCACACTAGAATTTGGAACATTTAGTAACTAAACAGCTCCACCAAGTAATTAGAACCTGACACTAAAATTAACATCAGTAATCAACACTTTTTGGGGGCAAAGCCTTTAGAAATGAAGACTCTGTTGGGTGACCTCCATCCCCCTCCTTCCCCACAGGGACTTTTCAGGATACCTATTTCGGGTGGCTGTTCTCCTGAGGGAAGGAGTAAGAAGAGGGGAAGAAGCCCCTCCCCGTGTTTTTGTTTTGTTTTCACATAAACATGAACACTGGAGAAATGATGTTGTCAAACAGGCTATAAAGCATCTACAGCCTATTAACAGAACCATAAACATTCAACAACTTAAAAAAATCAAAGCACATTGGGGAAAACAAATATGAAGTGCATACATGCCAAGTGCTAGCCAACACTGATGAAAACAAATGCTAAAATGGGTGTGAAACTGGAACATATGAAGAAGCCAAGTCATGCAGTTAGCACTTGTTCACCTGACTGCCCAACAGATTCAGCAGTGGAGAGGGCACTAGTGGACCTGGAATGACGTCGAGAGGCTGCAGGTAAAAGGAACGGCAACACCCACAGGATTAACACAGAAGTACCCGAGACAGGAAATGCCACAGTCCAAAGGGAACGCACGGACTGCTCCCCACGAGGCCATGTTTTCTCATGAAAGGAAATGATGCTGGAAATGAATGGAGAGCACGTGCCAATCCCCAAACGCTACGGCAGCCTGCTGGCTCTCACAGGGCTAGCACACACACAGGCACGACAAAGGCACTCTTTGCGGTGTTCCTTAGGCACCACCTGAGCTCAGACTCCAGGTTTATATTCACGCCACGAAGCCTCAATGAGCCGTAATGGAAATATGCAACATGAAGGACGTCAGGAGTCACAGAGCACCGTCCATATACCGAGTGGAACAGCAGTAGAATGGATTATTTACTCAGCTCACGAGATGCCTCATCGGTACGTGATGCATATGCAACCATGCACCAAAAACAAAAAGCATAGAAGTTCATCATGTTATCTGAACAGAAATAGAATGAAATCACGAGAAAGGGCCTCAACAAAAGAAATTCTCTGTTCCCCCCAATTTTTGCTCTGACTGTTGTACGAATATCCTAATTATCAATGAACTTAGTGATTAGCTGCTGGAAATTCAGTTGTAACAAGGTTAAGGAGCCTCCTTGGTATAGGCATTCGCAGTACTCTGGTTATGCACAACCGCTCTGTAATGTCGCTCGGGGCAAATCCTGGTTAGATCACAACCAGCTGGAGGACCTGAAGCCAAGCGCGAAATCTCTCTGTGTCTCAGTTTCCTCAGCTGGAAATGGTGCTAAAAATGGTACGTACCTCTTGGGAGTGGAGAGAGTTGCAAGAGATCAGACACAGAGCACTTAAAGCAGTGCCGGCACTGAATAAATGGTGGGAGCAACAGTAGCGGTGCTGCTGGTGCTGGCCGTGGCAGTGATGGTTACCAGTAAACTCCAATTTATATGTCTACATTAAATATTACTTTATTAGCAAATATTCATAATAAACATATTAATTCAGCAATCTGAGGAATTATATGCTAAACTCCGTCCACATATAGAAAGAATTACTTTCAGAAAGAACCGTAAAATAGGCTTGGTTCAAAATACGAATTTACTGAACAGAGTGCCAGGCAATATAGGGCTTTTCCTTACCTCTGGGGAAAAAAACCCAAAAGACGGTATGCTTATAGTCATTCCTCTGAAAAGAACATGATGGTTTACCATAGAAAATTCACAAGGTTTAACAAAGTAATATCAAGCAGTGCTACTTTTCACCCATGCTACTAGAGTGCAGTCTCCTGTACACGTGAACACTTTCATTTCGTCATAAAATACCCAAACCTCAAACTCTTCAATATAATTTTTTAAAGATTTTTTTAAGGTAATCTCTACATCCAATTTGGGGCTCCAACTCGCGACCCCGAGATCAAGAGTCGCATGCTCTACCGACTGAGCCAGCCAGGCGCCCCTGTAATTTTATTTTTTTAAGCTCATGTCACTTTATGAAAATGCACATTATCTGTGGTACAAGTGGTATTAAATACCAAAGGTTACCTGGTCGACAAGGACAAATTTTTACCAGCTTGCAAACGGAAAATTTCTAACTCAAGATGCACAAAAAAAAATTGGTAATCTCTAAAACAGATATAAAATAATCACTTTCCTTACATAAGGAAGTTGACAAAACACATTTTAAGAGTGAAGCATACCATTTACTGTACAACATATCAGTATCATATCCTGGTAGTTTAAACTGCAAATAGCTCTTAAGCAATACCTGATGGTTCCTTAGAAAGTTGTCCTTTGGTTCTGTTTCAACAGACTATTACAGTAAATCTGTCATGTAATGAGTCCTTTGTCACGTTCTCAAGTGAACACCCATCAATGGAATCCAAGGTGGACCCACTTATGTCAAAGCCTGATTTACAGCAGAGCCCTTACTTTCCCTTAAAAGTTGTCACTGTAACCATATACATATTCATACCATGAAAATGGTCCAAAATAACTTTGCAACAAAAACTCAAACACAAAACCGATATATAATCACCAAAATATAATTATTTTCACACACACAACGCCATTTCAAACTGAAGGCTGGCTATATAAATTGATCCGAAGGGGCACTAACAGCACAAAATCTCACTAATTTATAGAAGGGGTGAGAAACAATTATTAAACTGAATGAGGAGGAGGAAATATCAGTTGTCTAAAGGGCACAATGAGTTCCCCTGGGGACCACCTTCGGGGACTCATCTATGAATTCCTAGGTCCTAACTCCAAACCTGGAGATCATAATTGATCAACATTGCTGGACACTTTCTCTGTGCTTAAGCCTAGAGAGAAAGCATTTAATACATATCAGAGGAACAAATGAAAGGCACTAAACTACCAAAACTTTCAGATGAGGCAGGGGAGCAGCCATGCTTTGAAGTCAGGCTGGACTCAAAACATAGCTCCACCAACCTAGCTGTGTGACCTTGAGAAAGTGGCTTACTCTCCCTACGTCTCTGTTCTGTCACCCGTAAAAAAGCGATGACAGTAACACCTGTCCCGGAGGGTGAACAGGAGCCACGAGGGGTTGAGCCTGCTCAGATTGTGCCAGAATGCACAAGCACCGCTCTTGTTCTCACTGGATAAAAGTTTTATGGACAGATTTAACCCAAGGAGGCAAAGGGCGCATGGCATAAAAATTTAACTGAAAAGATGTTAACTATGGCCCTGACCACAACAGAAGATGTGTGCCAATGCTGGTTTGTTTGGAAGGGGAAATATCTGCATCCACATCTTCTGTCCTGGTAGGAGCTGTTGTACATTTCATCATTCTGGGTTGTCACCAAGAAAGATACTTATGCAGAGCCATTTCGCCAAAGAAAGTGAAAATCAGACTAGATCACTCAAGTACTCAGGGTTCAATTAGGAGCTCAAGAATTCAGCACACCTTGGCTGGTCCACTGACCACATGCTGGATTACAAAGGCTGCTTCCATGGACAGAAACAAAAATACCAATACATGTATGAAATAAAAACATAGAATTGCCTAAGAGACCAAATAACCAATAAATAGACTGAATCGTTCACTTATATAACAGGTTGTTTAGAAGGCCAAATAGTCAGCAAGGATGCAGAGATACACAGCCTTAACTTAAAAGGAAAAATCACCAGTTCATTCGGAAAAAAAAAAAAATCATCATTGCCACCCCTGATTTGTTGAGAATTCTATTCTGATGCTTCAGATTGCTGTGGAATAGCTGATGTGTGCGAGGTAAGTCACCCCACTTGGGATCTCCTGGTCATCAGGTAGACTATTCTCACTAAGTCAAGGGACTCCTCTGGCATGGCTTTAACTGCATATAGGACAGCAGGTCATAAGAAGTATATCTAGATTTTGATTATGGATACTGATGGGATAAAAGGATATTAGGAAGAAGTATATGACATTAGGAGCAGAGAAAGGCAACTATTAAGACTGTGTGTTTCTGATCTACCGTCCACTTTCTGGAGTGATATTTTTATATTTGAAAGACCAGTTACATAATCAGAGTTGAAATAACAGACTGCTGCAGACCATAATTCCATATAACAACTTCAGGCCTAGGCCTAACATTCTAAAATGATTTCCACCTGCTAGGCTTATCAAAAGGAAAATATACAGTTTTACAGCAATTAATATGGCAAAGAACTGAAACACAATTACTGGAGAATACAAAATATTTTTTTTGTGACAGTGTGTGTTCTTTCTAGAGGTCTCTAGGGATTAATAATTTGCACTAAGAGGTGTATGTCCATTTTAGACTATCCAAACTAAAAAGAAAAGGCAAACATGTCGGTTTTTCTCAAATCCTATAAACTGTGAAAATACAACCTCTGGCTGTAAGAGAGACTGAGGCTGGCGGATGAGCAGCTCCACATGGCACCTGGCTGGGGGCCTGAGATATGGTTATATACCACCTTATGGCGACCAAACACCATGAATTTCCACCCTGGGAGGGCATCAGGTCACTGCCTTTAAATAGCCTATTGAGCGCAGGAAGAATGGAAGTATCTGCGTAGTTAACAATTAACATTGTGAAGTCGTGCATTGTGCTGTACACCTAAGCAGTTTATCGAAAAGCTACTCTGGGCTCGCTTTAGGAGGAGGCACTGAAACAACTCACTTCACAAAAAAGCATGGCTAATACCTTCATCCATGCAGCTTTTTAATGATCACCCCTCAACGGAGCACATTTCATTTCGTAGACGTTATCACGATTTTATTTTTCTCCACCTTTGAACTGAATCATGTAGGGCCTGATATTAGGTACAATTAAAAACAAATTGTCGAAATTCAATGACAAAAGATAACACTTTGGATTTGCTCTACTTTTAAGAAGCAATTCACTTTCACTGAGCATCCCCTTATGTTAGAAGCGACCACGCAGATGGGCTTGCCTGCCAGCAAGTGGTCACAAATGGCAACGGCACAGAGTGAAGTGGTGTTTTTTTCCTCCAAAAACTGGAAATGGCCAAACTTCAAGCATGCAGAAGGGTGGGGGGGGGGACAACAGAGGGTAACTAAGGAAGAGGAAAGAGAGAAGAAAGGATCACAAGGACAGCAGAGGAGGGAGAGAGCAGGTCATTCCACCTGGCGGTCTGTGGGACAAGCATTTGGAGCAGGGCAAGGAACTCTGCTCCGAGAGCCAGCGCCTACGTGTACTCACCGAGTGGAGGAAAGCCCCGAGCGGGGCTCGTATCGCGGCTGCTCTCACAGCTGGTATTACGGCTGCACCCCTGACTCATGCTGGGTCGAGGGATACGGCTGCTCCGTGCTAGTGTGCAGCATGAGGGGTTTCAGAGAAGGTGAAGAAGTTTAATGAAGACAGAAAAACTCACAAAACGTCAGTCACATTCCATTAACGTAATCATGACATTGTCCGCGCTGGGGGGGGGTGGGGGGGTTTGTGAGGACTATCCCCGCCGAGGCCTCGCTGACTGGCGTGCTGACAACAGGAGAGGGCTTGCATGAAAACTTGATTATGCTCAAGGTTTCGGAAAGCTGTGGGGTTTTGTATGGAGCTGAAATCACACCTAAACCTAAGAAATGAAAAGAAAGCTTTCCAAAGAGCAAACTGGCACCAGGAAATCCAAGATCAAACTCTTTTAGAAAATGATCAGTTTTTATGGCTTTAGCAAACTGGCCCGATAAGATGATAAAAGACTAAAGCCATTTTCATATACCCTGCATTGTTAGGAAGATAATTTATTTTGGATTAAAAACAGAATAAAGGCTCTAGTCACTGAGCTCCATGAACTTACCTAATTCAAAGAAAGAAGGTTCGCTTCTCTCAGCCTGGGCTTCTTTACAGAGAGAAGTTCTAAGGACTGACACATCTGGAAAACCTACCCACTTCGAGTAACTATCTAGATGCTCCAAACATATTTAATTATCTAAACCAACATGAACAGAGAGTTGGGACTGCTATCCCTTTATTTACTGGTCCCAACATTTCATTCTTGCTTTTTCTGTGGGAATCCAAACAGATCAGTCCGCGGCCGCTACTCAAGCACCTTCACTTATACAGCCTTACACACGAGTCTGTCTATGGTATGTGGACTGACAAATCCCAACGCTCATGTTCAAAGATCCCTCTGCTGACCTAAGAATGGCCAATTACTGTATGATTATCTGTGGGTAATTTTATACTCATGTTACAAAACACTGAGAAGACAGAGTCACACGAACAGCTTAAGGTCTAACATAACTTGGCCATAAAGCTCAGAAAAGACCATGATGCTTTTGTTTTCTAATTTAATTTGAGGAAACAAAGACACAGTACTGGCAAAATACTCAGAAATGACTCTGCATACTGAATGTGTGTAGCCACCTCTGTAGTAGTTGGTGGGACGATAAATATGTCCATCTTGAGTGGATCTACTCATTCTGGACCGGATAGAAATGCCTTTCCTGAACATTCTGGAAAAAGTAAACTAGACTCACGGATGTCAATTCATCCACGTTTACTATATTGTAATGAGCAGAGCCTATTATTTCAGAGCCAAGGTGGATTTACAGCATGACCAAACTGTAACAAGAATGTCTTCCAAACCGGCATCATGAAATTCCCTGACAAAGAAGAATACGGGAGTGAGACACCAAACCAACTTCCTCCTATGGTCTCTGCTCAGTGCTAGAGTTACATCGGACCCCACAGTTACATAAGAGATGTCCAAATGCTTAGGTCTGCACTGGCAAGCAAGGAAACAATCAAGTGCAGGAATGCAATGGGAGCCATCTGTCAAAACGGGGCTTCACTTGGGATTGTCTAGTAATTCCTAAACTCATCTTCATCTTGCCACATGACATGGAGGTCCTGGGTTTTTGCTCAAAGTAAGCACTGACTATGTAATCAGCAATTCTTGATAATAATTCTGAACAGCTCCTATGATGAGGGCAGAAGCACAGGGGCTAAATTAAAAAACCCTTTAAAAACTAGGGAGCATCCATTGACACCAATATGTGAGGAGGTGCCTAGAACCTACGAAGTAATGTGGCTTATCCCCAGAGGATCAACAGCACATCTCATTTGTGAAGTGACCTCTCCAGTTCCTCGCTAACTCACTGGTCCAGCCACGTTGCCTGTCTCAGCCTCCACTTAGGAAGATAGGGAGAAAGAGTCCCATCATTTAAATGAGAAGGGTACCGTGAGATAAGGTACACATGTGAGTACCTCTGAGCTCCTTGCTGAAAGGCAGACAGGAAAATCTTATTTCACTACCCACTCTGAAACAAACAATCGGAAATAATAAAGACAGTCCTGATAAGTGTTTCACACATGCACATGCTTAAGTTGAGCATTTTCTTATAGTTCTTGCCTGATCCCTTCTGTTACCCTGCTTCCACTCCCTTCCTTAAATAATACACATGCTACAGCAATGGGAAATCTCTGCTCTCTCTCTCTCGCTGAGTCTGCTTTGTGAATACAAGAGCATGAAAAGGGGTAAGCGAACACGATCTCAAACAACAACACGCATAATTCTTCACAAGGTTTACCCTCCTTAGTATTTCAGCCAGAGAAAGTTTATTCACCCCTTCAAGCTGACTGGCTTCCTTAACACAGGCTAGCAGTAACATACACAGAAAGAATTCTGTTTACAAAATTTGTAAACATCTGCCCACAGTTGCCCCACACCATATTAAAGGACATCTAGTGGTGACAGCAACCGTTCAAATGCTGGATAATTTAAAACACAAGAGGAGTACTGGCCACTTCTAATACGACTTCCAAAGACCACTGTACAAGGAGGATTCTTAGTAAGTATATCAATAAATGATTTTTATAAGGACTAATTGATTAGATAAAGCTAAAAAGCAATAAATCAACGCAGCCTCTTTCTGGAGTGCCAAAACTGACTGTTCTCTATGAGAATATATAATGTGAAGGCATAACAGAAGAGGAAGAGCTGATAAAGACATGCTTGCTGTTTGAACTTTCTGAAAGCAGTATTCTTCGGTGGTTCTGAAGTCCTGTGCTCACAGGAAAGGCTAGGAAGCCTTGAAAACCCATCTGATTGGCTTTCATTCCTTGAGATACACTCTACCTTTATGGTATTTTGGGGGTAAACCCGACTTTTGCCTTTTAAGGAAGGGATGGATCCTACCAGAACTCACATCAATAGCAAAAGTACAAAAGGAGTAAGGAGCACTGCCATGAAATGTCTCTACAGTCTGGTTATTTTCATGTTGTGTTGTGGTGATGTTGTGCACACAGCAGTCTAATTTAACAGGTGACACTGATTACTATTAATTTTTGCTTCTTTCAAAATATTTTAACCAGATGTAGGCTGCCAAAAATAAAAATTTTTTATAGTCTTCTCAAGAGATGAGTGGAAGAAGGAAACTAAAAGCATACTTCCAAAATATAACTGCTATAGATAGTAGCTATTTATGGGACTTTTTTATTAATCAAAAACAGAATAAAACCCCCAAATGAAACAATTTACAATCTATTCTGTTTGGTTGAACAGTTTATGAAGGAATAAACTGCCAAGAAAAAAAGAGACTGGTAGGGTTTTATTCTGTATTATATCCTGTTTTGCTTAAGAAAACTTAAATGCTAAAGAAGAGCTTTGGTGTCATTTTTACCACAGATGAGGCATAACTGAACCAAACACACTTTGTAGGTAATTTGTAGAATTAATTCTCAGTGCAAATTCCAAGCCCAGCTTAGCAATGATTAAAACTATTAATTGGTTTGGGACAAAAGAAAATATTCTTAAAAGACGCTTACCCCTTCTTTGAATATTTATATTTAAAGTTGCTATACAACGAACCAAATGTTTACAGACACATAGGCACATACCCAGTATCTACTAAATGATCACAACAACGGACAATCTACTGCTAAAGATGCTATGTATCTGACACCCTATAAAATGGAATCTCTTGGCAGTACTACAGGAAGAAGTGGGAAGGTGTACTTGATTCATTTATCCATCTTTATATCTGTGTTATTCTCACCATGTGCAGAAATTTAAATAAAATATCTTCTTTAACAGAACTGTAGGCTGACCTCAAAGCTTTACACATAACTAATCCCCTAATGAGCATCAAGGAAATAACTTTGTCCAAAATACTATTTCTATAAGAACTCTCTGGAAGAGAATGGGTTCCCATTGAGTTTTTACTGATGGATGATGTGTCACAGTACCTTGTAAAGGCTTAATAAATGCTATCTTTTCAACTATTCACAACACAAACTTCCTAGTTAAAACCATGGAATACCAGGTCCTAGAGTTATATTAGGCAACCTAGGGCAGTTTCTTTCCCAATTTCAAGAAAAAGGTAAAAAATGGCAACTTCAATAATATAAAAAGTCAAATCCCAAAAAGGTAAGAATTTTTAAAGGTATGAAACTAATCTGGATTGCCAAGAGACATCCTATACATTTAGTTAACTACCAAAAAGGGACAGCCAAAACCTCATGACTGAATATGAAATCAAATGCATTTTCCAAACAAAACTAGATTCAAACACATATGTTACAGGCTCAAATCTGAAATTTAGACATTCTAGTCATGATACTTTCCCTGGTGTATCCACATAACTTGTTATTGCTGGATCAAAATAACTTGTCAGCTCAGGGACCATGCTATGTAACGCCAACAGAAAGCTGGGATCATGCAGAAATTTCTCACTTGCTTTGGAAATGTCAGTCAAACCAACTGTCCTATCCATTCTACCTCTTAAATATGTCCCCCTCCCCACCTTCTCATAGCTCAGGTGGCATTCACGGACTTTTAGAAGCGGCACCCTCCCAGTCCCACTGCCCTCCTCTCCCATCTCACCCTGACAAACTTCCTTTGCTGCAGCGAAATGAATTATCTATGATTCCCATAGCACACTGTGCTCTCTCCCATCTGACTGTTTCTGCACACACTCCTCTCTGCGCTAGAACACCTTTCTCCTCTTCTCCCCACCCTGCCTAACCCTACCTTACACATCATCAAAAATGGACCTATTCTGGCAAGCCTCTCCTCTCCCAGTCCTTCCAGATTTCTCTCTTGGGCAGACTGGGGTAGGCCAGGGCCCTAAGACACCCCTTTCCTATGGTCCCAGGGCACCATGCCACAGTATCTGTCGTACTATCGTACATTTCCACCCCTAAGACCACAAGCTCTTTGAAAATCAGAACCTGTATCTGTTTTATCTTCTGATCCTAAGGTTTAACAAACTGCCTGTGCATCACAGGAAACATTCAAGTAAAGCTGTTGATGAGATAAATAAATGAGAAAGAAAAGCCAACAGGACTTAAGAATATAGTAGTACTCTGATTTCACATTAACAGATTTTTACCCTTAGAAAACAGTAAAAATTTAAGAAAGAGTATGAACACAGATTTCTCATATTACAAAAGATGTCTTTTATATTAAACAGATTATATATAAATTAGATTTGAATAGAGTAAGCTGCTGAGAGTAATTCATACAATTCTACACACTGTCACAAAGAAACTAAATTCTACAACACAAAAATATTATATATTTGGTTTTCATTTGTTCCTAGTTTTCATGTTTGAACAAGACTACGTCAAAAGTAACTATACACGTTCTTTGACAGTAAGTACCACTCATTAGGTTAGAGAAGATCAAAATCAAAATACACGTGGACCCTACAAATTACTTTTGAAAACATATATAGATTAATAGCTACTTAGTGCTAATTCATGAAACAAAGAAGAAAAGCAACACTGCTTCTAATTGTGAAGGAGACAATCCTGCCCACTCCCCCAATTCTAACGTTTCGTTAAATGGCTCTAAAACACAAAAGCCCCCAGTGATGTAATTCTTTTCCGTCAATCTGAATGGTGAGGCCCACGTATTTTTCGGTTGTAATTCAAACCTAAACATGCCATAATCTGTAAAAAGCACAAATCAGAATGTCTTTTTAACACAGGCAAAGTGACAGCCTCAGTTCAAAAACAGATCTCTATTTCCAACATTAGACAAAGTCATTTACATTATAATAAAAATTATGACCAAGTTGGGAATGATGTTTTGAGGTCTTTGAGAATCCTTACCTAATCCTATTCGGTTTGGACTTGTTTCTCGGCTACATCCCTGACTCCTGGGAATTTTGCTTCGTTTTTCTGAAGAGGGGGTCACAGGTGGGCCTCTTGAGGAACCCCCAGCAAGGCCACCATAACCACTTCCCAACAATTTCCCTGGGGAGCTTGACCGGCTGCCAGCTAAAAATGAAACAAAACAGAACTGAGGAATGGCTGTAAATCAAGGAATAAACTATAACAATTTCAAAAGTTAGTAAACACTTAGTTTGGCTCAAATACTTTTACATAAAAATGGTTTTTTTGTTGGTGGTAGTACTTTTTTTTTTTTAAAATGGAGCATAAAAGAACATTAACTATCATAAAAGAATGTTTATACAAAGAAGAATTACAGGTGGAGTTCTACAAAAATGACAGTAAAATTTCTGATTCAAAGAGCAGGCTGAGTACAAATAGCTCCCTGTTATACAGCAAATTTCTACAAATAATCACAAAGGTGTTTGTTTATTGTTTTGTTTTTTTATTCTATGAGTTTATATGCAAAAAATTTTAAGTATAACCACAGGAAGAAGAGAATTATAACAGAAGTTTCTTGAACATCAGGGGAAGAAAACAGATCCAAGAACATCCCATTAATTTAACAAATGGAAGAAAAGGAGGCAGGAAGATAACTAGTAACATGGTAAATAAAAATCACAAAATAAAATGGTAGGAATAAACTCAAACATATCACTAATCACAATAAATGTGGCCGGATTAAATTCATCTATTAAAAGACAGAGATTCTTGTATTGGCTTTAAAAAAAAATGAAATTCAACTGAATGCTGTTTATAATAAACAACATACCTAACACAAAACAACAGAACAGAATGAAACAGCATTAAAAAAAGGACAAAGGATATATCATATTGATAAAAGAATCATTGTCAATGAAGACATAATAACCATGAACCTTTATGCTCCAAGTAACACAGCCTTGAAATATAAAACATAAAACTGATAAAAATATAGGGAGAAATTCAGAAGGCCATAATTATTAATGCACCTCTAAGAAAAATAACAACTAATGAAACTAATAACTAATATACCTCTCTGAAATTGACAGAACAGTCAAAATTATACAGATATGTATAAACACGTCCCCCCCACACATACATACAACAAACAGAAGACATTCTTTTCACTTTTCCACACGTATTATAAAAACTGATTATGTACTAAGCTTCAAAGGAAATCTCTGAAATCTACAAAAGTAGAAATTACATAGACCACATGCCCTGAGATGTACACAAGAGAATTAGAAATGAAAAACAAATCATATAGTTAGTAATTTTTATAAATGAATAAGTGGCTGGATAGCTATATAACCATTTCTCATGAGACAACTTTCTTTCTTAAAGAAAACAGCAAAAAATTTAAAGATCACATCAATACACCGAAATGGCAGTCATTTACTTAGACCACTCTCCTTAAGTAGAGAAGGCAATAAAATTCTCAAACATAAAGTGCATGTTATTATGTACCAGAATAGAATGAAGTAGAGATAAAAACCCTAAAGCAACACTTAATCTGGAAACACACACACACACAGCCCTCCATCATTCAAATGAATCATTAAGGTGACCACTCACAAAAATTAGGATTTTAAAATGACAGCTACAGTTTAAAGCAAAATTCACTATAAATCACCAGTATGCATCACCATGAAGAACCTGTCTCAGGATTTATTAATCTTGCCCATAAACTTTGAGCACCCAAATGAACTATTAAGCTGTGTAAAAGGAGAAAAGAAATCCATTCCAAACTCTAGAATTTGAGCATACAGAAAAAAATGCAGAAAGATTAACTAAGCTCATAATAAACAGAGAAATTAATACTGTGCAAGGAACACGGGACATGGGGTGAAGGAGAATGCAAAAAAAAAAAAAAGGCAAGAAGAGAAACAGCTTACCACCAGCAGGATTAGCAGATCTGGATCCTTGATTATGAGAGCAGACCAAAGGACAGGCAAAAAGTGGATTAAAAGACAATAGCACAATACAGAAGGTCAGCATGCAACACAACACAAATGTCTCTGTTCACAAACACATTAGCAAAATAGCTTTCTCTTCTAGGTTTTTTTTCCTCTTAGTCTACTTTTGTACTTATTTTATTTATATCATACTCTATTCAGCATTTACTTCAGGTCTGTTCATGAAACACTTAGGAACCTACACTGTGCCAGGCCCAGTGCCAGATGGAAGAGATGCAGAGAAGACAAGCATCTTGGCCTCTGGGAGTACAGCTCCTCTCTAGTTCTGAGCAAGCTGAGAGAAGTGACTGTATCCTACTCGTTTACGTATCTCTACCACCTTAACTGGTGCTTACCATATAGCAAGTGCTCAATAAACATCATCAATTCAAAGAAACTGCTACTAACTCGTTTCACCTGAATGTCCTATGCCAAATCCTCAAATATTTAAATATTAATCTTCACATATTTAAATCCTCAAATATTTAAAATATGCTGTCAAGCGCCCTAAATCTAATGTTCATGAAATCTACTTACTATTATACCAGGACTACGAATGCTAGTATTATATCTACATTTGTAAAACATATAAATATGCTCATATTTACTTCCTATTAAAATAATTTTTTAAAATACTTTATTTATATGTCTCAGGTTGAGGTCCAGTCTATTATTTGCTGGTGTGGTCTCCCTCCCTGTGAGTGGAATTTAGTGAGTAAAGTAAAACTGAAGATTTTTAAAGTGGAGCTCCAAGACAGGGTGCAGTATTTCTCAAGACTGAAGAATTAAAGCTCTATCCTTGCCCTCACCCCCACTATGGAAGTAACGTAATCTTCACCACCTCCTAAGCAGGAACCTCTGCGGAGTCCAATGCCAATAAACATCAGACATAAGGAAACGTAAAGTACTGTTCAATCTTCCCTCTCCAAGAAAGGAAGTAACACTGCACACAGCAAAAGAGCTAGATGTTTTTTGTTAAACTTAATTTTAATATATTAAGCCATATTTTGAGTCTTGAACATCTTTGTCAAGAAAAATTTCTCTGCAAGAAGACCTGACTCATATTTATGAGGTCATGACTAGAGTATTATATCCATCTGTGACTCCAGGCATCACTAGGGTTCAACAGAATAACCGGAGCCAGGATACTGCTCCCAAGGTAGAAGCTGCTGGGCTACACAAAGACGCACAACCTACGTTGTGTTGTATACACCTGTGTGATACACCAGAAGCATACGTTTCTGCATCAGACAAGCCTGGCTGCAATGTACCTCCGATGTTACACTTTCTTTTCAGAAAGGTATTACTCCTGTTTAACATGAGGCCTAGAGTTACCAGAGGGACATGGGAGAGTATCTGAATTTACAAGGAGCTGAGATTCTAAATACTAAGGAAGGAGAACCTAGGTCTGGCCACAGACTCTCTACATGAGCCAGACAGCTCCTAGGGCCACAGAGGAGGCAGACACATATGGGCTGGGGAGTGCTGTGCGGAAGGACCGTGTGCAGCTCCCAGGGAAGGGGAGCCTTCCTCCACCACACTCACCCTGCCCGGGAGAACTCGGCCAGCCAGCTCTATGCACACAGGGGAAGCGGGGGGCTCGAAGGCAAGTGTGGCTGGGAAATGAGACACCAGGGTGGTTCCTAAGAGCGATCTGAATACACTCCTTCCATCTGTGGCTGCTTTCATGGCCGATGCTAACAAGCCAAATGACTCAACATGTACAGACAAGCAGTAATGGAAGCGAGAGCAGCTGGGCAAAGCGGGAGCCCACACTGGCAGGAAGAGAAGAGCAGGCTGCAAATGTTAGAACACAGGGTTAATGGGGAGAGCTTTTAATGGATTTGCTTATTACCACTGAAAGAGAACTCCACGTTAAAATGATCCCCAGGTACTGCTCTTAAATTACATCAGAGGGAGTCCTTATCAACAGTAAAATGGGTCACAGCCCAGGTAGGTCTCAATTTGAGATGCTTGAGGAAAGGGAGAGAAACCACATTTTAATGTTTAATGCTTAATAATACAAAATTTAAATCACCTGGCAAAGAGACAAAAGTATCCTGGAATATTCCATGTTGTAAGCTTACCCAACAAATATCAAGACTACTCACAGCAGCTTAGAGCCACACAAATGTGTTTTTCCCCTGAAGTAATGAAAATACTATCAATTTTTCAACCGTAGGGGGGCTGTTGAACAAAACAGATAACAGAGAGTATAAAATATACTTCTTACGCTGGGACTGTGAAACCACTTTGGCGCGACTGCGGCCTCGACTGTCAGGTGTGGTGGTGACATTGGTGGCGCTCCCGGAGCTCTGCCGTCGCGTGCGGATCCGACCTGGAAGATGCAGCAAAAACGGTGTTTCCATCATGTTTTCAGTCAGTGTGACCTTCTCAAGAAACCCAGCCACACCACGAACAAGCGGCACTGACTGGGCCATCTGCAAGGGCACGGGTCTTCCTCATGTGCGGTCCTGACCCAGTTCCCCGTGAGCACACGCATGCGCATTCGATCTGCACACTCAAGTTCTACAGATACGTTAGCAACTCCTGAGAGTGAGTCATGAACCTGGACGGTGCTCCTCTTACAAGTATTCTAGCATTTTATATTTTCCGATGAGGAGGAGATAACCATTTGAGGATTTTTTTCCAAATTAAACTCTCTTTTTATTATCTACAAATCTGTCAAATTTCCAAAGGCAGAAAATATTAGCTATCATCTTACGAAAAAATACTACAGAAAAAAAGAGTAAATGCAAAGCAAAGCAAAACAAAACACCACAAAAAACAAAACCCTTAACTCAGCAATCAACAAAAGCTATAGCACCCTGGAGAATAAATGTGTTTTGACATGTAGCATTAAACTTCTATTTTAAAGCATGTATGCCAACAAGTTTCTAGGCTGCAAAAGATGAAGATAGAATCAGTATTATAGGAGTAGTGAGAGTGAGAACTTAAAAATAATACAATGTCATAGGCATTTATGAAAAAAATTTGCCATTGTAAGTAAAGCAATCTGTTAATAACTCCCATTATTAAACCATGAAACCACAGAAACAAAAGTGAACTCAGAAATGCAAAATCATTGATGATCAGACTAGTATGGTTAGAGATTAAACTTTTTAAAATTCAGGGCTTCTTTGGATTCGGGTGGGCACAAAATGCCTCTTCTGCCATAATTCAATCAGAATAGCAATCTCATATGGAAAACACAAACCAATGGAGCTCGCACTGGCATCTCACATTGCTCAAAACCACTTCTACCTCATCACTGAAGAAAGCTTACAGAAAAGGAATACAGGAGAACAAATCCTAAGGCTTGAAAAAGGTTTAAGAAAGGGAGGTAAGGAGCAATAAAGGCACTGCATTAAGAAAAAAAAATTAAAACTAGAAAGGATCAATAACTTTTAATAGTTCAAGCAAAAAAACATAGTTCAAATTAATTCTAGAATCTACTAAGAGCTATATATATGGTATTATACTAAGAGCTGTGTATGTGTGAACTCGGAATCCTCATAAGAACATACAATTATTCCCATACTACAGACGAGGAGAGAGAGAAATGGGGATTCATTATTTTGTCTAAGGCCACACCACTGGTTTAGTTACCTGTGCCTGCCTGGGTGGCTGCCTGGATGGCCTATGAGTGAGAACATTTTACTTTCCTAAGGAAGTCACCAAGCTAAATGAAGGCAGCCACCAAGGCAAAGTGAACATGAAAAACCACCTGAATCTCACTTCCTATTTTAAATTTACTGTAAAACATTTAGATCACAAAAAGATATTTTAAATGAACATCCATACCCATTCAGCTTAAAAAAGAAAAATCTTTGCTAACGACCCTGTACCCCCTACTTTCCTCAACATCTGGTAACCTGATCCTAAACTCAGCATTCATCATCTCCTTGCATTTCTTTAAACTTTTAATACAGTTGTATAACCATGAAACAGAAAGCATTAGTTTATAGATTTTAAATGCTTTTAATTATATCATAGGGTATATATTTTTAATAAAACTTACTGTTTTGCTCAACATTTTATTTGTGAGGTCACTTACGGAAATGATTTTTCTGTAGGAGGTAAAGGAGAGATCCATTTTATTTTTTCTATATGACTAACCAATGTCCAAATAAATTTTCCTAACCCCTTTCTTACTGATCTACAAAGCCGTCTTTTGTCATTTACCAAGTACTTAAATACATATGTAGGCTTGTTTCTCAATTGTCTAGTCTGTCCCATTGTTCCACATGTCCACACCAGTCCAACATCAAAATGTGATGAGCTTAAAAAAAAAAAAACCAAAAAACTTGCTAATTGGAAATCAACACATTTTTTCCTAAGGCTTTTGTTCTCTTCCACATGCATCTAAAGATACAGTTTAAAAGACCTGTTGAAATCTTAACTGGCATTATGTGGAATGCAGGATTAATTTGAGGGATGGGGGCAGAGGAGCGAGGGTAAGACAGCTTTATGATACTGATCTTTCCACATTTTTTCCTTTATTTCACTTTCTTCAATGTCTTGCTTAATAAAGCTTTATAATTTTTTCTAAAAGTCTTAATTTTTACAGACTTATTCAAAGGTGCCTTATTTTTATGATACACTATATTTTATTAAATTGTATTTTCTAACTTCTTGACAAATGTGAATATAATTAAAATTTATATTTTGATCTTAGCTCTGGGAACCTTGCTAAACTTCTGTTAATTCCACTAACTTGTATGTAGATTATCTGGAGTTATGTAAATAGAATACCATCTACAAACAAGACTTCAGTTTTTTCCCTTCAAATTATACCCTTTCATTTCTCTGCCTTTATCCCGCTGTCTCGGACATGTAGTCCACAACTACATGGGTAGGCTTTGTTACTTTGAGCCACATTGAGAAAAAAAAATTCTGAAATTTCACAAAAAGTAGGATATTTCAACAGACTAAGAAAACTCCTTTATATTCCTAATTGCTAAGAATCTGCCAAAATGTTTGTTGGATTTTTTGATGTTTTCTCTGCATCTCCTAAGAGGATTCTTCTCTTAAACGTGCTGAGCTCCATCAGGAAGTTTCTGAGGTATTAAACCTGAGATAAACTCCCATGCTCTCACTGTACACATTCACATACTATATCTCAACTACCTTCCCTGGTTTAGTGCTAAGGCTATGTCAGCTGCATTAATGAGGGAAACATCCCCACTTTCTCTTCTTGGGAGTTTATGGAAGATTAGGGTTATCCAATTCCTCATACAATTTGTATTTCTTAATCCTGTGTAGTGAATGTTCAATTCCTATTTCATTAACTTGTACTCTTATCTTTATTATTTCTTTCCTACTCTCCTTTGGGTTTATTGTTCTTTTTCTAACAAATTGGAAAGAACCTTCTAATTGTTTCTCTTCTAATATAAACTTAAGGCTATGAATTTCCCTCTAAGCACTGCTTTTGCTTCATCCTAAAAGGAATGATATGTAGTTCAACATAATGTCTTGCTTTTAAAAAAAAAATTTTTTCTAGCTCTCATTTGTTCATGTTTTGCTTTGGAGAAGTAAGTTGGATCTGTGCTTCACACTTTACACCAAGAAAAACAGCAAATGAACCTACGATTAAAATGTAAAACATGAAACCATAAAAGTTCTAAAGGAAAACATAAGAGAAATCCTTTGTAACTTGTAATGGAAAAGTCCATTCTAGCTATGACTTAAAATTAAAAGCCATTAGAAGATCGGTAAGTCTGACCACTTAATTTTTTTTTGTAAAATCTCAGTATGACAAGAAGAAAACTATGAGCAAGTTAAAGAAAATGACAACTTGGGAAAAATTATTTACAATTCATACCACAGAAGGCAAATTTCCTTAACACATAAAAGGTTTCTAGGAATCAACAAGAAGTCCACCAACCAGTAGTGTGCTGGTAAATATTTAACAACTGGCAGGAGGGGGAAGGTTCCTATGGATTTGTGTTTTCCAATTTCTCTGGTGTAATTATTTCCACCATGGCCAATTTCTGGTTACTGACACGAAATCGACCAGATTACAAAATGTCTGAAAATTTAACAACTGGCTGTTATGAAATAGTTCAAGACAGCTCCAGGACACCACTACCACAACCCAATAAAGAATGGACAAAAGCTGGGAAGACAGTTAACAAGCAACAGAAATGACTCTTGAGTGTATGAAATATTGTTCAGCCTCACTCAGGAAGAAAAAAAATTAAAATGACATTAAGAATGCCATTTATCTATCACCTATCAGAGTGGCAAAAATCTAAGAATGTGCTAATATTCTAGCATGTAGGAAAAGAGGCCTTCTCCTTCATTGTTGCTGTTAGTGGAAATAAGTACAGCCCCTATAGAAAGCTAATTGGCAATACTGATCACAATTACAAATGCACACACTTTTTAATCCAACAATTCCACTTTAGGTAGTTTATTCAACCATATACTTGTACCCACGTACAATGATGTATATAAAAAGTTATTCATGGCAGCACTGTTTGTAATAGCAAAACTCTGGAAATAATTCCAATGTCTATCAATATCGGACTGGCTGGTTAAGGTAATCCACATAGCAGAAAGCAGCACACTAGTAATTGAGAATGAGGACGTCCTCTCTAATCTAATGGAAGGATCTTATCATACGTTAAGTGAAAATAATCAAGATGCAGAATAGTGTGCATAAATATGCTATCTTTTATGTTTAAAGGGGAGAAGATATGATTTTTATAATGCTTCTATATGCCAAGAAACTCTTGATAGAAATGAAACGAAAAGTTGTAAGACTGGTGTCAAAGCAAAAGAGTTGATAACTAGGCAAATGAAAAGATGGGAGGGAAACTTTTGTGTACCTCCTATTTTCTGAGTTTTGAACTATATGAACGTATTACATATATATATACATATATATATATATTTCATACCAGATACATAAAAGTTCTTAATTAATCCTCTCATGAAAAATCTGCACAATCACCACAGATAAAGTCACTGCAGAATCTTTATCCCTTCTGTTGTCCAATCTCCAGCTCACTTCTTTTTGCCAGCACGAACATTGGTTTTTACAGTCCCTGACTTTCTTCACTCTGTTCTTATGCTCCTCTTGCTGTTTTCTGGATGTCTTTTTCTTCTCATACAGGCCATGTCTCGCAAGTCTATGTTTGGGTTCATTTTTCTTTGCATAATCCAAGGAATCATAAATCATGCCAAAGCCCACTGTCTTGCCACCACCAAAATGGGTTCTGATTCCAAATACAAAGATGACATCTGATATGGTCTTGTACATTTTGGCTAGTTTTTCCCGAATTTCTGTCTTAGGTACCATTGCCTCTCTGGGATGAAGAACATCAGTGAACATCTGTTTCCACTGAAATAATAGGTTGGTCATGAACTTCCTGGTCTGGATAGTTACTATGTCATTCATGATGCCAGCTAGCCTCAAGCAGCCACGGAGGAAAAGAGCTATAAGTTCATTTTTTTATATATCACTCACTATGACGGTGAATTTGCAAATGCTTTTTAGTGAAACTCTGAGGCTATTTTCATTAAATCCATTAAAATTCAGGACTATTACATCTTTGTGATCTACTAACTTTTATATAGCAAGCCTCTATATCTCTAAGTAAAGGTTTGCCTTATTGTCTGTTATTAATAGATTTTCAACAACTTTTACTATGTATTTCTTATTACTTTGTCTTTTATTTTACCTGCAGCCTTATATTTTAGTTTTTTCCCTTTAAATATCACATAGCTGGATTTTTTTTTTAAAGATTTTATTTATTTATTTGACAGAGGTAGAGACAGCCAGCGAGAAAAGGAACACAAGCAGGGGGAGTGGGAAAGGAAGAAGCAGGCTCCCAGCAGAGGAGCCTGATGTGGGGCTCAATCCCATAACGCCAGGATCACGCCCTGAGCCAAAGGCAGACGCTTAACCGCTGTGCCACCCAGGCGCCCCACATAGCTGGATCTTTAAAAACAAGCAAGTCTAACAATCTTTCTATTCGAACTGGAAAGTTTAGCTCATGTGAGCTTATTTTTACCATCTTATGTCACGCTTATTTGTCTTTTCATTTTTCTTTTAGCCTCTGTTGTTTCCTTCTTTTGTCTTAATTTAAGGTTATGCTTTACTATCTTTTAAGATAACAGTCTCACAGATTAAAATAACATTATCAAAAACACAGCTTTAATTAAATCATACTTTTGGGAGATGAGAGTTTTAAAATCTCTTTTTAAACTTTTCATTTTGAGAAAATTGTAGATTCTGATATAGCTGTAAAATGGAACACAGAGGGAGCCCATATGCTCTTTACCCAGATTCCCTCTACGACAGCATCTTAAAAATTGCAGTGCAGGGGCACCTGGGTGGCTCAGTCGTTGGGCGTCTGCCTTCAGCTCAGGGCATGATCCCAGGGTTCTGGGATCAAGACCGCATCAGGCTCCCTGCTCCGCTGAGAGCCTGCTTCTTCCTCTCCCACTCCCCCTGCTTGTGTTCCCTGGCTCGCTGGCTGTCTCTGTCAAATAAATAAATAAAATCTTTAAAACAAAAAACAACAAAACTGCAGTGCAAAATCAGAAGCAGGACGTGGATGGTGACGTGCTCCATCCAGCTTATCCAGATTTCCCCAGTTTTATTTGTATGTAAACTCTGGCTTTCCTTTGTGGGTAGTCTCTTTGTCTCTCTGGCTGCTTTAATACGTTCTTTTTCAAGCTGTGGTGTTCTGCCATCTCATCATTTGTCTTTCTGTCTTGCTTGGGAGTAGCTGGGTTATTTGAGTCTGTGGTTTAGTGTCTTTCATTGATTCTGGAGAATTCCCAGCCATCACCTCTTCAAATATGTCTCTGCTCCATTCTCTCTTCGTTAAATGTCTGCACCATCTTCCTAACTTTATATCTTTGTCATATTTCACAACTCTATCTTTCGCACTGTACTCTGGACAGTACCTTCCTGTCTTGAATTCATGAACTCTCTCTTCAGCTACTATGATTCCGAGTTGCTCAATTTACCCACTGAGTTAACTTTAATAGTTTATTATATTTTCATTTTTAGAAGATCCATTTATTCTTCAAAACCTACTTGGTCATTCTTTATAGTCTCTTACTCCTTTGCTTGTCTTTCCAAAATTTCTTTTTATTTCTTTAAATATTAAGACAATGAAATGATTCCTTTTCTTGGAACTTTATAGGAATTCTTTAAGATCCAGACTGAAGTTGTATTCTTCCAACAAGGATTTATGTTGGCTTCTGCTAGTGTCTTGTGGACACAAGCAATCCACAGCCACTTTAATATGATTTATCTATGTGGGTTTGCAGACCACAAAATGTAAATTCTCATCCAAAAACTGCATGAAGGTGCAATTTATGGTTGCAAACTCTCAGGGAAGATTACTCCCCCACTGTACCCAGTATCAAGGTTGAGAAATGGGTAAAAATTCCCTCTTAGTTTAGTGAAGTTAACTTCCTGTTCATCAGTGATAATCAGGTCTTGGGTGGGCTCCACTTTTCCTCTTGTCCTTCATATCCTGCATACCCATCTCAGGAAATGCCTAACGTCGTCTCTGACATTCAGCCAAAAACCTCAGGGTGCAAACCAGCTTTTACCCTCACCTGCTAGGGCTCCTATTTCTGCTTAGGTCTGGAGATATGCAGGTTCATGGCCTTTATCCCAGATCAGTGATGTGTTCTCAACGAAAAGAATCATTCAGACTACTGAATTCTACAATATTGCAAAAATGCAAGTTTCTTATTTCTTTTAAACATCTAACTGTAATTATTTTGTATTACATAAAAGATCCTAAAGTCCTGAAGGATTAAATATGTTTGCATTCTTTTCTTCTGCTGCTTCTCACTCATTTTAGATGTAATTATGGATTATGAGCTCACATTTGGCATGTTTTAATCTGTGGGAGTCCTGAGGAACCAGATTTGAGTGCCTTCCTCTATAGAAGTTCACTGCTCCTGTCCAGCACATTTGGGGGCTATAAACCCAGACCACTTTAATTTATCAAGCTGGGGTTTCCCAGATGCCACAGATAATGAGAACTGAAACCACAACTTACGTGAGAAGAGAGCTCAGTTACACATGAGGGGAGACTGTTTTTTCCCCCTCTGGCTAGGACACAGTCAAGAGATACCATGTCAACCTGACGATAAAGAGGTTTTGTTCCTAGTACACCTTTTCATGGATCTATTGCACCTTGACAATGCTGGCTCAATGCCAACCTTATCTCTCACCTGGGGGGAGCACAACAGCTGTTTCTTGTCTGCCGCAGGGACTCACCTGAGTCACTAAGACCTCAGGCACCCTTAAAATCAATTTTGGGGAGTGAAAAGGGCCTCTGTTGTGCTGTACTCAGATACAGATTTCTTTTGTAAGGAGAGGGTTTGTATGTTTGTTTTCACTGTATTAATTTGGTGACATTACTCAAGTGTCTATATAAGTTTTAAAGAGATGATATAAAATACTCCATGGTCTTTAAGAAAAACTAAGTCTATTCAGTAAATGCAACAAAGAGTAAAAATATACTTCAGTTCTACATTATGACCTGTTAACATTCATATTCATTCATACTGTGTTATGACAGAAACAAAGTAGACATGAAAGAAAAAAATGTACATAAGAGAAATAGAAGTAAGAGGTATTGAGGTATTAAAGAACTATCGAACAGAAAAAAAAAAAAAAATTCTGGAGATGGGTAAGAAACAAACCTACCCATCCAAAGAAAAGCAGACCCAGAGAAAACAAAGACCTGGAAGACAGCAGCTTTTGATTTTCATGGAATGAAGACAGAACATCCATACCGAGTAGAGCTTTTTAAAAGAGGTGCTAAAGAATTTCTTTCAATCACACCACCAATTTTATGTTTCAAAATTCCAGGCAATTCTCAATTTAGAGGTTATAATAAGATTAAAAGGTCTTGTAGGTAAATCTCCACTCATCACGCTGGAGCCTTCTGGCATACGTATCTGCTTTACAAACTCATGACTTCGGGGCACAATTAAACCAACCTCTAGTCATACGTGGCAATTTTGATAAAATCAAAATTTGGGTAGTTGATTCCTTATAAATTCTGTTACCTACAAGTACCATTCCCCCAAAGGAACAACTTTCCTTGTGTTTTTTAAACATAAAACTAAAAGAACACTTTTACTCCAACACATAATTTTTTCACTGTGTAAAAAAGCCAATCGCATAAATTCAGAGTTCTTGGATAAATACACAGTAATACCAAATGTTTTATGTCCCAATAAAACTGAACTAAAAATCTAAGTTCCTTTTCCTGAAGAGCAGACAAGACTACATGGTCGTGGTATTACCTGCCTTTTCCTAAGAACCGCATGCGGCTTTTCTGAGTACATCTAGGTTTCACTGCTTCACAGCCAGGGTGTCCTGGATGCACTGGCATCCGCGGACCCCCTGAACTGTGTCCTTTCCCTCTCATGGGCACTTGAGGCCTGAAGGTCTGATGTCGTGCCCCTGACAGCCTGCACAGCCCTGGGACGCAGAGAACAAGGCTCACCGGCTCCCCTCACTAAGGCTGTCTTCCATTGGATTCTGAACCCTATACAACCAAGGGCCCCCATCTCATTCTCCCACCTTCCCTACTGGTAGAACCAGAAAGAGATGCCTTGTCCTTGGTCTCTGGCACAATAACTGAGCAGGCAATCTTCTGACCTTGCTCTGCACCAGTAAGAAGAAAACTGATAAAAAGAAAGAAAGGTGAAAAGTTCCTAGTGCTGGGGAGAACAGCAGGCTGATTTCAAGTCTGTCACACAGGTGTATGAAATAAGAGCATCTGGAAAAAATACAATCTCCCTTGGAATGTCTTCCCATTCCATCTACATTCCAGAATTCCACGCTCCACTCTTCTTCCATCTAGGCTGAAGAAATAATGCAGGATCATTTCTTTGGGAAGGAGAAATGTACAATTACTCCTTATGGGCTAAAAAATGCAAAGTCACACCCAGCCCTAAGAGTCTGCTACTCTCACGAAGGAGTTCCTCATCATGACATAGGGTTCTTGTCCATTTTTCATTTGGGGAATATTTCACTTCTCACACTTGTCCACCCCAAAGAACCACCTGAGGGGCTTACTGAAAATTCAGATTCCGTCGCTCCTTCCAAATTTAATCAGGATTTTCGGAGGGGAAGGACCCAGGACTCTGTTCTTTTAGTAAGCTGCAGGTAACCTCCTCTTATGAGGAGATTCAGTTTGAAGAACACTGACCTTGGGATTATGCTCATCTTTTTAAAAAAATTCCATTCCTAGTTTTTCCTTTATGAGTCCCTGAGGAAGTAGTATGTTGATTAAAAGTACTGTGAACTGCACATATAAAGACAGAACCAGTCCACTTTGCAGGCTAGCCTTTTAGAATAGCTAAGTAATATATGCAAGTAAACTAGCAGCTCCTAATTGTTAAATCATTAGGCCGAGGGTTGGTGAGTCTAAGCCACTAAAGCAGATGAAGTTCCTCTAAATTTCAATTATTTGAGGCATTATCCTGCTTTCCAGCTAGACTGTGCAAAGGGATGGTCTCATCTAGCATGTGCTAACCAAAGACCTGTACGGACTGAAATGGTTAGGTCTAAAAGTCAAAAGACAATGAAAAATCAGGAAGAACTTCTGGAGAGTGGCATAAAAAGAAACCAAAGTGGATCTGGAGGGGTGTGTTTCTTTCACCATGCTAGATCCTGTGAGTAGCACAAAACACAGCACATGGAAGGCATTTAACACACGGCTGGCGAGTGGAAGAATGAGGGTCAATGAATGAACGGGGTATGTGTCAGTCAGTGGTGCAAATAAAAATGACATCGTATAATTCAGTAGCATCTTCAGGGAAGAAAAAAGTGTTGTTTAAAATTTCCATAAATTACCTGGTAGAAAACCGTTACCAGCCTTTCACCTAAATAAATGACACTGAATTTATTTTCAAAACAGGAAAGGCAAATCCTGAGAGGCCCACAGAAGCACAAAAGTAAAGAGAAAGAAAGAAAGGAGGGAACGAGAGCTACGAAGCGGGTGCCTCGGGAGTAATAAAATTTGAGACGAGCAGCCCACAGGACGGTAGCACACGACATCTTGGCGATGCCCCTCCCCGGGGTGGGCTGGGAGCCGGAAACCACGTACAGCACGCGTGAGTGACGAATTCACCAGAACCACGACAGAACAAGGAAGGAGAGAAGTCAGGTCGAGGGAAGGCAAAGAACTGGGGAAACAGAATGAAGAAGAAGAGTGGGGGGAACGTGCAACGTGTCATGCGGGGACCTCGGTGAGGACGAGTGGGCACCAGGCAACACTCAGCACAGAGGACGGGTGAAGGCGAGACACACCTCAATCACAGAAACAAACCGCTTACCCTCCGCTTTAGTGGAAGTACCGTCTTTAAGCAAATTAAAAAACAAGGGAAGGGATAACAGGGAACAGTTAGTAACAGTAAAAAAATTAAAAAGCAGAATGTTATTAGCTACTAAAAAAGCAAAAGTACATTTAAAATAAAATTAAAAAAGAAACAAGTTCAACAGCAAAGCAGATTCTGAAGCGAATAAGTGCGCCTCGCTTTAAAATCGGCTTAGTATAATGTCGCTTTCAGCTTTTGGAAAACAAAACAGAACATGGCAACCCAGGGTAGTGCCTCGGTTGGTACACTGTTGGTTTTTTGTTTTAGCCAACCCTCATCCTCTTCAGAGTTTCTTTTTCTTAGAACCAAGTACCAGCAGCGTGAGGGGGAGAAACCAAAAACTTAAGTACTGAAGAGTCGCCCAAAGAACAGAGGCGAGTAGGAAGCTGAGAGAAGCTAGCTCTAGCAACGACGCCTATCCCAACTACACGGTGAGCAGCGGAAGCTGTGCAGCGGGGTACCTGCGTCAAGGCCTATGGACTCCGTATCTTCCCTCACGTGTCTGGACTCTAGAAGTTTGGAAAAGGATCGTCAGCTTTAATGCTACACTTCTGCACAGATGTAATGTGCCAACCTAGTAGCAATCGTAACAATTTCTCAGTAGGATTATGTTAAATTTCCAGCGTTTTTTGTTGTTTTGTTTGGGACATGAGGCAAGTAGGGGCAGATGCTCTCTCAAGAGAGAATGGAATATTCCAGTCCTGTTATCTGAAGAGCTAATGCGGGGCTGAAAACTTCTCCTCTGTGCTTTAAGGGGTCAATTCTATATCTTCAGACCAAAAGCCCTAAGTGCCTTTATGAGCACTGAGGGAAGTCTACGTGGTTCCTATTAAGATATCCCAAACATGCACAGAAAAACAAAGACTACTGAGTACTCTAAAAGATGGGTTTTACTCAAATTTTCAAGTGATGAAACAAATACTGATGACGAACACTCAAAGTGGACTGAATGTATTGAAACATGGGTACATACTTAAAAACTGACCTAACATGAACAGAGCCATTCCACCCTGGGAGAGAGTCATTCTGAATCCCCCCTTCCTCAAGGACCACATACCAACCTAACGTCATAAACACTCCCATGTGATGCTACGATACTGAAACGGTAGAAAGGGAGAGCACTTAGTGGGGTTCTTTCCAATCAAAAGGAGGTAGTTCCCTAGAGAAAACAAGACTGACTTAACTGACTTAACTTTCCAGAACACACGCCTCTCACGTTGTAACGTTCCTAGCACAATCTGTTTTTTCACCTTACAGGATAACAGTTTACGAAGGACCTTTATATCCTTCATTTATCCCTTGCATGTGTCTGAGCCGGGTGACTATCATCACAACTAATTAGGTGGAGAAACCAGCTTCAGAGACTGCATGGCCCGTAGGAGGTCACCAAGCTAATCAACGGCAGCCCAGCAATCTTCTCTTGGTGCTCTCTCACTGGGCTTCACACTCAGAACATTTTTAGAACATTAGTTTCAGAAATAACTTTGGAATTGGTTCGTAAACCACGTAAGTAATTCAGTCTCAATGTTCCGTGAAGCTTCAATTGTATGTATTCAATTTCCATAAAATCTAAAATAAAACTAATCCAGCGAAGTCCCCAGATTTTGGCTTGAACGACTCTGCTCTAACAAAAATAAAATGTAATAAAATGATCAGCCTTACATACGGTGTTCAATTGTCTGCTGAAAAACTGACCTACCAATCTGTCAGATAGGAATTATTTTAAAAATAATTTTTTAAAAATCCTTTGGCTGCTGTTAGAGTAAGTACACTCTCCTCCCAAGGTGACAAGTGGAAGACCAACACCGTTCTGTGGCACGTGGCTGTGCTGGCTAGTAAAGCCACCACATCTCTCTAGAGATGCCCTTTGTTGTGGTCCCTCCATCCTGCACTCTGCCACCACCCCAGTCGGGTTCTCAAATGGGAAACACCTAACTATGACTGTCTTTGGGGATTCCCCCACTAAGCCCTTCTGACTGCCCCTGCCGACGTCACGAGGGGGGGACAGCCAGCTTTGTCTATATGGGAGGTGGCATAGGTGCTGGCTGGGCTACCACGAAGGGGGAAGTGAAGCTGAAGGATGTGCTCAGTGGGACACACCGTGCGAGCACCCAGGTACTTACTCGTCACTAAAAGGGATGATGCTCCAGAGAAAGGGAACACCCAACAAAGGGTGGCTGGGAACCAGCAGTGAGCTCACAGAGCTACTTATACTTAAATATCAGCCCTGTAACAGTGAGAATCTCCTCAATGATTGTGTTTTATAATTTGCTAAATAAATTTGAACAGGGCTAACTGTAATCCCGAACAGCAGAACTGGGGGAAAAGGAGGTGGGGATGTGGTTACCTAAGGAAGCGTATGACCCGGGAGGCAAGGCTGCTGCAGAGCTGAAAGGCGTAGCACCCGAGGCCGAGGACACCTTGGACTTGGCACTGGCTGCTGCGTTCACGTCAATATCGCTTCGAGATCGCTGGAGGGACCCAGTCGTTGACACGGATTTGGTACTAACTGTAGAAGCTTGAGTGGTAAAGAAGGAAACATCACTACACTACACTAGAATTGTAAACATACACTGTTAAAACTTATTTTGCTTTTCTTATCAAACTTTCTTTCTTTCTTTTTTTTTTTTAAAGTAGGCTCCACGCCCAGCATGGAGCCCAACGTGGGGCTTGAACTCACACCCCACAGATCAAGACCTGAGTTGAGATCAAGAATAAGTACACTGGGGCGCCTGGGTGGCACAGCGGTTAAACGTCTGCCTTTGGCTCAGGGCATGATCCCAGCATTCTGGAATCGGGCCCCACATCAGGCTCCTCCACTATGAGCCTGCTTCTTCCTCTCCCAATCCCCCTGCTTGTGTTCCCTCTCTTGCTGGCTGTCTCTATCTCTGTCGAATAAATAAAATCTTTAAAAAAAAAAAAAAGAATCAGGACACTTAACCGACTGAGCCACCCAGAGCCATCCAGACGCCCCTTCTTAGCAAGTTTTAACAAAGGCTGGAATGCATGAGCAATGAGGCACTGTTTCCCCTGGTCACTGAAGACAGTTCAGCCAACACTGAAGGAAATTAAGTAACCACAACCATACACACCCGTTCCATTTGTTTTCTTGTAATCAAAGACTATAAATCCCCAAGAAACGGCCCCTCTTTCTGGTTAATGGGAGAAGTGAGATAATGAAAAAGCGTGCACATCTGGCCAGTTTCTGCACCATGTGGCCTAAGTAGGCACCCTGACTCCGGTGCCCTCCTGCTCTCGGCGAACATTCTACTCTCCCACCTCTACCAGCTACCACACCGCTGTTGCTGCTCAAAGCACCACCAGCTGTCCTCACTCTCCTGTCCAGTGACCGGAGCAAGAGAGCGGCACTATTTGAGGGGAAAGGTCGCAGGGCTCCACTTGTGCGTGTGTTCCTCCCCGCCCTCAGCCGCTGGGCAGAGCCGGAGCACTGAGAGCAGCGCGCTCTGCAAACCTGAGGGGCACCTGAAAGCAGGTGGCTGGCTTCCAGCAGCGGAGCAGCCTCTGGGAGCAGCACAGAAACCGAGGCCTCCCCGAGACGGCCTTCACCACGGCCGCCAGTCTCACCTCTAGAGGTGGTGCTTCCAGTAGGACTTCTTTTGGCAGAGAGCGGCCGGCTGAAAATAAAAGGACATGTGTTCTTGGTTATCAAACGTGCGCTTCATCTGTGTTCACCCCAGTACAGTCCACAACAGGAAACTAGGATAACGAAGGAATTATTTCAGAGTTTTCCGAATTTCTCAGGTAACTGGGACCACAATCTTACAAATCACTGATTTCAGACAAAGCTTTAGCATTCCATTTTGGACCCTCTTCCAAACATACAGAGAGAAGTCATAACTTGAGAGAGAAGTTAGAAATCCAGAGTGAGGACGATAATACATTTAACTCCCTGATTTCTAACACCCTCCCCGTTTCCAGACTTGTCTCCGAATTAACACTCATATTTTCTCATAAGACCCTGGGAATAATTCACTTATTTCACTCCAAAACTGTTTTCTAGGGCTGCCATATAAATGTAACTAAACACTACTTACGCAGAGACCGAGGCCACCTTTTCCTTACCCATTCCCCACAGTACTTTACCTAGGAGCAGAACCCATCTCAAGTAAGGGGGGACTAGAACAGGCACATACACGTAAAAAAAAAACACAGCCGGAATTCGGGTCACATAGCAAATTTTTCAACATACAATCTCCCACGAATGAAAAGCACGGCTGAAGTGCTTACTTCAGACTCTCCTGAGAGCTCGAGGACGAGCGGTCGGACTGCGGCAGAGACACAATGCTGTCGGAGTTCTTCAGGTGGGACTGCAGGGCCTTCTGGTAGGAGGACTCGAGGGTGTGGTACAAGTGCTCTGCTTCTCTGCTGAAGTGACTGTGAAAACCCCAGTAGCACCTAGGGGAGACACACAGCTTGCCGAACGGTCAGGATCGCACGGGGCTCCCACGGAGCTCGGGGGCCCCGCACGCAACACAGTCAAGGACTATGATCCGCGGTTCACGGCCACTAAGAGCAGCAGCACCCGGTGAGGAAGAGAGGGAGGACAAAGGAGGCCTGGGGTGGATCCCGACCACACAACTTACTGGCTCTTCCATCACTGGGCCAGTTCCCAGACTTCTCTGCATCTCACTCTCACTTATAAAATGCAAACTAAAGGGCCTAACTGGTGAGACTGGGGAGTCTTCGGGACGATGGAGCTAAAACGTCTAGAACTAGATTCAGAACACGGAGGGGGCTCGTCGGTGGCAGCTTTTATAAAAGCGATTTGACACTCATCAATCAGAAGTATTTACAGTCGCCTCAGATAACACGCACAAGAGAGAGGTGCAAAGATGTTCGAGCTACTTGAAATCTGTATTGTAGCATGACTAAAGAACCAGAAAAAAATGGGGGGGGGGAGAGAATGCACACAAGGATAAAAACAGCACAAGTACATCACTAACGACTCTGTTCCTGAGCTGTGAGCAACTATTAACACGCCACTTATTTTGGTAGGAACTCCCCGAGCTGGGACTGTGATAACCACACTTCAGTGTGGCGATGAGGTCCTCCGAAAACCTCAGGAACCGGGGGAATAGAACTTAACGGCGAGAGCAGTCTAAGAGCAACAGGGACTTGGTCAGGAGATATCAGTGCAGCTAAGCCAGACGGTAAGATTCCAGGTGAGTGAGAAGAGGGGCTACCTGGTCACTACGAAATCACAAAACCGCCACCCCAGGTGCAACATTCACAGCACTCATCTACACACGGCCCAAGACAGCCTAAGTCTCAGCATCTGACTCCTGGCGTTTACAGTCACGATGACAAAATTATTCCCGGGGAGGCACAGAATGCATGGTCACGGCCACACGACTGGAGCATGACCCGCCCTGAAGGCAAAAGTGCCTGGCACGTGGGATGGCCACTGCAAGTCACCACTGTGGTAATCCCCAGCATCACCTCAACCCACCTGCCCCTTACCACGTTCACTCCTTCCCCAGCAGCCACCTGAAGTTTGCAAAGATATCATCCCAGGGAAGGATCTCTGGGACTGTGATTTTTCACAGGAAAGGAAAAGTTCCCTTTGGATGATGACCTGGCTCTTAACAGAGCCTAATGAGTAATAAAATACACTGAGTGTGCATACAAGTGCTTTTCTGATTCATGTAATCATTTGTCATAAATTTAAAAATGAGCATGCTGTTGTGTACCTCAGTCCTGCTCATATCAAATACTATCAGTCTGTCAGGTCTGGGCAACCTTCTAAACAAAAAATTAAAGAAATATTGTGACATGGCCTTTTAAGGTCGTATTTCAAAGTCATAAGTAACGAAACATGTTCATGTAACTTAATGAGTTTTTAATAAGGCAATATAAACAACACACCCAAAATTTAAAAACAGGGAATTAAAAAAAGTGGTGTACAACACTTACTTTCTGGCTTCTATCCTTGCTTCGGAATCCGCATCATGTATTCCCTTCTTTATTGTTTCGGCTAATACTGATATATGTCTAGACATTCAGAAGAGAAAGCAGTAACGATCATTAACACGTGGTTTTACTCAGATGAAAACAGGTGTGAGGACTTCACAATGGCACATGGAACCTAGAGCTTTTGTGCCCAGTGAGTCAACCAACATGCAGCTGAGAAATCAGAGCTCCCCTGCCCGCCACTCTCCTAACTTCTACCTCTGTCCCAGGCCCCTCCCCCCACCCTCCACCAGCCACCCCCACCTAAGTACCCCAAGTTTTTAAAAATAATGGCTGATTATTCTTACTTCATACTTATTTAGCTCAACCTTTTAGGAACCCAACGAACAAGGCTACAAGGCTCTACCTTTCCATGGCCAGCAGTAGTTTCTATGGAAATTATGGGGTAATAATCATCAGAATACTGAAGAGGCTACCTGCATCACATTTCTGTAATTAAACACAATGTTTTTTTCAAGTTCCACTATGCAACATGAACAAATTTATAAAATCATGTCACAACTTTATAAATAGGTGTTCTCTTTAGTTTATGTTCTGCCCTTGCTGAGAGGAAATGATTAAAGTGTCTCTTTGAATGTTCAACAGATTTTTAAGAAAAGAAAGAAGGCTGCAATGAGTTAGTCTCACAGAACAAACAGCAGTTACCAATTTTACAGCCCCTTCACTCTTTGCCTCATTCTTTCATTAACTGTTTATCGAGTACCCACTAAGTGCCAGATGTTGAGCAAGGAAGGGAATGAATAAATACACATGGCTATGTCTGAGTTCTTCACACATGACTGTTCTACTCACATGTCCTCACATTAAATCCCACTTCCGTTCTCCCCCTCTAAATTCCAAAACTATCACCAAGTAAAGAGAACACAATATCCAAGAGATGAAAGAATGCATGACTATCTTCTAACTTTGAGGTATCTGCAGATGATATTTTACCCCCAAGAGGCATGGCTTTGCTTCTTCTCTGCCTCCTGCAGTATGGAATGGGGACTCCCAGAAGTATTTCATTAAGATGCTGCTAATAAAATGATTAGTATGCTATAAAGTTCCTCGCAATATGTAACACTAAAAACTAGGTGGCTCGACATCATCATCTGTCTCTCCAAATTTAACTCAAAAAGAATAACAGGCTCCTCAAATTCAAAGGAACTAAAACTGGCAAAGAATGAATCTTGAAATTAATAGACATTCTCCTGCAAGAATTCTGCCACAATCCTATCTTTTATCATGACGATGTGAAACGTACCAACACTAACCTGAATAAAGAGAAAACTGCTGACTTTCTGATACAAGGGGATCAAAAAGAGAACTGTGAGATGAGCCAAACCGCTTTAAGGATCTGAGAGTTACAGGTGGCCTGCCAAGAGCCGCCTGGAACATTTTCCTGGTT
This sequence comes from Ailuropoda melanoleuca, assembly GCF_002007445.2. NCBI lineage: Eukaryota > Metazoa > Chordata > Mammalia > Carnivora > Ursidae > Ailuropoda > Ailuropoda melanoleuca. Next base: position 98,324,370 of record NC_048219.1, on the reverse strand, counting down.
GGAAGTGACAGGAATGTCAGGTGCCAGGCTCAGAGTCAGTAAGTAGTTAATAGTGGCTGACTTCTGGGGGAAGACAGCAGAGTGGGAGGACCCTACACTCACCTCCTCCCACAGATACAACTAGGTATCACCCGCATCAGTGTAAATAACCCAGAAAACACCTGAAGATTAGCAGAGCAGACTCTGCACAGCTAAGTGTAGAGAAGAGGTCACACTGAAGGCAGCCGGGAGGGCAGAGATGTGGTCGGGAGCTAAACGAGCCCACAAGCTTTCTGCAAGAGGGGAGACACTGGGGACACACAGAGGGGAGAGGACCAAACCCGCATAAAACCAGAGGGTTTTGTGAGTTCTTACAATCAGAGGGGCTTAACAGCTGGAACTTTAAAAATCAGTAGGAGGGAAATAGGAAACTGAGTCCCTCCCCCCCTTAAAGAGAACAAAAAACAGCCCCTTAGAGATATAGCAATAGAAGCAGCACTTTGAAAAACACCTGGGGTATAGCCAAGGGAGATTTCTTTACTAACGTCAGAGCGTGAGCCAGAGGGGCAGGGATCCTGGTGAGACTTCACCAGGAACAAAGGAACTGGTAAGCACCATTTCTCTGCCCCACCCCCAGCCCAGACACATGCCCACCTGCAGGAACGAGCTCAGCGCCAACACTTTCCACCTGGCTTGCTAACAGTATGCCTGCCTTCTGCGGACACACCCCTTCCAGTCAGGCCTTGGTTCCAGGTCCCCCCCCAAAGCAGACCTATGCAAAACTTGCTAACACTGCCTGCCCTGTGGCAGCGTTCTCCTGGGGTCCTCCCCCACTCTGAGATATCCTTGGCCGGAGCCCATCCAAAGCAGCGCCACAAGCTTGGCAGGGTACAAGCAGCCCCGACAGGGATGGATTGGCACTTCTGCAAAGTGACTCCTGCCCTGAGCAGAGGGGAAGATAACCGCACACGCCAGTCAAGACTGTGGCCCCAGCAGTGGGCTGGAGTCACACAGATGCTCTAACTGTAGGCACCACCCACCAACAAAAGCTTCTCAGGGGACAACACAAGGAAAGCGTCCAGCAGTCTGGCACTACCGCACCTCCGGCAAATGTCCATGTGCGTGTGACTCAAGCCCAGGCCAGCCCCAGACGGGCCCACTAACAACACAGGGATCCAGTGCTGCCCACAACAGGCAGAGCCACTGCAGGTGACTGGATTGAAAGAAACAGCGGCTCAGCCACAACAGCAGGGTGCATGCAACACACATGGAGACATCTCTGAAGTGCCAGTTGGGTGAACGGGGGACACTGCCCTGCAGGGCACTACAGGACCTCTTCTTCATAAGGCAGGAGACAGCTGACTTTCCTAACACACAGAAATAGACACAGAGTTCGACAAAATGAGAAGAAAGAGGAATATTTCCCCAGTGTAAGAAGAGGACAAAATCAGAGCAAGAGACCTAAGCAAAATGGAGATAAGTAACATGCCTGATAGAGAATTTAAAGTAATGATCACAAAGATACCCACTGGACTTGGAAAAAGGAGTGGAGGACCCCAGTGAGAACCTTAACGGAGAGAAAGAAAACATAAAAAAGAACCAATCAGAGATGAACTCAATAACAGAAATTAAAAATATAATAGATGGAATAAACAGTAGACTGGAGGAAGCAGAAGAATGGATCAGCAACTGGAGGACAGACTAATGGGAAGCAATCAAGCTGAACGGGAGAGAGAAAAAAAATAATAACAGACGAAAACAGACTTAGGGAACTCAGTGACACCACCAAGCATAGTAACATTTGCGTTATAGGGAGTCCCAGGGGAGAAAGGGGAGGGCAGAAAATTTATGTGAAGAACTAGTAGGCTGAAAACTTCCCAAACCTGGAGAAGAAAACAGAAATCCAGATCCAGGAGGCACTGAGAGCCCCCAACAAAAACAACACAAGAAGGGCCACACCAAGACACAGTAATTAAAATAGCAAAACACAGTGATAAAGAGAGAATTTTAAAAGCAGCAAGAAAAAAGGAAACAGTTACATACAAGGGAAACTCCTTAAGGCTATTAGCTGATTTTTCAGAAGAAACTTTAAGGGCCAGAAGGGAGTGTCATGATGTATTCAAAGTGCTGGGGGGGGGGGGGGGGGGGGGGCTTCAGCCAAGAATATGCTCTCTCTCCTCCTCTGAATGATAGCCTTACTGGATAAAGAGTTTTCCAGACAGATGAAAGTTAAAGAAATTCATAACTGCTAAATCAGCCCTACAAGAAATGTTAAAGTGGGCTCAGTGAGTGGAAAGGAAAGACCACGAGCAGGAGTAAGAAAAGTAGGAAGCACAAAAGCGGTAAAATTAAGTAGATCTACAAAAATCAGTCAAGGGATTCACAAAATAAAAGGATATAAAGTTACGAACCATATACCCAAATTGTGGAAAGGGAGGAATAAAAAATGGGTTCAAACTTAAGCAACCATCAACTTTAGACTGCTATATGCATAAAATGTTATATACAAACCTAATGGTAACCATAAATTAAAAACCAGTAATACATATATAAAAAATGGGAAAGGAAGCCAAGTATATCACTAAAGTAAGTTAGCAAACCATGAGAGAAGAGAGCAGGAATGGAAAGGAACAGAGAAGAACTACATAAACAATTGTAAAACAAGTAACAAAATGGCAATAAGTACCTACCTATCAATAACCACTTTGAATGTAAATGGATTAAACCCTCCAAACCAAAGACACAGGGTGACAAAATGGATAAAAAAGCAAGACCCGGGGCACCTGGGTGGCACAGTGTTTAAGCGTCTGCCTTCGGCTCAGGGCGTGATCCCGGCATTATGGGATCGAGCCCCACATCAGGCTCCTCCGCTATGAGCCTGCTTCTTCCTCTCCCACTCCCCCTGCTTGTGTTTCCTCTCTCGCTGGCTGTCTCTATCTCTGTCAAATAAATAAATCTAAAAAAAAAAAACAAGACCAATTTATATGCTGCCTACAAAAGACTCATTTCAAATCTAAAGACACAAGCATACTGACAGTGAAGGGATAGAAAAGCATCTATTATGCAAATGGAAGTGAAGAGAAGGCCAGAACAGCAACACTTATAACAGACAAAATAGACTATACACAATCTGGGGCACGTGGGTGGCTCAGTCAGTTAAGCATTTGATTCTTGGTTTCAGCTCAGGTCATGACCTCAGGGTTGTGGGAGAGAGCCCCATGTCAGGCACTGTGCTGAGTATGGAGCCTGCTTGAGATTCTCTCTCCCTTTCTCTCTGTACTCCCCCCTCTCGCACTCTCTCTAAATAAAACATCTTTCCACAAAAAAGAAAGCAGTATACAATCATAAAGGGACCAATCCAGCAAGAAGATAAAACAATTATAAATGTTTATGCACCCAACATGGGAGCACCCCAATACAAAAAGCAGCTAATAAGAAACATAAAGGGAAGTAATCAATAGTAATACAATAATAAGGGACTTTAACAACCCATTTACATCAATGGCTAGATCATCCAAAGAGAAAACCAACAAGGAAACGGTGGCTTTTACTGACACATTGGACCAGATGGATCTAACAGATATATTCAGAACATTCCATCCTAAAACAGCAGAATACACATTCTTTTCAAGTGCACACGGAACATTCTCCAGAATATGTCACATATTAGGCCACAAAACAAGTCTCAATGAATTGAAAAAGATCAAACTCATACTTTGACTATGCATCTTTTCCCACCATAACATTGTGAAACCAGAAATCAACCACAAATAAATGGAAGTTATAAAACATACTCCTACACAATAAATGGGTCAACCACAAAATCAAAGAAGAAATCAAAAAATAGGGGCGCCTGGGTGGCTCAGTCGTTAAGCATCTGCCTTCGGCTCAGGGCGTGATCCCAGAGTTCTGGGATCAAGCCCCACTTCAGGCTCTTCCGCTGGGAGCCTGCTTCTTCCTCTCCCACTCCCCCTGCCTGTGTTCCCTCTCTCGCTGGCTGTCTCTATCTCTGTCAAATAAATAAATAAAATCTTTAAAAATAAATAAATAAATAAAAAATACACGGAGACAAATGAAAATGAAACCACAACAGTCCAGAATCTTTGGGATGCAGTAAAAGCTGCTCTAAGAGGGAAGTTTGTAGGATACAGGTCTACCTCAAGAAGCAAGAAAAAACAAAAACAAACAACCTAACCTACACCTAAAGGAGCTGGAGTAAGAAAAACAAAATCCAAAACTAGTCGTAGTCGAAGGAAGAAATAATAAAGTTTAGAACAGAAATAAGATAGAAATGAAAAAAACAGATCAATGAAACTAGGAGTTAGTTCTTTGAAAAGATCAACAAAACTCATCAACATTTAGCTTGACTTATCAGAAGAAAACGGAAGACGACTCAAACAAAATCAGAAACAAAAGAATAATAACAATCGACACCACAGAAATACAAAGGATTATGAGACTATTATGAAAAATTATATGCCAACAAACCGGACAATCTAGAAGAAACAGATAAATTCCTAGAAACCTGTAACTCCCTAAAATTGAAGCAGGAAGAAATAGAAAATCTGAAAAGACTGATTACCAGCAATGAAATTGAATCGGTAATCCAAAAACTCCCAACAAACAAAAGTCCAGGGTCAGGTGGCTTCATGGGTGAATTCTTTTTTTCATTTTTTTTTTTTAAGATTTTATTTATTCATTTGACAGAGAGGCAGCGAGAAAGGGAACACAAGCAGGGGAGTGGGAGAGGGAGAAGCAAGCTTCCTGCTGAGTAGGGAGCCTGATGCAGGGCTTGATCCCAGGACTCTGGGATCATGACCCGAGCTGAAGGCAGCTGCTTAACGACTCAAGCTACCCAGGCGCTCCAACAGGCAAATTCTACTGACTATATAAAGAAGAGTTAACTATTTTTCTCAAACTATTCCAAAAAAAGAGGAGGAAAGAAAGCTTCCAAAACTCATTCTATGAGGCCAGCATTACCCCTATATCAAAATCAGAAAAGGACTACAAAAAAAGAGGGGTGCCTGGGTGGTGCTGTCAGTTAAGCATCCGACTCTTCATTTCTGTTCAGGTCATGATCTCACGGAGCCCAGCATCCAGCTCCATGCTCAGCATGGAGTCAGCTTGAGATTCTCTCTCTCCCTCTGCTCCTCCCCCAGTTCACGCACTCTCTCTCAAAATAAATAAAATCTTTTTTTTTTTTTTAAAGACTACCACAAAAGAGAACTACAGGCCTACACTTTGATGACACATATGCAAAAATTCTCAACAAAATATTAGCAAACTAAATCAACAATACATTAAAAACATCATTCACCACCATCAAATAGAATTCCTAGGATGTAAGGGTGGTTCAATATTCACAAATCAATATGATACATCACATTAACAAGAGAAAGAATAAAAACCATACGGTCATTTCAATAGAGGCAGAAAAAAGGAGCTGACAAAGTACAACATCTAGTCATGATAAAAACCCTCAAAAAGGGGCGCCTGGGTGGCGCAGTCATCAAGCGTCTGCCTTCGGCTCAGGGCATGATCCCAGCGTTCTGGGATCGAGCCCCACATCAGGCTCCTCTGCTAGAAGCCTGCTTCCTCCTCTCCCACTCCCCCTGCTTGTGTTTCCTCTGTCGCTGGCCATCTCTCTCTGTCAAATAAATAAATAAAATCTTAAAAAAAAAAACCAACCCTCAACAAGATAGGTTTAGGGGGAACATACCTCAACATAATAAAGGCCTTATATATACATGAAAAATCCACAGCTAGCATCATCCTCAATGGTGAAAAACTGAGAGCTTTTCCCTAAGATCAGGAATAAGACAAAGATGCCTACTCTCACCACTTTTATGCAACACAGTACTGGAAGTCCTAGTCACAGCAATCAGACAAGAAAAAGGAATAGAAGGCATCCAAATGGGTAAGGAAGAAGTAAAACTTTCACTACTTCCAGATGACATGATACTAAATACAGAAAACCCTTTAAGACTCCACCAAAACCTACTAGAACTAATAAATGAATTCGGTAAGGTCACAGGATATAAATTAATATATAGAAATCTATCACATTCCTACACACTAATACTGAAGCAGCAAGAAGAGAAATTAAGAAAATAATCCCATTTACAATTGCACCAAAAAGAATAAAATATTTAGGAATAAACTTAACTAAGGAAGTGAAAGAGACCTATACTCTGAAAACTATTAAACACTGATGAAAGAAATAGAAAATGACACAAATGAATGAAAAGGTATTCCATGCCCATGGATTGCAAGAACAAATATTGTGGTGTTTTGTTTTGTTTTGTTTTAAGATTTTACTCATTTATTTGAGAGAGAGAGAGAGAGCAAATGAGCGGGGTGAAGAGCAGAGGCAGAAGAAGAAACAGACTTCCCACTGAAGCAGGACCCAGGACCCTGAGATCACAACCTGAGCAAAAGGCAGACACTGAGCCCCCAGGTGCCCCAAGAACAAATACTGCTAAAATGTCTACACTATCCAAAGCAATCTCCAGCTTTAACGCAATCCCTATCAAAATACCAACACAGCATTTTTCACAGAACTAGAACAAATAATCCTAAAATTTGTATGGAACCACAAAAGTCCCCATATAGGCAAAGTAATCTTGAAAAAGGACAACAAAACTATAGAGGTATCACAGTTCCAGATTTCAAGATATACTATAAAGTTCTAATATTCAAAACGGTATGGTACTGGCACAAAAATAATCACACAGATCAATGCAACACAATAGAGAGCCCAGAAATAATTCCATGATCATATGGTCAATTAATCTTCAACAAAGGAGGCAAGAATATGCAAAGGAAAAAGACAGTCTCTTCAACAAATGGTGCTGGGAAAACTGGTCAGCTACATGCAAAAGAATGAAACTGGACCACTTCCTCACATCATACACAAAAATAAATTCAAAACGGATTAAGAACTGGAGCACCTGGGTGACTTAGTCAGTCAAGCACTCGACTCTTGATTTCAGCTTGGGTCATGATCTCAGGGTTGTGAGACAGAGCCCCACATCAGGCTTCGTGCAGGGCATAGAGCCTGCTTAAGATTCTCTCTCTCCCTCTCCCCCTCCTTCTCTCCTCTCTCTCCCTCTCTCTCTCCCTCTCTAAAAAAAGAGAAAAAAATGGATTAAAGACCTACATAGGAGACTTGAAACCATAAAAATTCTAGAAGAGAGCACAGGCAATAACCACTCTGACATTGGCTGTAACGACACATTTCTAGATGTCTCTTGAGGCAAGGGGAACAAAAACAAAAAATCAACTATTGGGACTATATCAAAATAAAAAGCTTCTGCACATAAAGGAAACTGTCAACAAAACTAAAAGACAATCTACTAAATGGGAGATGATATTTGCAAATGACATATTCAATAAAAGCTTAGTATTCAGTATAAAGAACTGATACACCCACCAAAAAAAGAATAATCCAATTAAAAAACGGACAGAAGATGTGATCAGACATTTCTCCAACAAAGACATCCAGATGGCCAACAGACACATGAAAAGAAGCCCAACATCACTCATCAACAAGGAAATGAAAATCAAAACCACAATGAGATACCACTTCACACCTGTCAGAATAGCTAAAATCAAAAACACAAGAAACAACAGGTGTTGGCGAGGATGTGGAGAAACAGGAACATTCATGCACTGCTGGTGGGAATGCAAACTGGTTCAGCCACCGTGGAAAACAGTATGAAGATTCCTCAAAAAGTTAAATACAGAAATACCATATGATCCAATAATTCCTACGGGTATTTACCCAAAAGTTATAAAAACACTAATTCAAAAAGATATATGCACCCCCATATTTACTGCTGCATTGTTTAGAATAGCCAAATTATGGAAGCAATTCAATGTCCATTGACAGATGAATGGATAAAGAAGATGTGGTGTATCTACACAATGGAATATTAATCAGCCATAGAAACAAATGAAATCTTGCCATTTGCAACAACATGGATGGATCTAGAGAGTATAATGCTAAGTGAAATAAGTCAGTCAGAGAAAGACAAATACCATATGATTTCACTTGTATGTGGAATTTAAGACACAAAACAAGGCGGCAAACTAAAAAACAGACTCTTAATTAGAGAGAACAAACTGATGGTTACTAGAGGGAAGGTGGGTGGGGGGATGGGTGAAATAGGTGATGGGATTAAGAATTCACTTATGATGAGCACTGACTAATGTAGAGAATTACTGGATCACTACGTTGTACACCTGAAACTAATATAACATGGTATGTTACCTATACTGGAATTAAAAAATAATTTAAAGAAAAGGTTAATCGTGGCTTTGCAGTTGGCATGGTGTACAATGTGTCCACATCTCTATGCACACCAAAACTGCAGTCAGTGAAGTTCACTAAAAGTTTCTGCCAATATTATGACCCTCACATCAGGAGAAATAACAGATAAAGTTGTGCAAACAAATGCTTAGAGATTCCTTTGATTCTTATAAAAAGCAGGTTGGATCAACCTGTCGAGGCATTAAATCTCAAGGTTCAATTCAGAGGGAAAAAACCCTGCAAATCAAATGCTTACCGTTCCAGTGAATGTGTCTGCCACTCTTGTAAAAGTAAATCTAAAAATTCAAAACAGCGCCTAAAAATTGTAAAGAAAACATATGTTTCAGTCATTTTTATGTTAGTGAAAATAAAAGCTTTTTTTTCTTCCCACACTACTTTTTAGAACTGGTGAATTTCTTCTAATTAATAGGATTCAAAAAGTGCAGTATAAAGTTGGAATCAGCATTGACTGGAAACCCAAGCAAGTAAAAGTAATTAAGCATCTATGGTGATCAGGAAGAAAAATCATACAGACATTTAACAGACAGGACATGAAAGCTCCCCTCAAATCAGAAACTGGAGCTTCACGGCAACATTACTGAAAGGGCCTATCGCCGTCATTTGTTTCTATGCCACCTCAAATAATACATTAATACAGGATGGACATTATTACAGAATCAGGAAACTGGTCTTTGCACTCATTTCACAGAATGCCTTGTGCAAAAAAAGTTGAAAAAAATGTCCTGAAAAACAAAGTGCTTTCCAAATTTTCCTAAGAAGGTCCTAGGTAGTGCTTAAAATAGATGTTTCTCTGACTACGCCTCTATTTTTCTCTTTAATCTTTCAACATCCTTTCCTGTCTAGCCCTTTCACTTTTGTATATGTGATTTGTGCACAAAAACAATTCTGGTATCATCTCCTTTGGATTACATCACCACTTTGGGTTCTACCTCTTTATAACTTTTCAGAAGTCCAGGGTGTTTATCTTTGGGGGAGTAAACCTTAATAGTCTTAGGAACTCATTCAAGGAAACAAATCAGAGGGTAATTTTTCTCTAATGACCAGACTTTCGTTCCCATGATCCTCCCAATTCAAAACCTCATAATCCATATAATTAATTACTCAATAAATCTTTAATAAACCCTAACCCTACCCTAGATGCTACAGATACCAATGGTAACCAAGACATAAACCAGCAAGCAAGACAGACAAGGAACAGTTCCCATGTGCCAGGAACACAAGGGGGCTCTTCTTAGAAGCACACAGGAGAGCTATTCAACCCAGTCCCGGGGCTGGCAACAGCGTGTGTGCGCACATGCATCGTGTGCTGGCTGTGAAGCACGCTTCCTTCAAGGAAGGACACCAACCCACACCCACACCGTCTCCTCTCCATCACTCTCCCCACCCCAGCCCCAACCAAGCTCATGTTTATTCTACTTCTTCCCTGTTCCTCATGTCATTTCCTGGGCTGATTTTTCTTGTCTCTTTCTCTTTTTAAAAAAATATGTGTGCATTTGTTTATATTTATCTATCTCTTAGTGAATAAAGCCATCTTTGGTGCTAATTCTGGTCTTAAATGTGTGTTAGAACAATCTTTCATCAAAAGTATGACCTGTAAGTTAGGTTTTACCTTCCACTTTTCAGACTAAGGTACAAAGAACCGGTATCAATACTGGCATTGTTTAACACATCATTATTTAAACACATCAGGTTAGAACTTGTTTCTTTTCTTTACCTACTCCTACTCATCATTCAACTCAGTTTTCAACTTGCCTATGAAGCACCGTAGGAATATATTAGCTGGTTTTAATCACTGCTCCCTGAATTTCTAAATCCCCAATACAGGTGCTATAACTCACTCTTACATTGCTTTGCATTATTGTTTTTAATCTCCCCATCTAAATGATAAACTCCTCAAAGGCAGGGAGACTGTGCAGTTCATTTCTTACAAGTTCTACCAAGCAGAGCTAGGCACACCGAGTACGGCAGAGAAAACGCACTGCCTGGGTTACACTGCCCTCTTTGGTTCTCTTTACCTTTCGAAGGCAGAGGGACTGGACGTCCCTATTACTTCTTTCGGCATTAAGACACATGGTTTTGACTGATGCACACCCTAACTTATATAAGAACAGCAACCCGAGCGTGTGACTCAGAAAGCAGCGAAGGGGGTGACATTTCTAGTGTCCCAGTGAATGCAGGTTACCAGTTGTTTAGCACCAGAAGCCAGAACTGTTAAATCCTGTGGACTGAACGGTCTTGCCCCAAAATCCGTATGTTGAAGCCTGACCGCCCAACAGGACAGTATTTGGAGATGGGGCCTGAAGGTAATTAGGTTCACATGAGGTCATGAAAATGGGGCTCTAATGATGGGGCTGGTGCCCCTCTAAGAAGAAACCCCAGAGACCATGCTTTCTCTGTCTCTCTCTGTCATGTGAAGACACAGTGAGAAGGCAGCCACCTGAATGCGACCCTCATCAGAACCTCACCACGCTGGCACCCTCATCTCAGACTTCCAGCACCAGAACTGTGAGAAAATCAACTTCTGTTGTTTAAGCCACTCAGTGTATGGTATTTTGTTATGGTGGCCCGAGCTGACTGATACACTAAACATTCTGCAACAAAGATCTGTGTCACTTCATCAAAGGAACTCAGCCTAACACACTCTGAATTTCTCTTGGAAAATCTAAAACAAGAGTGACAATAATAGCAGCAGCAGCAACAAAATCTAATAACGGGTACCATTTACCCAATGACTGAGCCCACGGAACAGCTCGGCCCCAGGGTACTGTTGTTCCTAGCAGGTCGGACATTAGTCAGCGGGAAGAGGTAATGCTTCAGCTGCAGTCTGCCAGGTTCTGAAGTTCACCAACATCCCTCTCCCCTGCTGACCTCACACTCTCATCTCTAGAAGCAGCAGCTGAACTGGGGGTAAAGGGTAGACCGCACTCCTGAGCGACATACAAGGCAGCCACACCGTTAGAGATTAAGCTTTTTCAGTGGAAGGTGCCAATTCCTTCCTTCCTGGCTTTACATATAAAGGTGAATAATTCCCCTTTCCTCCTTCATGACTTCCAAAGAGCTGTTAATAAGACAGACAGGGCCGCCTCATGCGTAGCAGGCATCCCCACCCATGGGAACATGGCAGGACCTATGACACATGCCAGGAAAGGAAGGAAATGGTGGGCAGCAAATGTAAGCTGGGCTCCAAGCTTAGAATGAAGGGCTCTTTCACTGGGCTAGAATCAGACAACGAACTCCAGGAATGTGGTCAGGAGGCTGCTGTCCAAGCTGGCCACTAATTTACCCTATGAAGCTCCAGATACGGTCAACTGAGAGGCTTCAACAGTGTCCATAAACCCCCTAAAATCTACACTAAACTACTCTGCGTTTTTTACATTTTTTTGGGAAGAGAAGCCGCAGACGTTATTAGATTCTCAAGAGTCAAGAACCAGTTTCCAGCTAGAAGAGGCCTCACTCCTCACCTGTGATCTAGGGCAGCTCACCTAGACACAAGACCAGGCAGGGACCTGGGAACAAGGACCAAGCTAGCTAACCAGGTGGTATGTCCTGGGATACATCTCTCACAACTAACTATGCAGCAGAAGCAGTGTTGGTCAGCATTCAGAAGCCCAGAAATCACTGCTGGAAGATGGAAACAACACAAGCCTCCTCCTACAGACGGTAGTATTAAATAGATGCCATTACTTTTTAGAGTGTTATTTTTCTTGCATGCAGTTACTGCTTTCATTCAGAGAAGGGTACACTAATGAGGGACTATCTGAGAAAAAATGTACACCCCCCCTTCCATTAACTCAATACATACAGACACACATTCTCCGTCTCCCCCTTTTTCTCTCTTGCGCACACGCTCTCTCTCTCACACATACAAATAAGAGAGATTGTCCAAATTTATTTTTCAGACTATTTAGATCATGATCCTTCAATCCAAAAGCATTTACTGCAACGACCTTAAATAATTTTAACATTTCAAACGTAAATGTTTCCATGGAGGCAAATTTGGAATTTATTTTGGTTTTTAAACAATTCAAAAAGAATGAGGAAGCTGTTTAAAAATTTACCTTCTAACTGCAACAGACTTAGAGGTACAGTTGCTTGTTATGACAGGTATTAGCCTAGGGATGTGTGTGTGCTGCAGAGAAGAACAAAAACAGAAGTAAACACTTGAAAATACAAAAATAAAATTAAACTAAGACAACCACACTTCCTTATTAAACTACCTAAAAAGCACATATAGATTTAAATTAGAATTTCACTAAGCTTTAAAAGGAAAAAGAATTTCATTGGATATTGCTAAAGGCCATGACAAAATTTACAGAGCCTCAACAGACCACCCAATGATATATAAATACATCTAATGGCAAAACAAACCATTGGCGGGAAGTCTAAATTATCTAGTAGTAGAGATCTAAGTGAGTTCAAAAGGAACCTGCAGACCAACGTGTTTTGATACAGTTTCAATGGGAATGTCCAACAATGGCTTTGGATTTAATATTTCAAGTAGGCAGTACAAATAGTAGGGACTAAAAATAATACAAGTAAGTGACCCACAACAGCCAGAAATATTCCAGAAAGATTTTAGCATCACCAAGTCCCAGTTTCAAGGGCTGCCTCTGGGCAAAAGAGACCTGAAGGTGGGGAGAAGGTGATGTGGAGAATATTCATTTTAAGCTTTTGTAAACTATTAAATTTTACTGAAAACTTGTACATAAATTACTTGGATAATTATTTAAACTTACATAAATCAGTGTTTAGAACACTGAAAAGAATCCTTTGTTTGTCGGCTTAAACACAATTAATTAAATAAAAACTTGAGGTGAATAACGAAGTCACAAGCACAAAACATAAAATGGAATGACTGGGAATTAGGGAGTGGTATCTGGAGACATAAAGAACTGGGTATATAAACCCAGAAGCAGATGTAGATGTTCAAATATTTAAAGCCAATGATGAGTAAATGATCAACGTATCAGTAGCCATACACCATATCCATAACTCACATTATGGAATGTAAAAGGCCCATACAGGATATAATTAAGGAGGGGAGAGTTTGTATCCACAACATGATTCCAACTATTTATGATCATGCTAACGAAAAATGCCTCTAATATTGCTTATCAACCACCAATGTTCACCACTTGCTTATTCTATGTACGGCCCCAAAATATACTTACCCGAATGATTAACCTAACAGCTACAACACCGGAAGTGGCCATAATTTTGGCACTATTTGGAATTAAATTAAAGATAGTTGGCATAATGGCTTCAGCTCCATGGTCAAACTTATTTCCCAGAACTGATGACAGATGCCTACAGTAAGAAATGAAAATTGCACTGTAGTTGTATTTCTTGCAAACAGTGAAGCATATAAACCTCTTAACATTGCAGGGTTTTCATTTAAAGTTATCAAGAGATAAAAAGCAAGGGTCTAAGTAAGATACTTTCAAAATATTTCCAACGTGCACACAGTGGACTTGGCAAACAGCAACTGGCCCATGAGTTTGTTCCTTTTATTTTTTAAATACATCATTTCCAACTAATTAGTCTTAAAATAGCAAAAGACAAATTGATCATATACTAATAAATATGAAAAAGCTCCCTCACCCTTTTTTCCTTTCACCCCATTAAAAACCTTCAACACATAATAGACATGCTTTTATATCTGACACTTTCAACAGCTGCAGTGTCTCCTTCCTGTTGCTGCTTTGATTTTCAGACACACTTTCTAACACAGAAGTTCCAGCTTCAAACACTGATAACAGGTTTAGCTGGGATAGAATTTACTGTAGTATATGCCTTTGGCTTTAACTTTATAGCTACAGTGCTCTTCTGGAAACAAACAAAAATTCTGATAATCATGCTATATACTGCCAGTAAAATCAATGAAACAGCTGAGAAACAGAAGTTTGTAAAATTTCTTTTTTCTGTATTATTAACAATAACTGCCTCAAGTTTAAAAGAGAGGCTTCAGAGCTAAGTGACTGAATAAAACTGAAAATCTGTCACACTTTCCGTCACTAGGCAGGAAGCACTGTAATACTACCAAAGTACCAACAGAAGTATAAATAGAACAGGTCCTGGAGACTAGTCGGAAGGTACATTAAAGACACCCGCTGGGCATATTCAATGGACCATCTCAGAAGCCCTGCAACGAGGCTATTTTAGGATGTGTGAGAATCTGAAGCATGGGAGTCCTTACCCCAGTGTGATACAAGCCTCCCGCACTACCTGAGACCGCAGGTCCTTAGCAGATAGTTTAAAAGCTCCATCCAAAAGACGCAAATGTTGAAAGAAGTTATCATACTCAGCAGCACCAGCCAAAAGTAAAGATCTTATCTTTTTTAACTGAAGGGATAGAGAAAACTCAGATACACAAAATGTTTCTTAAAACAGTATATACAAAACAATAAAAGCCATCAAATATGAGAGCTCAACATCAAAATTAATTGGTATCAAAAGTTCTCCTGAAAGAATTCAGCCAATTCAGTATCAGCTACCATACTGCATAAATCTACATACCACAAATAAGAACATATTATTTTTATATATAGTATCTTACAATTCTACAAAATGTATTTTTTTTTTAAAGATTTATTTATTTATTTATTCGACAGAGATAGAGACAGCCAGTGAGAGAGGGAACACAAGCAGGGGGAGTGGGAGAGGAAAAGCAGGCTCATAGCAGAAGAGCCTGATGTGGCTCGATCCCATAACGCCGGGATCACGCCCTGAGCCGAAGGCAGACGCTTAACCGCTGTGCCACCCAGGCGCCCCTACAAAATGTATTTTTTAATTGGAAACATTTTAGTGTATTTATAGATTCTGTGCTAACAATAAAACAACAAACGCCTTCATTTTAACTCCTCCCCTAAAGTTTACCTTCCCCAACAACTGACTCCAACTGCCATTTGTTTAATGAATCAAAAGAAGAAGCAATCCTATAGTCTTATATTTACTATCCTCCACTGTATCATTACTAAAAGGCTAGTCTGAGTTTGAAAGGAATACAGCAGTAATTTTATCGCCTCACTTCCTGCCAGCCGACCGCTGGAAAATAGCTTTCCTCCGATGAGGCACACCCTCATTTTAATGTTCACCCCACTTTTCATTCATCTACTTTTTTAAATAGAAGGGACAGAACTTTCCAGCAAGTGATATGAAGAAAGGAAGAGAGCAACACACACTGAAAATGCCACTAAGAAAAGTTGATTTACTGGCCAACAATCACAATTAAATGTTGACCTAAGGCAAGAGTGGAGGCTGTCTTCAGATGTTCCACGTCAGGTCTTTGTTAAAAGTACAGGACACACATAAAGGCATAGGTTGGCATGTTTTAGAAACAGAAGTGAGGTATTCTACTAACAGGGTTAAGTGTAAATATGGTAATTTATATTCAAAATACTTAGTACTTGAAATTCATTAGAGCTATACCCCAATTGCATAATTGTTTAAAACATTTAAATAAATCCAATGAAAATGTAATCACATGAAGTCAACGGCTTACAGCATTTACTCTTTGCTCCCAATCATGCTTGTCGTCAGATAGTATTTCCCTAATCTTGTTTATGGATTCCTCAAGGTCTCGGCTGGAATAAATCTGTAAGCAAAATTAATTTACAACCAATGTAAGAAAATCTACAGAATAAACAAAGATTAGTTTTTAATTATGCAAAGTCAAGAGCATTTAGTAAGTACAGTTTTAAAAAATTTCACTTTTCAGAAAGACCTATGAGATGACATCTAACCAGATTTGTCTTAGAATGAGCTGCTTTCCCATTATGAAATTATACCCACTAGATTCGATGCCAAGTACGGATAACCATGCTTCAAACACAGCTTTACTATAAACTTAATGATGATTTCACGTACAGAAGAGAAAGAATCCAGCTGGGGAATGATCGGTGATGCTCAGGTCATTTATTACTCTTAGTATTATTTATAACACCATGTTATATGTGTAACTTTAACACTCTCTTCAAATTTACTTTCTCATTTATGCTAACATCTTACTAATAAGACAGGGGAATAATCAGCCAAAAATGATGCAAGCTGGGAAGGTCAAGGACTTAAGGATGTACGTGAGCCTATGATGTCGGTTACCTGTGTAACCAGCAAGACATTCAATGCAGGCTGAGGAAAGGTGTTATTAGCCCCCAGTCAACAACGGACGACACTGCGGCACAAAGCAGTTAAAATGCGTGTACGCCAAACTTACAAGCAATCTCTGCTTTGTCTGTTAGCTACTTAAGTGAAGCATCAAGACAGCATAAACTTGAGCTTTTATTAATCCATTCTTTATAGCTTTCCAGACACCCAGTTCCTTGAAATTTACAACCTGTCCTAAAAAAAGAAAGTCCCTAAATAAACATGCATTTTTGTTCTTACACCTAATCTGATCATTGTTTTTTCTCATTTAGGTGACCTAACCCACAAAATTATTATTAGAGCAAGCAAGCAACTTCTCTCCAGTTCTTACTGAAAGATCACTTTGGGTCTTGACTTTTGCTCTTCATTTCAGCTATAAACGCACCAATGTTTTCTACTCTGCAACCACAGATCTCCTGTAGTCCTGAGAGTTAAAATTACCTCTCCCAGGAAGGGACTTCACATATCGCCTATTTGAAAACTGAGATCTGAAGAGTCAGTCTTACCTGTTTTTAATCAAACGCAAATACCCTCACTCACCTGCACCACAGGTACATCATCAAAGGCCTTAATAAAGTCCTCTTCGTCAACAGCACCAGCTCCTTCTTTTGCAGCTACAAAAAAGATGAATTTTTAACATGTGAACAATGTGCAGAGGGGTAGTCTGAAAATACACAAGCACCATTACATTTTGGAAGATTTGTAACTATTTTTCTCAAGGCTTAATAAAAATTTAGAGTGTTGTGGAACTAACAAACATTACTAACTTTGATTATCAAGATGAAATATAGTAATTCCGTAATACTACATACATTAGTGTAAAGTCACATCCCGAGGCTACTTGCTGAGGAGGACACTGAGCCTTTAAAGGATATAGAGGGCTTATACTGTAGTCATACCTGAATCTTTTGAAAGGTTCCTAATAAACAGATATATAACAAAATATTTAATCGTTGAGGCAATAAATCAGGTTATATTTTGTTAGGCATCTAGCATAAAAAAATTTGTGAAATATTCAAGTAAGTTCTAAAGAATTTAACAGTTTCATTTCAACTTTGTATTAGTCTCAAAACATTTCCATTCCCTTGAACGCACGATAACAGTGTCAGTTTTTCACTTGCACATCAGTAGCAACTTTCCCTCATAAAGGTGTTGTAAGACGCTCTGTATACCTGAAAGCTGATTGCTATCATTTGGAGAGAGCTTTTTGCTAATATGAACTCTACTTCACATAAGAAAATCGTGTGACATTTTGTCAGACTTTCCCCCCAACCAGAATAAAGGCTTCAAAATTGGAGTCTATGGTCATCTTGTAACCCTCATTAATGATTTACACTGATTAGGTTTGAGTGCTTTTCCAGAGTTTTCTCACAGACAAGTTATCTGATGTTTGGGGTCCTCATGGACGATGTAGGCAGGGCTTTAAAGGCGATTCTGAGAGCAATAAATGTGTGTCCTCACTTTGATGAAGATTCCTCACACTGAGATCACAAGCCAACTGTGGACAGGTGACAGTAACGTCACACTATGTTGTGGTGCTCAGTGCCTATTTTGGTGAAAAGAATGGATCCCCCCAGACAGGTCCTGAGCACCACCCCAGGTAAGTGCCACGCCACGTACCCGCGTACCGAAGGGGACTGAGACCAACCATGGTCCGTGAGCCCCAGAAATCAGACAAGGAGGAGTCAATAACCAAATTCATGACTATGTTGTTAAACAAAATGGAAAAAAGGATGAGAGCAGATCTGAGCTCTCTACATAATCTAAAGCTGGAACTTCTGTAAGGGGAATGGGGTGAGAGGGAGGAAGGGGTAAAAAAAAAAGTGGTCTGATGATACAGAAATTTTCTGAGCCTTTTTTGTGGAACTCATGCCTCCAAGAATAGATTTTTTTTAAATAAAAGATTTGAAATGTTTTTCAGTCATAATAAAGAGGAATGAAGTACTGATACACTCTACAACACAGAAGAACCACAAAAACATTACTCTAAGTGAAAGAAGCCAGACACAAAAGATCACATATTACATGACTCCTTTTTTTTTTTAAGATTTTATTTATTTGAGACAGAGAGTGAGAGAGACAGCACTAGCGGGGTGAGGGGCAGAGGGAGAAGCAGACTCCTTGCTGAGCAGGGAGCCTGATGTGGGACTTGATCCCAGGACCCTGGGATCATGACCTGAGCTGAAGGCAGATGCTTCACCAACTGAGCCACCCAGGGGCCCCACATGACTCCATTTCTATGAAATATCTAGAATGGGCAAATGAATAGAGGCAAAATGCAGACTGCTGATTGCCAGGGGCTGCAGGAAGGAAGAGATGGGGAGCAACTGTTTAAAGGATCTGGGGCTTCCTTTTGGGAGTGGGGAAGCTCTTCTGGAACTAGACAGAGGTGGTGGTTGCACAACACTGTGAATATACTAAATACAACTGGATTGTTACCTTTAAAATGGTTAACTTGACGTTTTGCGGCTTTAAACTCAAAAAAATATTTTTTTAATGCATCAAAAAAATAAAAAAGATAGAGAGGACTAAGAATACCAATAAACGCACAGCTTTTCCTTCTGCCATCCATGGTGTGAATGTCCCTGTCAACCATCAGCACAGCTCTTCTAACATGGACAGAGAAGCTGGTGGCAGAGGCGCTGCAGCGACACCGAGCTGACCGAGGAAGACCCCAAGAGTCTAGGGCCAGTGCAGAAGGCCAGAAAGACCACCAGGAGACAGCATTCTAATGTTAATCCTTACCCCAGTTTTAACTTAGCTCATCTAGCCAAGTTCAACAACCCAATGCTAACAATCAGAACAGTTCTAAGAACAGTGGCTACACCATTTGAAGTAAAAAGAAATGTGCATGTCAACTTAAAATGTGACAGCAAAACGCAAGTTTTATATAACAAGGACTCAAGCTGTCTAAATTGCGGGGTGGGATTTAGAGGAAGACATTTTTGTAAATCAGTGTTCAAAGTTTGGGGAGCTCATCTCTACCATTTAGTTAGGTCAACATCCATACTGTCTCACGAGGAATAACACTATTTACAGGAACAAAATACATTTTTAAGCACAGAAGGCACGCCATCTGACTTCTGGACAGTCTCAGTGTTGGGTAGAAGTTGGCAAAAAAAAGGCCCCGCAGTAATTTCAGGCATTGCTGGAGCCCCATACCTGAACAAAGCCATAAGGACACACTCCTGCTCTGTCTCCGAGCTCTAGCTCGTCTCTGCGCTGGCCATGTTCTCCCATGGGCTCCCCCATACCAAAACATTGCAACACAGCAGCTCTAACTTCTACCCTAACAGCTATCAGCATGGACAGCACAGTACTAACTTAAAGAACAGCGAACAGAAATTTACTGCCAACAGAATTACTTCACTCTTGAAGGACACAGAAGGTTTTAAACGCCGGCAGGGCCAATCCCACAGCACCCCGCGGGGGTTGGTCTTACCTGAAGACTTGGATCCAAGAGTGGATGACCCAAGCCGGCGGGTGGTCCCCATTCCAACGTTTCTCCGGGAGCTGGGTGGAGCTTTGGATGACGTAGAACTAGCAGAGGAAGGTCTATTACCATCCACAGAATCTTCATCATCAAAATTTTTATCTGAAGAATAAGCAGAGAAATCACTGTTTAAAAAAAAAAAAGGTACTTTTCCACCCAAATGTACAAGAATAAACTAGCTTTAGAGAGATGAATGGTGTGCCTACTCTTGGGATTTGAGATGCCAGTCCAGGCTCTAGAAAGGTCTTAGGTAAGTCCAGAATGTACATACAAAATCATATTTACTTTCGCATACCTAGAATGCTCTCCTGCTCCAATTTTGGAAAACAGAGGAAAACATAAAGAAGAAAACAATCTCTTATAAAACCACCACCTAAAAACAGTTACTTTAACATTTTGGCATATTTCTGACCATTCTTGCATGCATTTTTTAATAACAGCAGATGCGAGGCTACCTATCATTTGTTTTGCTTATTTCAAATATGTGCATTTTTCCATGTGATGAAATAGGTTTCATAAACACCATTTTAATGGTTATGTGGTACTCTGTAGTGAGAAAATGCCACAACTGAAACACTCTTGTTGGTAGGTATTCGGGGTCATTCTAATATGTCACCATTAGAAATAACATTGCAACAAACACCTTCCTACTTGCGTTTTGTTTAGATTTCTAACAATTTTAAGAAAGAAAGAAAGAAAAAAAAGAAACCAACCCCAGAACCAATACCTGCTGGGTCCAAGAGTATGAAAGTTTTTAGTATACACTACCTAACTTATTTTCAGAAAGGTGATATATTTTTTTTCCTGGAAGTTCAAAGAAGTGCCTGTGTTGTCACACCCTTGCCAACACTAAATGCTATCATTTTTACTTCCATTTAGTTTTTAATTTAAATTCAATTAGCCAACTTATAGTACTATCATTTTAAAATGTCAATCAGGGGCGCCTGGGTGGCACAGCGGTTGAGCGTCTGCTTTCGGCTCAGGGCGTGATCCCGGCGTTGTGGGATCGAGCCCCACATCAGGCTCCTCCGCTATGAGCCTGCTTCTTCCTCTCCCACTTCCCCCTGCTTGTGTTCCCTCTCTCGCTGGCTGTCTCTACTCTGTCGAATAAATAAATAAAATCTTATAAAAAAATTTTTTTTTAATGTCAATCAATTTGACAGGTGAAAAAAAATGATTCCTCCTCAATGTTTTTTTTCTCTTTTAGTGGGGTTGAGCATTGTTTCTTCAGCTCATTAACTTCTAAGTTTTCTAAGCATCAGCGGATCCAAGGAATATTTCTCAGGTTGCATTTAAAATTAAAAAGAAAAACATCTTCGGGCTTTTAAAAATCAACATATTTTAGAAACATTTGGATGACACAAAATTAAAGCTATCATGGTGCACTATACAGAGTACCATGGGCTTACTCAGCATCTGAGGGTCATTCAGGAGGCTACACAAAGAACCCAACAGTAATTAAAAAAGAAAGAAAGAAAAAGAAAAAAAAAGAAACATCTGTAGCTGGCAATAGTCATGATTTCTGAACAAGGGCGCTAGATCTTTACTGATACATCTGAAGTAAATTAATTGTTGACCAGAAAACACAAACAGCAGCCTGTTTCCTTGATCTGGTCGCTTCTTGGCGCAGCTAACAGCCAAGTCTCGTGTCTACTCAGAAGCCTACCGTTCCTCACAACTATCAACAATCCACAACAAAATACATGGCTTCTTTTATTCAACACTGCTGGGAGTATGGCCCATCCTTCTACATGTGTATCCCTGTGCAAATTAGCTTCCTTCATAAACTTTTTTTTTTAAGATTTTATTTATTTATTTGACAGAGAGGGAGCACAAGCAGGGGGAGCAGCAGGCAGAGGGAGGAGCAGGTTCCCTATTGAGCAGGGAGCCCAATGTGGGGCTTGATCCCAGGACCCCGGGATCATGACCTGGGCCGAAGGCAGACACTTAACCGACTGAGTCACCCAGGCACCCCTCAAATTAGCTTCCTTCAAACATGCCTTTAAATTTCCGAGATTTCCCAGATCAAGCAATCCTCTTTCACACATGATTCTTTCAATCCACACATCAACTTCCCACTGATTCAGAAGTTCGGTGGTCTCTTAGCATAGACTTCCCATGTGGATTCAAAAGGTGGTTCCTGAACTGCAAGCACATTAACGAGGCTCTTCCCAAGAGTAAAACTGCATCTGATGTGAAGAACAAGAACAAACCAAAGGAAAGGTCACCCACTGAGCTCTGCCAGTGTTAGCAGTGACAAGGACTGCCCTCAGCCCATCTGCCCTCAGGGGAGCTCTAATCATTATTCTTGTCAGAACAGTAACAGTTCCAGTCTGTGGGAAAGGAGCATAATGAACAAGGGAAGTAAGAACACTATTCTGCTTCACTCAGAAATTCATGTTAAGTCTGTTCAGTTTTTCTAACACGGGCAGGCACACCATGGAGAACTGCACTCACTTACTGAGAATTATTTTCAATGGGCAATGTCACCGATTTCCTGGGGTTTCTACCCCAAGATGGACTATCAAGGACCAGCCAGACGCAACCACTTCCAGCAAACAGCTAGAAACCAGAGTCCCTAAAACTACTTCAGATGGGACAACAGACAGTGCATAACTGTGAGGCCCAAGAGAGAAAGAAACAAAGTGAGCTACACAGTCACCCAACTTCCTGCCTGGACACAATTTCCAGGCCACCAAGTACTGGGAAGGGGACCTCAAACTGAACCTGGAAGCCTTGCTAAGTTGAGAAAATGAAGATCATCAGACTTCAAGGAAGTGGGAGGGGGCTAGAAGGTAGAGGCAGAGTGCTGGGAAAGAGGAAGCTACACAGAAAGAGAGGTCTAGAAACGCACGGAGTTCTACATCATACATGCAGAAGGGAAACTTCACACACAAGGCAGGGTGAAAAATGACCAGGAAGCTACAAACTGAGTAATTCCCAATGTTTGCACGAAGTAGGAAGGTGTTCGAGCACCAGAGTAGAATGTTCTTGGAGACTCACCCGTGGCATTCACTGAGACCTTGAGAGGACAGGCTTAGTAGAAGGGCTGAACTATTTTCTGGAGGGAAGACTACACTAAGCCTGCTCTATCAGAGGTTCAAAACAGGCCTCCAGGGGTTAGACAGACCTGCAAGTAACTTAAGGCTCTGCCAAAGCAAAGTGTAACATTCTTTAAGGAACGTTGGGCTCCCTGCTCAGTGGGGAGCCTGCTTCTCCCTCTCCCCATCTCACCCCCCCCACTCATGTTTTCTCTCGCTTTCTCTCTCAAATAAATAAAATCTTTTTAACAAAAAGATTCAATTATTTTCATGTAATCTCTGTACTAATAAAGAAAGTAATTTGGGGCACCTGGGTGCCTCAGTCGATTGAGCAACAGACTCTTGGTTGGTGCTCAGGTCATGATCCCAGGGTCGTGGGACTGAGCCCTGCATCAGGCTCCGCACTCAATGCAGTCTGCTTGGGATTCTCCCTCCCCCTCTCCTTCGGCCCTCCCCCTACTAATATGCATGCTTATGCGTGCTCTCTAAAATAAATAATTAAATCTTTAAGAAAAAAGAGCAAGAAAGTAATTCATATACCTTACCAGAATTAGAAATCCAAGGGAAAAGAATGTTATTTGTTTTCCAGATTAGCAGTTGGACACACTGCTTTTATTTTTTGTCCCACACTGCTTTACATTTAAAGACACTTCACCTGAAAAGGTGTTTGGAGGGATAAGAGCTAACGGAGCCTTGAAAACTAACACAAAGTAAGTTTGTTCTATGCTTACCAGCTTTCTGAACACCCAGAAAATAAAATCAAATTAAAAAGGAGGTTAGGCCCTCTGAAAAGTACCCAATTTCAATCAACTAGGAAATTCAGAACGTGTTATCCTTCACTGGACAGAGAAGCTGTATTTGCACCTGGCTGTGGTTAGAGTGGATCCATTCTAGATGCAGCCCGAAGGAGGAGCCTCCAAGTCCCAGGTTCCAACAGATTTCTGTGTTTCTCAACTAAGCAATCCATACTGAACTCTACTCGTCATTGGAATCCTATTTCCTTTAGGGTTTTCAGCTAAGCAGACAAATGTTAGGATATAGCCTCTTTTTCTAGACCTTTAAGACAAAAATGTGTGAAAATGAGTATTTTTAGCTATGCTTGCTTTGCCATTAACATCAGTTTAAAAATTTTCACACTGTAGGACACCTGTTACACAGAAAATGGTCGTACAGAAGGGTAAGTTTTCCCTGAGCCCAAAGGAACAATTGATTCTATCTCCAGCCACCACTGCAAAGACTATCATCCAAGAGTCACTACTCCCATTTGAGTCTTGGATAGAAACCTGGGCCTTCAGGTCCCAGTCTTTCAATCCTTTAAAACACCTGGGCTCCCTCCCCCCTTTTACAGCACAGGGACAAGACGTTTTTAAATGACTCATGAGATGGGGCTCCTGGGTGGCACAGCGGCTAAGCGTCTGCCTTTGGCTCAGGGCGTGATCCTGGCGTTATGGGATCGAGCCCCACATCAGGCTCTTCAGCTATGAGCCTGCTTCTTCCTCTCCCACTCCCCTGCTGTGTTCCCTCTCTCGCTGGCTGTCTCTCTCTGTCAAATAAATAAATAAATAAAATAAAAAATAAAAAAAATAAATCACAGAACAGACAGAACAAATTGAAGAAACAAGAGGCCAGAGAACAAACATAGTCATCCATGGACCCAAAAGCAAACCAGCAGAATTCTAAGCAAGTCTGTGAACATGTCTTGCACAAGTCTTGAACTGTGGACAACGTGCTCCGTGGAGGCTAGAGAGTGACCATGGCCAGCCCGGAGGGCAGAAGCGGTCAGCCTCACCTGACTCAGGCCCTGAAATCCCTAAGCAAGCCCTCACAGGGCCCCAGCTGCCTCAGAACTAAACTTTCACCAAGCCAAATAGGGAAAGATATAAAGCAACAAGCCACAGACACATTCATTCTATGGGTCAAAAATGATCAGAGGGGTACTAGGGTGACTTAGTCAGTTACATGTCTGACTCTTGGATTTGGCTCAGGCAGTGATCTCATGGGTTGTGAGATCGAGCCCCACGTCGGACTTGGTGCTCAGTGGGAGGTCTGCTTGACTACAGGTTTGGGTCCAGGGGTGGTGGAGAAACAGATCAGTCTAAAGACAAGCCTTCAAGTTCAAGGTCTAGAACCCGGAATTACAAGACTTGGATTACATGTCCATTTAGACAATGCATACACTGATCCACAAGAACAAACAGTCACAGAAACTAAGAAATGTCTGTTCCATTGTCCATCTGCCAGGAAGGCGAGAACCTAAACCGCAAAGCTTTTCCTATCTTTTCTCCTAAGGCAGGCTTTGACTAGTTTAGTCCAATGGGGAGCAAATGCCTCATTTTCTAAAGCAAAGACAACTAACTCTCTGTTTCACTGCATTAGGGTCACTTTGTGGAAGCTGATATTCCGGACAGGCTTGTAGATTTACCCACTCCCGTTACGGAAATTCTCCCCCAAGGGAGTAAGGAATGTGGCAGCTTAGTGACTAGAATATAATTAGCATTCCCCAAAGAGGCTGCACAGAGACATGATAATAAGCCCAAAAGCTGGCTGCTTTTGTAAATATCCCCAAATTTCTTCTTTCTTGATTGTTCACAGATCCAAGGCTTTGCTTTCTGCAGTCTTGCCTGATGTGCCCAATATATTCCTATGTTACTCTTGAAAATACCAGCCTACTGCTGGCTGCCCGAGTTCTTGCCCAGCTCCATCCAGAAAGAGCCAACCGTGCCCTTCTCCATGGTACATGGTCGTAAGTATGTCTTACGTAAGTGTGTCAACCTGCAACTGCGTGCCAGACCCTGTGTTTGGTGCTCTGCACATTCTCATCAAATCTCCTGACAACTCCACTCTTAAAGGTGAAAAAAATCAACATATTCAGGTATAATATCCAGGGCCCAAAGTCATGAAGCTAACTAGAAGGTGGAAGAAGCCAAAATTCAAGTCCATGTCTATCCGCCTCAAGATCCTCTGATCTGAGTCATGAAAATAAAAAAAAAAAAAGCCAATCTGCATAAACTGGCCACTTACTACGTGCTGAGCACTGTGCTAAGCGTTTTCTGTGCATTATTTTATTTATTTATTATAACAGATGTATGCTTACTTAAGAAAACTATTTACGTAAGATAATTTCTTAAACACAGAATCATTAATACCTCTTACAAACATACACATAAAAATCCGTAACAAAATATGAAGCAAACCAAATCCAGCAACACATACAAAGAATTATCATCATGGCCAACTGGGACTTATCCCAGGAATGTAATCTTGGTTTAATTATGAAAATCAATTAATTTACTACACTGTATCAATGGAATAAAAGACAAAACAAATGCTCAACCGATGCAGCAAAGTATTTGACAATAACCAGAACAAAATCATGCTAAAAACACACCACAGATGAGACAGGAACTCATAAGAACACAATACTAATGTCACATCTAATGGTGACAGACTAGATGCTTTACCCCTAAGATCAGGAACAAGACAAGATGCCTGCTTTTGCCACTTTTATTCAACACTATACTAGAGGTTCTAGCCAAGGCAACCAGTAAAGAAAGAAAAATAACATCAAGATTAGAGAGGAAGAACTGAAAGTGTCTCTATTCACAGACGGCATAATCTTATATGTAGAAAGTTCTAAAGAATTCATTAAAAAATTATTAGAATAAATAAACTCAGCAAGGTAACAAGATATAAGACCAATACAGAAAAATCAATTGTATTTCCATACATCACAAATGTATGATCCAAAAAGAAAACAATTCAATTGACAACAGCATTAAGAAGACATGTATGCTGAAAACTACATAACGTTGGTAAGAGAAACTAAAGACCCAATAAATGAAAAGACATCCCATGTTCATGGATCCGAAGATTTATAAAAAGTTACTTTGCTCATTATCCAAACTACAGTTCTTGCCCATTTGTCCTCAGTAGCTTTTAATTTTAAGCAAAGTTGGATGGTGCCTAGAGAGGCACAGAAGTGCAAGCCGCACTGTCTGAACTGGGTAGCAGGGCAAAAGATTGCTTTCCTTCTAAGTTTCTACATTCCTCCCCCTTCAAAATATGATGAGGGGCATAGGTGTATCTCCCCACCAAGTCCAGTTGATATGAATCAGCATCAACTAGGATCAGTCCTTTAATAATGCTCTGTGAAAAACACCCTTCAATAGCCATATCCTGAACCAAGAGTTCCACTCCTCTGCACTATTAATAAAATTAAGATATGCTTTTGTCAGAGCACGGGGATACAGCAAGCTTTAGCCTGGCTGGCAATTTTGACATATTTCACAGTATAGAATGGAAATGGCATAATGGAAGCCACAGAGGTGCTAACGAGTGCTACCCCTGCCCCTTTGGCGCCGGTAATCCACTCCCGACCACAGAAAAGGCGAACCTGAAACACCATCAGGCATTACAGAGAGCGATCACTTTCCACTCCTTCAGCCAAGAACTCATTGCCAGAAAGCTCAGCTGGCATTTAAGACTATCTCAGCCATGACACCATCAGTGCAGATAAAGCAAGAAGAGACAGGATAAAGAGGCAGAAATTCGTTTAGTTTTACTCATCCTTTACAAAGGGAGCTAAAAGGGGAAAAACTGGGGAGAAGACAGGCAAACACCACACCGTCGGAAACTGGAGAGGGAAACAGAATGTAAGGAGGTTGTGAAGCAAACCTCCACCCATACCTGTTTCTTAGAGGCCCTGGTGGGAGCGAAACATTCACATCGGGTAAGAAGCGACAAGTGCCTTCTGCGGGTGCAGATCAAGGCTCATTTCTTCTTTCAGACAGAAAGGGTTCTGGCCACTGCTCTCTGGTTTACGAGCAGGTAACAATGGGCAGGCTCAGGAGAGATGTAGGTATATAGACAACAGAGGCGCCCAAGGATGATTTTGTGGGAGAGGAAAGGCAGAGCTGGCAGTGAGCCTGCCCAAAGGCGGGGCCATCAGTCACAGGCCCGCACTTTCATCAAGACTAACCTCAAGGTTTAAAAAGAAAATGGAAATACACTTCTGTTTTCCTATCTGTGGAAAAAAAAGCGGTAATAGTGCCCACCTATAGCAAGCATCCAAAGTGCTGCCTGCCCAACCTCAACCTCCCCCCCACCCCGTCTTGCACTGACAGCAAAGAGCAAGTCTTGGGTGACCACCCTTCTCCCACTCCCCCTCAGAGTGACCTCACCCCTGCCTCAGGGAATGGGCAGAACCCAGGCCTGGCCAAAGCTTCAGGACTCCGCCCGGGCCACAGCAGTAATTAATTCTGGAGCCTCTCTCTCCTCAACTTAGGGCTGTGTAGATGCAAGCCCAGAAGTGCAGGAGCCAACAAAATGGAGGCACCTGTCTGAGCGTGAAGCAAACCAGAAGGAAGCAGAGCAAGAGGTGGAGAGAGCAGGGAGGGCATCAGCAAGCTGCGCCCCAGAGACCAAGCCTCCCCAACACCCCATCACAGAAGCCGGTTGATTTCCCTTTTCACTTACACACTCGTAGGGGGGTTTGTTTCACTTCTGCTCACAACCCAGAGAGTCTCTGTGCTAGAGTAAAGGATCTCCTGCAGATTACACGATATACGTAAGGACAGAAAAACCACAGGCCCGCGACAAAAGGCAACCGTCTACGCTGTCACTGTGTTTATGCTGTGAGTACAAAAAGCCAGCCCTTCAAAAACATGTGGATGGAGTTGAAGAATTAGGGTTTTTTTAGTTACATATTTATTTAAGTAATCTCTATACCCAAGGTGGGGCTCGAACTCACAACCCCCGAGATCAAGAGTTGCATGTCCTTCCAACTAAGCCAGCCAGGCACCCCAGGAGTAGATTTTTTTAAAGATTTATTTATTTATTTGAGAGAGAGAGAGGGAGAGAGAGAGGGAGAAAGAGCAGAAGCAGACAGAGGCAGAATCTCAATCAGACTCCCTACTGAGTGTGGAGCTTGACACAGGCTCGACCTCACAACCCATGAGATCACGACCCGAGCCAAAACCAAGAGTCAGACATCTAACCAACTGAGCCACCCAGGCTCCCGCAGGAGTAGATTTTTTTTTAAATGCTCTTAAGAGGCATACAACAATTCAGGTTATACAGCAGAAAATAACTCTATGGTCATTTGTGAGAAAGGGAAGGCCCAGTCAAACCACCTTCCCTAGAGCTGGCTGCCTACTTGTCAAGATGCCTTGGGAATGGTCTCAACAACAGTTTTCTCAGGGTCACAGAAAAGAAATTAGGCATTTATAAGGAAGAGAAAAGAAAAGTAAATTAGGGATATGCCTCTGCTAAGTGGTATCAATTTTTAAAAACTGCTTCTCTGTAACTTAGAAGTTCAAGTCCAGGGCACAGGGTCAGCTGACAGGTGGTTTGGTCTCAAAGTAATCCCTTTGTCATCTTCTAGAATAAACCTGGATGGATGCCCAGAAGCACCAGCCTCCTCACACTGGAGGCCCCTGGAGAGGACGCCTCTTCTGAATACAGAGAACACAGCCTGTGCACTCTCCTTCCCTCACCTCTTCAGCATTTACCAAACACGCCTGTGTGCCAGGTACTCTGCTGGGAGCTGAAATGCAGACAGAAAAGTCATGGTTCTTACTCTAGAGCTCAAAGCCCAGCATAGGGAACAGACAAATACAACCAGTAGCTGTTATGATTCAGTGTGATGTTTTGCTGAGAACACACAGGATATTCAAATGAATACAGAACAGGAGTAAAGAGAACAGGGCCAAATAAACTCAGAAAGGATCCACTGTGCCCGCCTACGAACCCTCCGACATGACTCATTCTATTACTTGTGTCCAGTATCGAGGGACTTAACAATGACTGGGGATGGGAGATGTTTTCAATGTGCACACATCTGACTTAATTCAGGAACGCCCTGGACTACCATGCTGAGAGAATACACAGTGGGAACAAATTCCAAAGATGACTCCTAGGCAGATGTCGGACAGGCAAGGAATTTCTACCAGTCGCCTTCTGCACACACGGGGGGGTTCAGAAGCCCTATTACTCTGGGACTGCCCCCATCTTGGGCACCAAGGAGCAGAGGATTGAAGGCAAAGTCCCCAAGTCATGCCTAGCGGTTAGGGTTAGTGAAGTTATTATCTCTTGACCAATCTGAAAGCCCAATTTAAATGGAAACCCTGTTAATACTATACCTTGCCCAGAGAAAAGAAACTATAGCAAGAGCAATACTCAGGTACAGACCACTCTTGAGGAAGAATATCTCCCAAAGCACCTCAGGAGGACTATAAACTGGCCCCAGGAACCAAACCAAAAGGAAGGGAACACAAAGAGACTGCTAATATCCTGAGCATCAAAGCCATCCCCAAAGGGGAATTAGGGAAGAGGGAATAAACCATCCTTACTGCTAGAACAGTGAGCCACTGAGCTCTGTGAACACTTGACCTGACTCCGTATTAACATCTTTGGGTGAGCCACAGGAACTCTTCGGCAGACCGAAAACCTGGTTTTACATGCTGTTAAGGACCATCATTTCCAGACTTCTGTGCGCTAGTGCCTTAATCTCTGGAAAGACCCAGGGTAAAACAGAAAGAGCCTTCCCCAAAAGAGCTACTCCTGCTTCCTCTGCCTGTCAGGTTCACAGAGCTGGGACTATCCTCTCGCCCCCTCTATTAGTCACCTAAGCCAAACTTCAATAGCTGGAGGTGGAGAAGGGAGGGAGAGGAGGCTTAAGGAAGTGGGTATAACTTTCCTCTAGATGTCAAAGGTGTTCTGGGATAAAAGCCCTCCGGCCTTTCTATATCGTGCTTTAGCCCCCTGTCCAAAGCCTGGTAGAAAGTGAATTTAATCAATTCACTACTGACTCATATTCTCTGGCCATGAGTTTTTGGCCACTTCTCAGGCTTTTTGTCTCGGGAACAAGATTATCAAAATCTACACTGAATCCTATGAAACAGATCAGTCAAGCTCAAGAGAGCTCAAAAAGAGAGCCTAAGGAAAAATTAACCATCGTAGTGAAGAAATCTTTATAGTCTTGTTTTTAAGAAAAAGAGCTCTTTCCTAGTAAATATCTCTAAGTAAATGCATCAAGAATTTAGGTCTGTTGTATTTTCTCCAACTATTACTGTTTGTTTCTTTAGTCCAACGTTCATTCAAATCTGAATAATTTCTGTCTTACAATTTGAAAAGTTAGAAGTCATATTACAGTTGGTTTTCTATGTTCATTAAAAATAGGGCTTTTGGATAACTTTAACGCACACATGCTTCCAACAGATCTACTGCTAAGGCAGTAGTGCTTTTACTGAGCCTGCTCCTGCTCCGACAGCCACCTAGAGTTCACACTGCTGTAATTATTCATATAATTACAAAGCAAAAAGAAATATAAATCAAGAATAGCTTGTTTCAAAATTTCAAAGTAGTTAGCTTTCTAAAATTCTTTTAATTACATTCGGGAACCATTAATTGCAAACGACATTCAGGTTTGCTGTTATTTGTCTAGAGAATGATCCAGATTGAGTATCTGCCAGCTAAGAGCTTCTAAGACATTCTGATGCATGGCCATGTGTAGAGGACACACAACTGCAGACTACAAACAGGAAGCAAGCGAAGGAAAACTTAGGGAGGTATCAGTATCACGGAGGTTGTGAGCGAGTGTCTTTTTAAGGGGAGAAAGTGCAGGCAAATAGTTATATGACATAAGGTACAGGATATCCTTAGAGTTTTTTGTAAATTACAGGCATATTACTGAAGTTATTTGTTTGATAAGTGTCCTTTCACACTGATCAATTACTTCTTTTCCAACCCGAAGCATAAGGTCAAGTGAGTGCACCACATTCCACCTGTCCATTATCTCGGCCAACCACTGAGGCCCACTCACCACTACCTTTGTAATGGCTTCCCACAGCACTCCCCCACATAATAATCATACTGCCCAATTTATGCCAAAGAACACCAGTATTTCCCATCCAATTTATGAGCACTGCCATCCTATCCTCCCCTGTGTCTGCCTTGTGGGCACAAACACAACCTTGTAGGGCCCTTCTGAGCACACCAGATAGGGCAAGGGTGCTGGACCTGATCACAGACCCTCAGACCAGCTCAATACCATGCTCTGACCCAAGAGGCTGGGATTCTCTTCCAGTAGGTAATGGGCTCTTTAAAGGGAGGAGAAGGGGAAAGGGGAAAGTCACATAAGGAAATGGGAGGGGAGAGCGGGGAAGACAAGAGGCAGAAAGGAAAGAAATGAAAACAGAATGGAAAGGAGACAAGAGGTTGGTTCTCTTTCTTAAGCTCTAAGTTCAGGAGCAAAGCATTACTTTGCTTGAAGGAAGAACAGCCAAGGTAATTTATAGTTGCCACCTGCCCAACTGCCTCCTTCGTCTATTCAATAAACACATGAGGGATCTACCAGCTTTCGGGCCCTTTCCTAGGGCCTGGGAATACAGTAAGAACAAAACATGCATGCTAACTGCTCACAGGGAACTTCCAGCACAAAGAGTGAACACTTTGTTAACACAAATCTGTGAAAAGGGGGATGCGGGACAACAACAGCATCCTGGAACAGAGGCAGGAAAAATTTCGCAGGGGGCAGTGAGAAACAGTTTGGAAAGGGCGTTTCAGGGAAGGCCAAATCATTCTGTAAGGCTTTCACCAAAGGTATATCGCTCATCTACAAAAGTGAGGAGAATTACTCAGGCCTCTCTGTCATGCACTGGGAATTTAAGAGTAGGAGGGGAGAAAGGGTCCAATTTACTACGAACAATGTAGCAAAAGAATGCCTCTGATTAAGCACCAGGGTACAGGTCACTCTTTCAGCAGGGAAAGGGGCACTACCAGGAGGTTACTCTTCCTCTTTGAAAAGGTGTTGGGAATCTGTGACGCTTGGGCCCAGCCTCAAGGCCACGGTGTATGCAAGCAGCTGCCTCACAGCTTACTGGGGCCTGACCTGCAGATAACTGACTTCAGTATAAAGCAGTTTTCATTTCTGTACAAATAAGCCCAACTACACTGAAGATGCCAAAAATGAATATTAAGATAAAAAAGAGGGTTTTTTTCCCAATTTCATTTTTTAAAAAAATCAAATGTATACACCTATTCAACCTTGAACCTGGTTATAAGAAGACTTCATGAACCCCATTCTAACAAAGTCACAAGAACTTTGCATCTGCCTGGCTCAATCAATCCTCTTCATTCCAAAGGTCACTGGGTAGATGTGTCCCCAGTGACTGGGCATCGGGCCAGATGGGACATCATACATAAGCAGTCGCGTGCGGCATGGTCAGGTTATGGAGCTGCCTCAGCTCTCGGGTGGGGGGAAGCTGGGAGCAGCCTCTGTGTGCGTGCACATCATGGGGAGCGGACCAGTGAAAGCCTCCTGACCTCAGAGCTATACTCACTCATACTGAATAAAGGTTCTGGCAGCTCTAGCACTGGGGTAAATCAATTAGATGGTGTACAGTTTCCCGAAGGAAATGAAACAATAACTGGAGCTCAATCTTCCACATGGGACTCTAACCTTGGGAGGCAGAATGGAGAGTGGTGAAACGTACACAGACTTCAAAAAACTCTCCAGGCTTCAAAAATCCTGGGAACGTTTCTTAGTTTAGACAAGTTGCTGACCTTCTGTGAACCTGTTTCTCATCTGTACAATGAAGATTATTCATATGACTTTTACTTGTATATTTAGAAGATGTTTTTAAAGTGCTCATTCTGTGCCAGGCCCTGAGCTGGGCGCTGACAACTCAGAGAACAAAACAGAGTCTCATCCCTACTCTCAGAACTGCCAGCCAGGCCGCATGGCGAGCCTTTGGAAAGCAAACTCCTAGAGGCTACAGAGGTCCAGAGAAGGCATTCCTGGTGAAGCCTATGCATCCTGAAAATTGATGCCTGCAAACCAAAAGGATAAGTGGGCTGTGATGAGTCAAGTATATTCCAACGAGAACAATGTATCTGAAAACCATGAACCAAGAAGGCTGGCAGCTGCAAGGACTGGCGCCCCTACACGCACCGGTACACAGCCGTGTCTACCAGGAACCAGTCATTGTTAATAACATAACTGTAATAATAACCCCAAACTTCTGCGTGGTAATAAGTTAGAGAAAAGTAGGGCATTTAAATTGTTACTTATTTCTGGGGCACCTGGGTGGCGCAGTCAGCTGAGCATCTGACTCTTGGTTGTGGCTCAGGTCATGATCTCAGGGTCATGGGATCAAGCCCTGTGTCAGGCTCCACACTCAGCACGCAGTCTGCTTGAGACTCTCTCTCCCTCTGCCTCTGCCCCTCCTCGCTGTGCTCACTCACAAATAAATAAGTAAAATCTCCAAAATAAATAGTTACTTATTTCTCACAAAAGTAATCAAAAGGTACAGCGCAGAAGTTTAAGTGAATATCCTCCGACTAAAATTTTTACTATTGCTTAGGAAAGGGAGGAGTTTTAAGCAACTCTAAGGGCTGTGAACAGTCTGTATGTTGGTGATAAAAGCTAAAAGTACACTTCTATGAATCAACAACTAGTATTTCAACACCTTAGATAATTCCTGAATGTCACAGTAACAAAAATCACAGTGTATCCTTTCACTGATTAAATATTCTTTTCTCCTTTCAACGACAGTACTTACTTCACTCCTGAACTTGCCCTAAAAGGGCAGTATATGTAATAAATGTCAGATATCAGATCTACACCTTGCACTCTTAACGGAAATGTCATTTTAATGACTGCTGTGCCAATCGTGACCCAATTCTTCTTTATGACCACACGAAAGCACAAAAGTGAGTCAGCTGGAAAAATTCGCAGCCAAATTTGGAAAAGTCTCCCACAACAATGTGACTGCCCCAAGAGCTACCTGCCTCCAGCGCAACAACACTTCAAGTCGGCCATCCCCTGCTCTAACGACTTCATTCTCAAGAACCCAACAGAGAGAGGCAAATAATCATACTTCTGCATAAGAAGGCAGAGAAATAAGATGACAGTTGAGAATAAACACCTACATTCTAATCTTACTCTCAATACCAGCCCCATGTCTACCCCAAGATACAAACCCACTTGAAATCAAACCCACGTACAAATCAAAATTCTAAGTTGAAACGTCCAAACCTATAATCATCTCCCTACCCTCAAAACCTGCCACCCTCCAAGTCTCCTCCTTCCACTAGTCCTACCACCGCCCACCCAGTCAGACAAGCCAAAACACAGAATTCCTCTCAGCTTTTCCTATGCCCTCACCATCTCCTGCTGTGTCCTCCCCTCCCACCACCCAAGTAATCACCAAGTGTGGCCAGGGCTGCCTCCAACCATCTCTCATTGTACTCCCTCTCTCTGGTCCCACTGAGGCTGTCCCAATTCAGGTCTTCCTCATCTCTTAGATAGATTTCTGTTACCAAAACAGTCCTCTATAACAGGTTCTCTTTGCCTCCAATTTTCTCTTTTAATAAATAACATTAGATGTTTTAAATACACAGAACATTAAAAACATAATAAAAGCAATTAATTCTACTGCCCAGATAAATTATGTAACCTTTTTCAGAGAACAAAATTAACACACACATAAGCATGGTTAAATACTTCAAATATCACCAGAAGAAAGCAAAATAAGAACAAAAAGCTTTCTCTTCCAATTCCCTTCCTCGTTTCTGGGTTTTTGTCTATAATTGGGACGATAACAGAGTTGCAGAAAAGAGAGTCCCAATACCCCACCCTCAATCTCCCTATTATTAACACCTAACACGTTATTGTATTTATTATAACTAGTGAATTGATATTGATAATTATTATTACTCAAGCCCATAGTTTATTCCAAGTTCCTTACTGTTTTCCTACTGTCCTTTATTTGTCCCAGGATCCCACACTACATTTAGTCATCATGTGTCCCTAGGTGCCTCTAGGTTATCACAGTTTCTCCCACCTCCCTTGTTTTAAATGACCTTGACAGGTTTTTTGTTTTTTGGGTTTTTTGTTTTGTTTTGTTTTGTTTTGTTTTATTTATTTATTTGAGGGAGAGCACGCTAGAAAGAGTGTGCAAGCACAAGCAGAGGGGAGGGGCAGAGGAAGACTGAGCAGCAGACTCCCCGCTGAGCAGGGAGCCCGATGTGGGGCTGGATCCCAGGACCCTAAAATCATGACCAGAGCCGAAAGCAGAAGCAGATGATTAACTGAGTCACCCAGGCGCCCCTGACCTTGACAGTTTTAAGCAGTACTGATTCTGCAGTTTATAGCATATCCTTCAAAATGAGTTTACCTGAGGCTTTGGTCATATTTAGACAGAGCTTATGGGTTTTATGGAGGAAGACCATAGAGGTAAAATGCCATTCCTATCACGCTGTATCAAAGCGCATTCTCTCAACAAGCCTGCTGATGTTGGCCCTGATCACCGGGCTGAGGCGGTGCTGGCCAGGTGTCTGCACTGTCAAGTTCCTCTTCTCCCCCTTGTCCACGCTGTATTCTCTAGAAGGGAAGTCACTGTGCACATCACACACAGAGTGGGAAGTCAGGCTCTGTGCCTCGAGGATACTCGTGCATTCACGAGTAGCTACGCGAATGATCTGGAGCAATTCTGCAGAGCTTTCTCTCTTCTCCCCCATTTCCATATTTATTCAATCAGTTTTTATCAGTATGGACTCATCAATACTTATTTTATACTGTGGTTTATAATACTACATAGTTTACTGCTTGGAAATCTCTCAGTTGACTCCTGGGTCCTTTTGTCATAACCACATCATCGTTTGCCTTTGCCTTTGGAGCACTTTCTTACGTTCTAGCACAACATGCAACAAGCTCACAGTCTCTGCTCTGGCCCTAGAATCAGCCATTTCCCGGAGAGCCCCAGTGGTAGTGAAAACCAAGATCTGGGCACCGGATAGCAGTTTCTTTTTAAGGGATATAATTATATATCTGATTCTGCACCTTGTTTTTCTTAAGAGAGTTTCCATATCTGTGCAAAACGATCAACCATATCATATTAAACCTAAGTCCAACTTCTACCTCCCATCATATCATCAGATGCCGCAGTGGACTGTGTCCCTGTATCACACAGGACAGTATCTATGGGCGAGGTCCTGAGCCAAATTATCTATGCGCACTGTCTCACTTTCTCCTCCCAGTGGTGCAGGACTTGTCAACTCACACAGGAGGAAATCGAGGCTGAGGGACAGGAAGCCTGCCCCGGGTCATGGTGCTCTTCAGGCGCCAGCACCTACACTCGGTCTGAGGGGTTCCAGTGTCCATGTGCTTACTCATTCCTGCCTCAAAGTCACTTGTGCATTTACAGTCCAGTCACCCAGACCAGCAGTCCCCAAGACCACTTAAAGGGCTTTTTTTTGATGGGGACATTTTTTGATGATTCACACTAGTCTGCATCAAAGAATTACAAGGGAAAACTTGTCAACTCCTCACAGACCTACATTTTTTTCACATACAGGACAATCCTTTATTTTAAATTACATCTTATTTTTCTTTACTGGTGTTAATGGTTTTATGAAATACCAAGAGATAAAAAGGGTTGGTTTAAACCTTGCTGTTATATTTGGCCACCCTGTATTAATTTCTCTCCCTGCAACCCAATTTTTAAAATTTAACTCTTGAGCAGTCAGTGGCCTACAATCAAAATTTTGGTTTCTCAGCTCGCCATACGAGGTACTTGTCCCTCTTGTCCTACACTCCCCCACTCCAGCAATACCCAAGTGCTTTGAAAAACAAACTCATCATGTTCATAGTATAATTCCACCTCCCAGAATTATCTCCCTCAGCCCCTCGCTGGGCAAACAACTGCCTAGGAACATCCCACTTCTGGGGCATCTAAAACTTGTAATGCCTATTTTAATGTCTCCTTGAATGCTTTCATTTTTAAATTATTCCCTAAGACAGCTACTAAAAATAGCACACTTTGAGAATCAAAGAAAGAAACAGAGCGAACGGTTTATCCTAACGGCAGGCAAGAAGCAGTGAGGTTGCCAGGAGGAGGACTGGTCTAAGAAGGCAAAATCTGGGGCTCTGCTCTCTGTCCAGCCACCAAGCCAATTATAGCAAAGCTGACACCTCCTGTGTCCATGTTGGAAAGCTACTCTGCCTATTACTCGTTAAGAAACTGCTCTGAAAAATCATAAAAATAACCAAAAAAACCTTCAGGAAAGTGCTCTGAAAATACTAAAATACTTGATACACCACTGTGGTAAAATGGCTGGTATTCTATTTTGCACGCTGTTCATGGGCCTTTTATTAATCATGGACTGAGAGAGGAAGATTCAAACAAGCCACTGCTCCAAGAAGCAGCTTGGAATCCTCATTTCAGACTGTATTTGTAGTTCCTGAGGGTAAAAGTTACCAATGCTTAGGAGGCTGCATTTCAGGTAACAGTGATTACTGAGGTAGGCAACTTGAAAAGAATTATCGAGTGAAAGGACAGTGTATTTTAAACTTCAATCCACAGGCTTTCTCCAAGGCCTTTGACACGACATAGTCACTCCCACAATTATTTTGCCCTGTTAGAAAAAAAAAAAGAAGTCCAAAATACAACAACGGAGGACAAATGTCATTTGTAAGAAACACACTTTCAAATCCTCAAATGAAGGGACCTGAAAAAGGTTACTTCACAACATGAATTATTTAACTCTCCTGCCCAGGTATTGATTTCCCACAGCGGCTTAACCTGAATACAGAGTACTGTAATGAAGGATGAAATAAAAAGGAACACCAGCGCTGTGTACTTCAAATTCTCAATTTTAAAATATAACACGCAGAAATGCTGCTTCTTCCAACAGGACATTTGCAGCAAACGTAACCAAAGTTATCTTAAGACAGACAGACACATTGTGACAATCGGCTACAAAATAAACACAGAACAAATGAGCAGGACGTGTGCCAGTTTCCCCTGCAGTGGGAGGCAGGTGAACACTTGTTATCCGCACAATTTTACTTTGTGTAATACCTGTTTCAGGTGAAGGGTCTAGAAATATCCTTCAGAGGCAATAAATTACAAGGCTGCCAGGAAGACCACCCCCCAGGAAGGCAGGGCAGTCACACAAGCTGTTCGCATCACAGGCACCGCACTTTCTCAAACATAAATCTGTTCACATGGAGTTCTCTCAAAATCACTTCAGTGCTACCAAAACCTGGGACAAACCTCCATGCCAAGACCGAAGGCTAATCGGTAAGACTTTGGCAAACACAGTTCTTTTGTAGTTTTTCAGTTCCATTCCTGCATTTTTAAAATGCCAGTCTTCACGGGGAAGGAAAAATCAGAAACAGTGATTCTCAAGACAGAAGCAGCGTCCCTACACTGCTAAGAGTTATGTGCGTTTTCTCTATCCACTGTTGAAAAATCTTAGAAATTTCTGGCCAGCAGAATCCTTTTGAGATAACTTATACTCAGTAACAAATGTCTTATAATCGCAAAATAATTTATTTTCATAACCCACATACTGTGAGGACAAGAGCTGCAGAAAAAAAATTTAAAGCACAAGAACGAAAGAGATGAAACACAGCTCACCTCGCTTCTTGTGTCCCTTTCCTCTTTCTCCCTAGCTCTCCAAGGTCAACATTAATGTTAATACATCTGTCCCTTTCACAATTTTTTCCCTGCCCACATGGGAATATTCACAGCAATTCTTCTAAGTTTCATCCACAAGTTTTAGTTATCAAAGCAACTACAAAATAACTTAAATACGTTATTTATTTCCTAGCAAACCTGCAATAATTACAAACGCATTTCAGAATACATTAGAATAGCCTACCTTTCCCAGTAGTCATGATTGTCGGGGATCTTCGTACAATACAAACACTGCTCTGAAAGCTATACCTACTCACAGCAACTAAGCATCAGCCAACTCCCCACCCACACGACTTCTTCAGTGTGATCTGCACCAATGGCAACTGCCACCCTCTTCCAAAATAAAAGCCTGGACTATATATAAGTGAATATTTTAAAAGGGGGACTGAGTGGGAGGTGAACCTTCTCCATCTGACTTTACTCATGTAAGAGAGCCTTCTTTAAAACTGGTATTAAAAAATATTTTTAACCGACTACCTGATTTTTCCCCTTGAAAAAACAGGGAAGAACATTCCTAACATAAACCTTAAGTAAGAATAATGTCAAAAAAGCAAGCTTACTTCCACACAGAGGATGAAGCTGTCAGCTGCAGCTTAAGCTACTTAAACTGGTATCAGAAACAGTCTCTCCCAGGCTATTTTAGGTGGTCCTGTCCTTATGACAGCACTGCATACTTGCTAGCCTTATAACATATCATGCCTGGATCTGTGACTATGGAAACACTTTCCTAAGATACTGAACCAGAACCCCAGACCTTATAAAATACAGAGTCTAATAAGCAAGCAGGCGAGGGGATGGGAGCCCATTGCACCTGATCCACTTATTCACAATCACTGTTTGTAGGCTACACAAGATAATAATGGCTTGGCTTAACAAAGAAGACTCTCAATTCACCATTAAATGAATGCTTTGTCCTAGCTACACCAGGCAACAATTCAAATCTTACCTAACAATCAACATTGGTCGCTTTCAGATTTGCACAGGTATTTCTCATTTCCAACAACTGAGAAATATCTAACACTTTTCAAATGATACAATTTTTTTAGTAGAAAAACATAAGGCAGAATGCAGCTGGCAGCAAAACAGTGCTCTAGATACTTGCACGTATAAGAGTTGATAATTTTATGATTATCCATTATCCAGTTTATAGTTTTGTCAGCAATCAATATTTTGTCTTTTTCTTTAGCTACAGGTTTATTATGGCATTTTCACGGCTTTAACCAGCATGATAGTTTCATTCTTTCCTCATAAACATGTTAGCTTTGCTCAAGAAACTCAAAAGCATGCACATTTTTAACCAAATTAATGTCCATGGGCCTCACTTCAATCAAATCTAATTAAAGATCATTAAGTGGCCGCAGATAAAGGACACTGACTAGTCTATAATTACTGGCTCTTTCACGTTGAAAATCCAATTCTGTGAGCATAAGCACATCTGCGTGATTAGGAGAAAGACTTACACAGAAAATAATTTGCTTTTTGAAAACCATGGAAGGCAAAACTGTAATTTTTGCTTCAAGGGGTTTGCTAATTATATGCAGACAGAAAAAAAGAAAAAGAAACATCTATAAAACACCATATTTTTAACTCCCATATTCTTGCCATTCAAAGCTGAAAGGCCTTTGGGTAACCTAGCAACAAAAAAGAATCCTACAAAGATGAAGTGTTCTATTACAGATAGGACATTCCTTTCCAATTGCTACTCAGCTGCTTTTTCATTACTGTTTTTTAGTCACAATTCTGCACTTAAAAAAAACTAAGTGCATGGCTTTTACATAAACATAGTCAATTACACATCTTAGAATAACCTAATTTTGAACATGTCAAGAAATAGAACCCGCGATGAAACTCATTTCTTTCCTACAAGTATTGCTATTACATTAATAGTTTCTTTCAATTTAGCTCAAATCCAGAGCTTTTCTTACTCAAAGGTCACCGTTCACAAGTAACAAAAAAATGACAAATTTCATAAAAATTAAAAACATTTAATTACCAGCCAAGTAAAAAAAGACAACCCACAGAAGAGAAAAAA
This sequence comes from Ailuropoda melanoleuca, assembly GCF_002007445.2. NCBI lineage: Eukaryota > Metazoa > Chordata > Mammalia > Carnivora > Ursidae > Ailuropoda > Ailuropoda melanoleuca. The sequence continues at coordinate 98,282,867 of NC_048219.1, read as the reverse complement.
ATATTTGCAAATCACATACCCAGCAAGTCTTATGTCCAGAAGATATAAAGAACTGGGGCAGCCGGGTGGCTCAGTCGGTTGGTCATCTGCCTTCGGCTCAGGTCATGATCCCAGGGTCCTGGGATCGAGCCCCACATCGGGCTCCCTGTTCAGCACGGAGTCTGCTTCTCCCTCTCTCTCCCCCCCACCCCCACTTATGGTCTCTCTTGCTATCTCTCTCTCTCAAATAGATTAAAATCTTAAAAAAAAAAAAAGAAGAAGATATAAAGAATTCTTATAGCTCAACAACAGAAAGACAAACACCAATTTAAAAATGGGCAAAGAACAGTAATCAGACAAGGAAAGGAAATAAAAGGCATCCAAATTGGTAAGGAAGAAGTAAAACTGTCATTATTTGCAGAGAAGATACTATACATAGAAAACTCTAAAGACTCTCCCCCCCAAAAAACTATGAGAACTTATAAATGAATCCAGTAAAGTTAGCAAGATACAAAATTAGTATACAGAAATCTGCTGCCCTTCTATACACCAAAAACAAAGTGGTAGAAAATGAAATTAAGAAAACAATTCCATTTACAATTGCACCGAAAAGAAAAAAAAATACCTAGGAATAATAAACTTACGGAGGTGAGGACCTGTACTCTGAAAACTAAAGCACTGATAATAGAAACTGAAGATGACATAAACAAATGAAAAAATATACCATGCTCATTCATGGATGGGAAAAATTAATATTAAGATGTCCACATTATCCAAAACAATCTAAAAAATTCAATGCAACCCTGTCAAAATACCAATAGCATTTTTCACAAAATTATAATAATACTAAAATTTGTATGGAGGAACAAAAGACTCTAAACTGACAAACCAACCAGGAAAAAGCAGAACAACGCTGGAAGTATCACAATTCCAGATTTCAAGATATACTACAAAGACACCATAGTCAAACAGTATGGTACCGGCACAAAAACTGACATATAGATCAATGGAACAGAATAGAGAGCTTAGAAATAAACCGATGTTTATATAGTTAATCAATCTATGAAAAAAGGAAGCAAGACTATATAATAGGGAAAAGACTGTCTTTTCAATAAACAGTGTTGGTCCTGAAACTCATATTACACTATATGTTAACTAACTGGAATTAAAATAAAAACTTGAAACTACAGGAGGCGCCTGGGTGGCTCAGCCAGTTATGTCTGCCTTCAGCTCAGGTCATGATCCCAGAGTCCTGGGATCCAGCCCCACGTCAGGCTCCCTGCTCAGAGGGGAGCCTCCTTCTCCTTCTGCCATTCCTCACCTCCCCTCAATTGTGCTCTCTGGCTCTCTCTCTCTGTCAAATAAATAATCTTTTTTTTTTATTTATTTGACAGAGATAGAGACAGCCAGCGGAGAGAGGGAACACAAGCAGGGGGAGTGGGAGAGGAAGAAGCAGGCTCATAGCGGAGGAGCCTGATGTGGGGCTCGATCCCATAATGCCGGGATCATGCCCTGAGCTGAAGGCAGACGCTTAAACCGCTGTGCCACCCAGGCGCCCCATATAAATAAAATCTTAAAAAAAAAAAACAAAACCTTGAAACTATAAAATAAATGGTGTTGGGAAAACTGGACAGCTACATGCAAAAGAATAAAACTAAACCACTTTCTTACACTATACATAAAAATAAACTCAAAATGGATTAAGTACCTAAATGTGAGACCTGAAACTGTAAAACTCTTAGAAGAAAAAATAGGCAGTAATTTCTTGGACATCAACCTTAGCAACATTTTCATAGATTATGTCTCCTCAGGCAAAAGAAACAAAAACAAAATAAACTGTCAGGACTACATCAAAATAGAAAACTTTTGTACAGCAAAGGAAACCATCAACATAACAAAAAGGCAATCTACTGAATGGAAGAAGATACATGCAAATGCTTTATCCAATACAGAGTTAATATCCAACATATATAGAAAACTTATACAACTAAACACCAAAAAAACAAACAATCCAATTAAAATATGGGCAGGAACCTGAATAGACATTTTACCAAAGACATATAGATGCCAAGAGACACATGAGAAGATGCACAACATCACTGATCATCAGGGAAATGTAAATCAAAACCATAATTAGGTATCGCCTTGCACCTGTCATATGGATAGAATCAAAAAGATAAGAAATAACAAGTGCTGGCAAGTATGCGGAGAAGAAGGAACCCTTGTGCACGGTTGATGGGAATGTAAATTTGTGCAACAAACTGGAAAACAATTTGGAGGTTCCTCAAAAAATTAGAAATACCATATGACCCTAGTAATTCCATTCCTGAGTATTTACCGAGACAAAACAAAGACACTAATTCAAAAAGATATATATGCACCCCTATGTTTGTTATAGCATTATTTATAACAGCCAAGATATGAAAGCAACCCACGTGCTGAATGGATAAAAAAAACTGTGTGTGTGTGTGTGTGCACGCGTACACACACACACAACAGAATAATACTCAGCCATAAAAAAGAATGACATCTGGGGCACCTGGGTGGCTCAGTCAGTTAAGTGTCTGCCTTCAACTCAGGTCATGATCCCAGGGTCCTGGGATAGAGCCCCATGTCGAGCTCCCTGCTCAGTGGGGAGTCTGTTTCTCCCTCTGCCCTTCCCCCCCATGCTCACTCTCTTTCTCTCAAATAAATAAAATCTTTAAAAAAAGTGAGATCTTGCCATTTGTAACAACATGAATGGACTTAAAGGGTATTATGCTAAATGAAACAAGTTGGACAGAAAGACAAATACCGTATGATTTTAGTTACATGTGGAATCGAAAAAACAAGACGAATGAACACAGAAACAAAAAGGAGAAACAGACTCATAAATAACAGAGAACAAACTGATGGTTGCCAGAGAGGCGGGGAGTGGGAAAATGGCCAAAATGGGTTAAGGGAAATTGAAGGTACAGGCTCCCAGTTATGGAATGAATAAGTCACGGGGATGAAAGGTAGAGCATAAGGAATATAGTCAATGGTACTGTAAGAGTGCTGTCCAGTGCCAGATGGTGGCTATACTTCAACATACAGAGTTGTGGAATCACTATGCTGTGGACCTGAAACTAATCTAACACTGTGTGTCAACCATACTTCAATTAAAAAAAAATAAACACACAAACAACCCTTAAAAAAAAAAAAAAGGACACAGGAACTCAATACAGATTTTTCCAAAGAAGATCTACAAATGGCCAACAATCACATGAAAAAATGCTCAACATCATTAGTCATTAGGGAAATGCAAATCAAAACCATAATGACAACACTTCACACCCACTAGGATGACTATAATCAAAGAAACAGACAGTGACAAGTATTGACTTAAATATGAATAAATTACAACTCTCATACATTGTTGGAGAGATGGTGCTGCCACTTGGAAAATAAGGTGCCAGTTAGGCAAAGGTTAAACACTGAATTACCACATCAGCCAACAATTCCACTGTAAGGTACACACACAGGAGAAATGAAGACATCTCCACATAAAAACTTTCAAATATTCATGGTACCATTGTTCACAAGAATCAAAACGTAGACATAACCCAAATGTCTGTCAACTGATGAGTGGATAAACATAAGGTGGTATATCTATACAACAGTAAACTATTATCAGCCATAAAAAGGAATGAAGTACTGATACATGTCACCCCATGGGTGAATCCTGAAAACATTATGCTAAATGAAAGAAGCCATACATAAAAAGCCATATGTTATATGACAGCATTTAGCAAATCCCTTGAGACAAAAGTAGGTTGTCAGGGACTGGGAGAAGGAAATTGGGGGTGCTAATGGTCAGAGGTATTCTTGGGGGTGATAAAAATATCCTGGAATTAGATAATTGCACAATTTTATGCAATTATCAAATACACAAAAAAATTATACACTTCAAAAAAGTAAATTTTTGGTATAGACTTATCTTGATATTTAAAATATACTAATAATCCCCCCCCCAAATAATCCAACACGCACTTCTAATAAAAACTTAGATAAATAGGAATAGATGAGAACTACCTCATCTTGCCAAAGAACATCTACAATTAATATCACACCTAGTTGTGAAAGATCTAAGACTAGGAACCAGGTAAGGAGGTCTACTCCCACCACTTATACTTTATGTAGAGGAGGAAATTCTAGCCAGTGCAATAAGGCAAGAAAAGGAAATAAGAAGTATATAAATCTGAAAGAGATAAAACTACTGCTATTTGCAGATGATTTGTCTATGTAGAAAATGCCAAGGAATCTACAAAAACTCCAAGAACAGAAAACTTCAGAAAGGTTACTGTCTACCAAATAAGCAGCAAACTGAAGACAACAGAGGGTGGAGAGTTGAGAAGTAGAGCAGTCAGCGGTCTGACGGTCTGACATGCAGAGGAGTTCAAAAACTGGTTGTACTGGGAGTCAGTGAACCAAAAAAACCCAAAAATTAGAGGAGGGTTTTATTATGTTCCTACTGGGGTTTCTCTATGCTATCTAAATAAATGTTCAATGACTCGAGCAAAGAAGGAAATTAGGCAGTTAGCTTTTGACAGCTACTGAACATCTTACCAGTCTCTCAAAGTTACCATAAAAAGACCGAACTTATTTGGGTTAAGAATTCTAAAATCTTTATACATAACCTTTTAGGTGATTCTGTTTTGGTTCTAACAATTAAAAAGTAATACTACATATAGACAGCAAAAAGCTGAAATTTTAAGGTCTCTAATAAGTCTTAAATTATGATTTCCTTACCATCTGCTATTTTTAACACAGATGCCTAAAAGAGCCGTCTTCATTTTCAATCCTACCCCCTTACCATATATACACACATATATGGATATGCAGGGGCAATTTTACAACACATGGAGGTTTAGAATAACATGCTGTGACACACCTAAAGCCACAGGATTTTAGTACTCTTGATTAAATCATGTGTGTCATGTTCATTAAAACTCATAGAGTATATAAACGCTCTCCTGGGCAAGGCCTCCAGCATGGGTGTGGTTCTTCTCCCCAGTGCCAGTATTACAACGAGATTCTGTTTCATAGTTATGATTTATAACATAGGCTATAAAGCACAAACTCATTTTTCAGCCACCACCACTACCTTTTTACCTGGTACTTTGTCTTGGTACCAACAAGTTTTAAACTAGGAAGCCACACAAACTACACAAATACACACAGAATTAAAAGCACATGTCTGGCAACTGGCTGAGAAGCCCTGCCCTTGTACACCACGAATTCCACTCATTACAGAAGCATAACTCCATGGCCAGAGTTCTGGTCCTAGCTCTACCATGGATCCAATGTAAAGCATATATAAAAGTATATATAAAAGTAGGGGGCGCCTGGCACACTCTAGTGTGGCTCACACACTAGAGTGTGTGACTCAATCTCAGGGTTGTAAGATCGAATCCCACTTTGGGTACAGAGATTACTTAAAAACAAAATCTTAAAAAAAAAGTAGGGGGCAATGTACAGAAGTTATGCCATGATAAAATTACATATAAATTATACAGTAACAGACAAATGAACTGTAAGCGAAAATGAAAACATGAACACTGATTTACAGGTGATAGCAGAATTACTGCAAATACTTTTTGCCCTTTTAATATTATATATTTACAAACATATGGAAGAGAAATAAGGGGGATCAATGAAAGCATGTTTACAACTCTTTAAGCATTCTATAAGAAACATACTATGCAAAGACAAATTCCTTACTGGTAATGATAGGTACACAGCAGAGTAGGACTTAAAAGACCTACATCCTGTTCCCTGCTCACTATGTACTAAGAGTGACATTCCCCAAAGTGACCACCTTTTTTTATGACTTCAAGATTTTCAAAATTCAACAGCTATGCTGTGATCTAAGATCCCTAGCAATTCAGAAATTGCTATGATGCAGTGAGGTATCCAAAAGTTAAAAAAAGTTCTTGGTAGCAACTGCTTTGTGAGGACCTCCACTGATACACACGTATATATCAAATTCACTTGCCTTTTCTTCACCTTCTGGAATCACAAGAAATATCCACTTGTCCTCAATCATCATCACAAAGTATAGTAAAAGGAATGTAAGTTCCAGAAACATTAAATCACAATTCAAGTCTCAGTCATTGTTTCTTTCTTTATTTGACAATATTCCCTGCATACCTATGCCACATGCCAGGGACCTTTTGAGGCACTAAGGATAAAGAAGGGAATAATACAATGTTCTTGCCCCCATGAATAAACAAATTATCTTGCAGTGATATGCAGTAAGAAATAACGTTAAACATAATGAAGGCACAGAGTTCCCTTAGAACATCAGATGTGCTATACTAGCTGGCCTTGGTAATGAGCGTGTCTGCAGCCGAGGTCTGGATGGAATTGAAGAGGAGGGCCACAGAGACACCCAGGGGACAAATGTTTCAAGCAGAAAGAATCATAAGCGCAGAGGCCCTGAAGCAGGAGAAGCCTGGAATGTTCAAAATTAGCTACGAGGTCAATACAACTGGAGCCAAGAGAACTCTGGGGAAGAATATCAGATGACATCAGAATGGTGGTCGGCATCAGATCATGTGCAGCGCCCGGTGGGCCACAGTGAGCCACTGAACTGCAGTCTCTACGTGATCGAAAACTTCTGGAGGATTCTGAACCGGCAATTAACATCACATCAATTACATCCTAAAAAGATTACTCTAGGGGTGCCTCGCTGGCTCAGTCGACACAGCATGGGACTCAATCTCAGAGTCGTGAGTTCAAGTTCCACATTGGGCATGGTGCCTACTTGAAAATTTTTTTTAAAGTTAAAAATAATAAAAATGAAAGGATTACTCTGATTGCTATGTGAAAACCAGCCTTTAGGTGCTTGGGAAGAGCAACAGCAAGGACACTGGTCAGGAGGCCACCGCAAGAGCAAAGGTAAAAGACTACAAGGACTTGCTCTAGGAGAATAGTGGTGGCTACAGACAGAATGCCTGGGATTCCAAGCTCATGAGTTCAGTATGGGCTCCAAAAGAAAGTCAGCGACAACCCCACAGATTCTGGCCTGGGAAAAGGGGGAAATGGAGGTAAGTCTTCAGACCTAGAAACTGTCCTCAAGATATCAAATTCAGCTATTCAGAACTAGGATAAGTATTACTGATCTAAAACTGAAAAGGCCAATATAGATCAATTGCTTTTTCTACTCACCATTTGCTGATTGTATCATGTTTCCAGATTTTTGGACTTCATCAAATTTTGTAAAAATTACATTCAACCTGTATGAAAAAAAATACAAGTATATATAGAAACTATTTACTCTCACCGTTTACAATTATATTAAAATACTAATGTGAAGTTGAGTCACACTCCAAAAAGAAAAAAAAAATCAAGGATACAAACCCACCTAATAACAAAAACAGTAACAACATTAATAACACCCAACAATAATCGAGCACTTATTATAGACCAAGCATTGACTTAGGGCAGTCTCTCTGAAAGATTTCAGTTAATCCTTAGAAGAGCCATATACAAGATTATCATCCCCATTTTACAGATGAGGAACTCAAGACCAGGTAACTGACTTAGGGTAACATGGTTGAGTTCAGGTGGAGATGGCAGCCCTAAGAGTAAGAATCCAGGGCCCATGCTTTCAGGCACTGTATTAAATGGACTGACTGCTCTACACAAAATATATACATTATGAAAAGTCTATGTTTCTCCTCTTTCTGTCTAAGCACAGACTGGTGATTACTTAAGATAAAGATTTTCAAAATGCATTGCCATTACAATATAAAGGCTTTTCTGTGACTTATGATTAAAAAATGCTATAAAAATTTCTCTAGAAACAAACACTGTGACTAAATAATCTTTAACTGAAAAAAATCTACATGACATTTATTTTCTATTAATGGATCAATGTCACCTTGACGTTGAAATTGAACCAGAACTCCTCAACCAGTCAAAATATTCCATCTTAGTGACAACAGTAATGAGAGAAATATTGGGGGTAGGGTGGGGTAGAGGGATGCTAATCTTGCCTGGTAGAAGTCAAGAAAAAACTAGGCTTTCCCAAGCAAAACACAGATACGTGTAAAGGCTGAGAGTCCAAAGCAATGTACTTCCGCATTCAAACCCATGCCACCCATTTCAGGGACCAGACTAGAAATTTTAGCACTTGCTTACAAACTGTCCTGTCATACAAGCTCTAATCAGTTAAACATGTTTGTCTTTTCTTCGCAACTAGAATGGACTCTCCTTCAGGAGAGGGATGGGAACTATATACTTCTGGTGTTCTGTATACACCAAACACTATGTCATACAGGAACATTACAACACCGTGTGAATCTTGTTCTGCCCTCACTACGGAAACCAGGTACATTCTGGCCTCCATAGTTCATTCACTGAGTCCAGCACTGAGCTGGCCAGATGCTGAGTGTGTAAAGTTCTTAACTTCTAAAGCTTTTACTTCATTCTTTTCTACTTAGAATGTCACATTCTAAGTAACAGGGGAGCCAGAAGTACACATCAGCAAAGAGAGGTAAAACAAAGTGGATGAAGGAGCCTGACATACTATACTGCCTTTCCCCCCCTTCCCGTTCCATGGCAGATATCAATCTTTTTTGCCCATCTTTCAATCTAACCCCAGATGTAGCCTCAAAATCCTTCTCAATGCTGCTCCAGGCAGCCACTACCAATTAATCAAAGTTGACACTGAATTACAAAAATCTTATTTGTCGTCTCAGGACCAGATAGGAGTAAAACTCACTTTCAAATCCAGAGGTTGCTAAAGATCTGGAAAAATGCCTTAGAACCATTTTCTTATGATGTTTCCATCCCCTTCCCTCTTAAAAGCACTAAAGATCTCCAGTGGCTTACAAAGTGCATAAATAATATCACCACACAGGTTGCCAGGGCATGCCCTGACCAACTTACCACTTTATTGCGTCACAACTACACCCTCTGACGTGAGCAAGCCTGCAAGTTTGCAAGTTAGGAACAAGGTATACCTCTCGCCTGGTTGTTCTAAAATTCGTGCGAGGGCAAGAATTTCGTTCGTTGTTGGTAGAGTAGTCACCCTTCTCAATGGCCACTGCAGAAGAGTCTGCGGATGCGCTCTCTGTGGAAATGTCTACTCACTGGGGCCACATTACCCACAACTACAACAAGCTACCCACAAGCTGGCCCAAACAACCAGGTATGAGAATGCTACAAAGATTACTGTTTTTGGTGTCTGCACTTTAATTCAGAATTCCCTCAGACAGGTGTGCCTCTCCCTCTACTTGTCTCACTAGCTGCCTCATTCTCTGCTCAGCAGTGTCTATACAGGGGCTCCTAAGAAGGTTACCACCTCAAGAGATTAGTAACCTGGCTTCAAGACAGTCTAACACCAACAAAAAATTCCTGAGGAATGACTTTTGCCTTTAGCTCTGAACACAGCAATACAAACTGCCTCTCTGGGACCAACGAATTTGAACAAACCCGAAAGGGTGAGTTTTATACATTCAAAGACACTGAATATATAACTAATGATTACTCTCTCAACCCACTAACTTTTTTTTTTTTTCATTTTTTCATTTTAAATCTCTGGATCTCAAATTTAAATTACATTTCTTTAATACTTTGACAAATAGCCAATACCATTTTCCCCTGGTTTTTCTGAATTCAAAATTTATATTCAACTCTTCAATCTGACCAGCATTTATTTTTACTATAAGATCTAGATCTAATTATTCCTTCCTAGAATATCTTACAAATTTAGAGGCACCTGGGTGGCTCAGGTCATGATCTCAGGGTCGTGAAATGGAGCCCCATGTCAGGCTCCGTGCTAGGTGGGGAGTCTGCTCAAGATTCTCTCTCTCCCTCTCCCTTTGCCCCCCAACCTCCTGGCTCGCTTGTGCTTTCTCTCTCTCACTCACTCAAAATATAAATAAATAAGTAAATAAATAAATAATTTTAATGATTAAAATAATTTCATAAAAGCAAATACCAGTATGCTCACAATCAACAAGCCACACCCATACTCAGAGCTTTTAATTGACTTTTTAGTCCATTACTCTTACATATGAGCAGATAACCAAGCAAAGATACATGAGCAAAGCTTTTAAAGCGAAAGACACCAAGATGAACACACACTCCAAAATCACAGCATACAGGAAAAAAAAAGGCAATGAGAAGTTTTTAAAATATATCATTAGTACTTCCAAAGAGATAAAATACTGCAATTATAAAAGCTAAGAGGGAAGGAGCCCTTCAAAATGACAGAATAAGGACCTCTGAAAATCTGCTCCTCCAAAGAAGAAAAGAAAACGTTGGCAAAATCTGTCAAAATCCCGTTTTTTAGGCTCTGGAAATTAAATAAAGGCTTGCAACAGTTCACGGAGCATTTTCCAAGAAAAATGGCTAAATCTTGGTAAGGACAACAAGCTTTTCACTGTTTTGCTGCGCCTTATTTCCATCTCCAACTCACTAGCTAAAAATCAACAGCCTCACAATCGCAATATTTGAAAACCAGCAGCCATGAAGGCACTGGGAGGAGCTGAACAAGTTTGGAGTGCCATAAAAATCCCCATTCTAAGAGAACTGTAATTATTACACTTGTCTGGCATATCCCAGAATCCCCATTCACAGGGTTTTATTTTACCTGATTCAGTGGGAGAGACTCTTCCCTGAAGCCATGATTAAAAAGAATCAGCAACAACTATTTAACATGGCAGCTGCCTGATATGATAAAACTGGAGCAAAGACACTGACCAAAAAACTTAGAAAGAAAAACAGAGGATGATATATTCACAGGGAACTTGGAAAAAATCTGACATATTCCTGGGAATCTGGAAAGCTACCCATATGTGCAAGACTATAAGAAAGTCTGAGGAAAGACCTAAGAAGACACTAACGTCTCACGTCTGGCTGACCTGGAGGCTCTGCACAAGCAGGCAATACACGGGAAGGCAGAGCTGTATAAACTGCCTGCCAGAACACTGAAAACATTCCTCAACATGCACAGACAGCCCTTCAGCAGAAGCTGCGAGATTCACTAGCTGAAGGCCTTCAAGGAAATCTCTAAGCATTAGCTGAACACTGAGTTAACCAAGCAGAGACTTCGGGAGCCATAAATATCAAAAAAATACAGACTTGACGGAAGTAGTTCGAGAAAATCACTTCAGCAAGAAGCAACGAAAACAAACACCACCAACAAATCGAGAGAGAGAGAGAGAGAGAGAGAGAGAGAGAGAGTGCAAATGTGATTTCCAAAGTAGTCACAACAGATTATTGTAAATGACCTGTTTCAACTGGCCAAGTATAAAAAAGTTATACACGTGAGAAACAAGAAAATATGGCCCAGACAGGGAGAAAAAATTAGCCAACAGAAACTATCCTTAAAAATTAGCAACAACAAAAAAAAGACAGAAACTAACTATCCTTAAAGGAAGCCCAGACATTGAACTTACTAGATGAATATCTGAAATCAACTATTATAAATATGTTGCAAGAACTAAAGGAAATTACTTCTAAGGAACTAAAAATAAAGGTATAAGAACGTGTCAACAAATAGAGAATATCAATGAACAGAAAACATTAAGAATCACAGAGAAATTCTAGAAATTAAAAGTACAAAAACTGAACTAAAAAATTCACTAGATGGGGTGTCTGGCTGGTTAGTCAGTAGAGCATGCAACTCTTGATGTCTGGGTTGTGGGTTCAAGCCCCATGTTGGTATAGAGATTACCTAAAAAAAATAAAATCTTTTACAAAAAATACACAAGAGGGGTCAACAACAAATTTTGCTGGGGGAAGAAAAAATTTGCAAACTTGAAGATGAATCAATTGACAATACCCTGTCTGAGAAACAAACAAACAAAAAAAAACAGGAAAAAAAAAAAGAGTCTAAGAGTTCATGTTCTTATAATACCAACATACCAACATATATATAATGGGAATACCAGAAGAAGAGGAGAAAGAAAAAAGGACAGAATATATGGAGAAATAATGGCCAAAAACTTCACACATTTTATATAAAATTTTAATCTACATGCTCAAGAAGCTCAACAAACTTCAAACAGGATAAACTTAAAGAAATCCTAACCTAGACACAAGAGAAACAAACTGTTGGAAGAAAAGACAAAGAGAAAATCTTTTTTTTTTTTTTTAAAGATTTATTTATTTGACAGAGAGAGAGACAGCCAGCAAGAGAGGGAACACAGGCAGGGGGAAGTGGGAGAGGAAGAAGCAGGCTCCCAGCAGAGGAGCCCGATGTGGGGCTTGATCCCAGGACGCCAGGATCACGCACTGAGCTGAAGGCAGCCGCTTAACGACTGAACCACCCAGGCACCCAGGCACCCCGACAAAGAGAAAATCTCGACAGCAACAACAAACAAGCCAGGAAACAACAAATGTTGGCGAGGATGTGGAGAAAGGGGAATCTGCTTACACTGTTGGTGGGAATGCAAGCTGGTGCAGCCACTCTGGAAAACAGTATGGAGGTTCCTCAAGAAGTTAAAAATAGAACTACCCTACCACCCAGCAATTGCACTACGAGGTATTTACCCCAAAGATACAAATGTAGTGATCCAAAGGGGCACCTGCACTCCAATGTTTATAGCAGCAATGTCCACAATAACCAAATATGGAAAGAGCCAAGATGCCCAATGACAAATGAATGGATAAAGAAGATGTGGCATATATACATATATACAATGGAACAACTCAGCCATCAGAAAGGATGAAATCTTACCATTTACATCGACATGGATGGAACTGGAGGGTATTATGCTGAGCAAAATAAGTCAGTAAGTCAATCAGAGAAAAACAACTATCATATGGTTTCGTTCATATGAGGAATATAAGAAACAGCTCAGAGGATCATAGGAGAAGGGAGGGAAAACGGAATGGGAAGGAATCCGAGAGGGAGACAAACCATGAGAGATTCTTAACTATGGAAAAGAAACTTAGGGTTGCTGGAAGAGAGGTGGGTGGGGGGATGGGGTAACTGGGTGATGGGCATTTAAGAGGGCACGTGATATGATGAGCACTGGGTGTTATATGCAACTGATGAATTACTGAACTCTACAACTGAAACTAATGATGTACTATAAGTTGACTAATTAAATTTAAATTTAAAAAAAAGCAAGAGAGAAGCCACTCATTGTGTAAAAAAAAATCCTCAATAAGATAAATAATTTCTCCTTTTAAAAAAAAAAACCAACAGTGCAGACCAGGTGGCAGTGGGATGACATATTCAGTCCCGAAATTTAAAATCTCAACCAAGTATACTTCAATATTTTGAAAATAAATAAGCAAACACATACATATATAAAATAAAACATAAAAATCTCAATCAAGAATTCTACATCCAACACAATTATCCTTCAAAAATGAAGCAGAGAATCTTGTCCAGATCAAAGATATTTCAGTCTTTACATGAAGTCATACTCCCAATACAATGAATTACAGACTCTAAGTGGAGGAAAAATGAAGGAGAATTTAAGACATTCCTAGATGAACAAAAAAATCAGACAAGTCCTTCAGTTTGAAATGAAAGAAGACCATACATTGGCCCCAATCCACATGACAGTATAAAAAACACTAGTAAAAGTAACTTCAAAGGTAAATATAAAACCTAGGTAAATATAACAGATACTATAAATGTATTTTGTTGTTGTTGTTTTTAACTTTTTTCTTGTCCTAGGTGACTTAAAAGGAAACTACATAAAGCAAGAAGTATAAAACTGGTGGGCTGTAATACATACAGATGTATAAATAAACACAGCAGAAGAAAGGAGGGGAGAAAACAACTATATAGAAGTAAAGATTTTAATACTGAAATTAATTAAGGGTAATAAATCTAACTAGGCTTCTATAAATTAAGATGTCTGTAATATATACAGATGTGTAGATAAACACAGCAGAAGAAAGGAGGGGAGAAAACTATATAGAAGTAAAGTTTTTAATAATGAAATTAATTAAGGGTAATAATTCTAACCAGGCTTCTATAAATTAAGATGTCAACTGAAATCCCCAGAGCAAACACTAAGAAAATAATTCCAAAAAAGTATAGTAAAAGAAACAAGAAGAAAATTTAAATGGTACACAAGAAAATACATATTTCATACAAAATAAGGCAGTAATGAAGAAGCAAGAGACAAAGAAGTTGTGACATAGAGAACACACATAGCAAAAGAGCAGAAATGAAGTCTACCTTACCAGTACTACATTAAATATAAATGAATTAAGCACTCCAATGAAAAGGCAAAGATTATCAGAATGAAAAAGGAAACAACACCCAACTATATGTTACCTACAAGAGACTCACTTAAGATACAAAAACACAGAGAAAGAAAGCATAAGAAAGAAAAACACATTCCATCAAACAGTGCTTGAAAGAGGTCTCGAGGGACTATACTATTATCAGGCAATACTGAGCTTAGGACAAAAATTGCTACCAGGGACAAAGAAGGACTTTTTACAATGACAAAAGGGTCAATATATCGGGAAGACATCACATGCACCCCTAAACAGAGCCCCAAAACATATGAAGCAAAAAGTGGAAGAACTGGAGAAATAATTCAGCAGTATTAATTGGAGACTTCAATATCACACATTTCAATAACTAACAACAGAATACAGATACTTCTCAAGTAGACATGGAACATTCTCCTGGACAGAGCACATGCTAGGCCATAAAATGAGCCTAAAACAAATTTCAAAGAACTGATATCACAGAACAAAGAAATTATGAAATCTATGATCATAATAGGATAAAATTAGATATCAATGACAAATAGAAATGAGAAAGTTGCAAATAATATAAAAATTTAACAAAATGCCTTTTATGAAGATGGCGCCGAAGCCTAAGAAGGAAGTCCCTGCCCCTCCCAAAGCCGAAGCCAAAGCAAAGGCTTTGAAGGCCAAGAAAGTGGGGCTGAAAGGCATCCGCAGCCACAGAAAAAAAGAAGATTCGCACATCACCTACATTCCGACGACCCAAGACTCTGCGTCTCTGAAGGCAGCCCAAATATCCTCAAAAGAGTGCCCCCAGGAGAAACAAGCTTGATCACAATGCCATCATCAAATTCCCCCTGACTACTGAGTTAGCCATGAAGAAAATAGAAGACAACAACACACTTGTGCTCATTGTGGATGTCAAGGCCAACAAGCACCAGATCAAACAGGCTGTGAAGAAACTCTATGATATTGACATGGCCAAGGTCAACACCTTGATCAGGCCTGATGGAGAAAAGAAGGTATATGTTCGACTGGCTCCCGACTATGATGCTTTGGATGTTGCCAACAAAATTGGGATCATCTAAACTGAGTCCAGCTGGCTAAATCTAAATATAAATTTTTTCACCATAAAAAAAAAAAAAGAATTTAACAAAACACTCCTAATAACAAAGAGATCAAAGATAAAAACAAATGGGAAATTTAAAAAATACTTTGAGATGAATAAAAATGAACACACAATGTACACAACATAGGATGCAGCTTCAGCAGTACTTATAAAGTAGTACTTGTATAGTACTATAAAAGAAATTTATAGGCAAAGATGTCTACATTAAAATAGAAGATACCAAATCAATAACTTAGTCTTCTGCCTTAAAAAACTGGGAAAGTAAACCAGCAAAAAGAAAATTATAATAAATATTAAAGCATAAATATATGAAATAGGAAATAGAAAAATTAAATCAACAAGCCAAAAGTTAGTTCTTTGGGGAAAAAAAAAATCAACAAATTTGACAAACCATTAATGTGACCAGAAAAAAAAAGAGAAGACTTGAATTACTGAACTTAGAAGATGAAAGAAGGCACATTACTACCTCCCTTAGAAAAAATAAAAAGAACTACAAAAAAAACCCACTATGAACTGTGTGTCAAACACTAGAAAACTTAGAGAAAGTGGACAAATTCCTAGACTGACACAAACTACCAAAATTGATTCAAAAACAGACAAAATCTGACTAGACCTATAACCAAGAGACTAGATTAGTAATCAAAACATATCCCTAAAGCAAAGCCCCAGACTACACGGCTTCACGTGTAGTAAATTCTAACAAATATTTAAAGAAGAATTAGCACCAATCATTCACAAAATCTTGTGAAATACAGATGAGAATGGAGAAAACTGGGAGGGGGGAAGCAGAGAGGAGAGAAAGAAAGGAACTCTGTACTTTCCAGCCAGTTTTTCTACATCTAAAAATACTTCAAAAAATAAAGTCATTAATTAAAAAAAAAAAAGATATATAACCTTCTAAAACTAGAAAAAGGGGGAGGGAACATTTTCCAATTCATTCTATGGGGCAAGTAAAATAATAATACCAAAACCAGGAAAAAGACATCACAATAAAAGGTAAGTACAGACCAATATTCCTTATGCATCCAGCAGCATATAAAAAGAGTTATACACCATGACCAAGCGGAACTGATCCCAAGAATGCAAGGTTGGTTTAATATCTGAAAATCAATAATGTAATACAATATATCAACAGAATAAAAATCACGGTCACATAATCATCTCAACAGATGCAGAAAAAGTACTCAACAAAATCCAACATCCTTTCATGATAAAAAAACACTTGTCAAACTTCTTCAACCTCATAAAGTCATATACCAAAAAAAACCACAGCTAACAACATTGAAAAATAAAGCTTTTCTCCTGAGATCAGGAACAGGGCAATGCTGTTCCCTCTCACCACCTCTACTCAATATTATGCTGAAGTTCTAGCCTGGGCTTTTAGGCAAGAAAGAAGAATAAAAGGCATTCATATTGGAAAAGAAAAAGTAGAGTATCTCTACTAGCAGAGGCCATATTTTGTACACCATCTAGGGACTTCAGCAAGGTTGCCAAATTCAAGACTAGTATTTTAAAAATCAATTGTATTTCTATATATTAGCAACAAACCATCTATAATTGAAATTAAGGAAAAAATCTGCTTTTAATACCATCAAAAGAATAAAATACATAGGAATAAATTTAACAAAAAAGTGCAAGACTTGTCCACTGAAAACTACTAAGCAATTGTTTAAAGTCAATAAAGACATTCCATGTTGATGGATTGGTAGACTTAGTGTTTTTAAGATGGCAATATTCCCCAAACTCAATATAAACTCAGTTCCTATCAAAATCCCAGAAATTTTTCCCAGAAATTGACAAATGCACCCTAAAATTTGTATGGACATGCAAGACATCCAGAATAGCCAAAACAATCTTGAAAAGAAGAATAATCTTGGATTTCAAAACTTACTACAAAGCTATCAGTGAGGTACTAGTAGAAGGACAGGTATATAGATCAATGGAATAGATCTAACAATACAAAAAGAAATCCTTACATTAATGATCAACTGATTTTCAACAAAGGTACATAAAATTTCTAAAAACTACAATGAGATACCCATTAGGATGGCTATTACCAAAAAATAAAACAAAACAATATAAAAACACAAAATAACAACTGTTGGCACTGCTGGTAGGAATGCAAGATGGTGCAACAGCTATGGAAAACAGTATGGTGGTTCCTCAAAAAATTAAACATAACAATATATAATCCAACACACCCACTTCTGAAATCTAACGAAAAGAACTGAATGCAGGGAATGTAAAAAGATCTGTATATTCATTTTCACAGCATTATTCACAACAGCCAAAAAGTGGAAGCAGTGTTCATCAACAGAGGAACGGATAAACAAAATGTGATATATACATACAGTGGAATTTTATTCAGCAATACAAAGGAATGATTCATGGTATAATATGGTTGAACTTTGAAAATATTGTGGTAAGTGAAAGAAGGCAGTCAAGAAAAAGTTACATTTTGCATGACTTGCATGATATGTCCCAAAACAGGCAAATCCATAGAAATAAAAAGTAGACTAGTGGTTGCCAGGGATTAGGTAGAAGAAAGAAATAGTGACTGTTGATGGATACAAGGATTCTTTTCGAATGTTCTAAAACTTGATAGCAGTGACGGCTACACAACTTTCTGAATATACTTAAAACAACTAAACTTTTCATTTTATTTATTTATTTATTTGAGAGAGAAAGCACGAGTTGGGGGAGGGGCAGAGGGAGCAGCAGACACCCTGCCAAGCAGGAAGCCTGACATGGCTCAATCCCAAGACCCTGGGATCATGACCTGAGCTGAAGGCAGATGCTTAACCAACTGAGCCACCCAGGTGCCCCGAACTGTTCACTTTAAAGGGGATATGGTAAATTATAAAAATATGAAAATTATGGTAGAGGAATATTTCAAGAAGGCTCTTATTTAAAAAACAGAAACAGAATGCTACAAAATGGGACCATACAATCGGAACAAGAAAGGAAAAATTTTTAAATCAAGTACCCAACAGAATGGTTGGAAGAGAAATTTGAGAAAATCTCCCAGAAGAAAGAGCAAAATTATAAAGATAGAAATAGAGAAAAAAATAAAATCAGAGGACTGGTCCAAGTGATCATAATATATTATATTTACAAATGTAAGTTCTATATTTATACACTACTTACATTTACAAACTACTTATATTCATAATAGTTATATTCTTAAAGAAACTTGCCCAGAAGAAGTTCCAGATGGAAAAGCCCTCCACATGCACTACACAAAAAATGAAAATGGTCTCGTATAAGACCCGTCATCATAAAGTTTCAGACAAACTCTGGGGACAAAGAAAATCAAAGTTATCTACATAGGATGAAGAATCAGAATGGCTTTAGAATTCTCAGTAGAAAGACTGAAAGCTGGAATGACCCAATGGGGCAGTAGCTTTAACATTCTGAATGAGGGGGAGCCTGGGTGGCTCTGTCAGTTAAGTGTCTGCCTTCAGCTCAGGTCATGATCCCAGGGTCCTAGAAGCAAGTCCCACATCAGGCTCCTTGCTCAGCTGAGAGCCTGCTTCTCCCTCTGCCTGCTGTTCCCCCTGCATGTCTGTGTGTGTGAGTGTGTGTGTGCACGCGCGCGTGAGCGCGCATCCGCTCACGTGCTCTCTCTCTCCCTGGCAAATAAATAAATAAAATCCTTAAAAAAAATTATTTTAGCCACCAGATAGACAAGACTCAAATAACAACCAAACGCATGGCCCAAAAGCGAAATTCAGCTCCTCCCAAGTGAAGCAGATGAAAGGGCAAGTCTCTCCCCAGCTGTGAAATGGAAAAAGGAGCTGCACGTCAAAGCACATTATTGATCTTAGCGTTTACATCACTTAGCTGATGTTATCAAGGCATTCTTTTCATCATATATTTCCTAGAGATATAATTAATCTTCTCAAATACAGCACTCACTCAATGGACAAACTCTTAAGAGGGCAGCACGTTTACTTCAGGATGAAATGCAAGTTTCAGAAAGCACCAGGCATATCCCAGTGCTACTTTACCAGTCCTGTGGAATCTTGCTAGGCTGAAAATCTATCAGGCTCATGTAACAGCAAACCATATACATGTAAATGATACAACAGAAGTCTAGAATATTCAAGTATTCCTGTCAGCCACTTGGAGCCACAAATAGCAGACAATGAATTTTCCAAACAACGACAGGATTCTTCCAAAGCCTCGTTCTGTTTGCAGGGGTCCCTGGCAAAATGAAAATAAAGGTGGCAGCCGATGGCTCTGACCCTCACAGTGCTAGGTAAATGTCTTGTAATAAATACAAAGAAACAGGAAGTTTTGGCTTCACCAGAGTAATGCCTTTGAAGCACCAACAGGCTCCTTCTCCAGGCACCATGTCTACCAGAGTTTAACAGTGACAGCTGTGAAGGATGTGGGCCCATTTCCCTAGGACTACCTTCTCCACGTGGTCTACAAATTTTAAGGATTTTAGGTCACATGAGATATCAGAAGCCTCATTCCCATCCACAAAGGCCCAAACTCTTCTGCAGCTTCTTTTCATTTAAAAAAAGAAGAAAAAAGGGGGGGGGGTGGTAGTATAAAAACCCATCACTGGGAGTCTGGATGAGAAGGGCTCTGGCTGGCCTTAACTGCCCCTGGGAGCCTTACCTAAATCGCCCTCTGTGTTGGGGTCCCCAAGCCCACACCAGGTTTAATGAGTGGCTGGGAAGACTCAGGGCTCGGCGCACATTCACACTCATAGCTACCAGTCATACTTAGGCCACTCCGAGAAACCAGCAAAGAGAAAGGTACATGGGGTGAGATCTGCAGGAAACCAGGCACAAGCTTCCTAGAGCCCCTCCCAGTGGAGTAGAGTCACAGAAGACATGCTTAACATCCCCAGCAACAAGCTGTGACAATGACAACACATGCGCCGTGCTGTCTCCCAGGGCTCTGCTGGGGCTGGTCATGCAGACACCCCCTGGGGTAACACTTACCCACATGCCAGACTCCCAGAAGGAAAGCAGGTGTTCAGTGTAACACCCACTGCTAGGGCACAGGGAGCCACTCTTGCCCACTCTTTGGCAATGGTGGGAGCACCCACCCAGATCAAAGCTTCCAGGGCCAGCCCAGGGCCAGCCTTGTAAGCCAGCCTCCCCAAGGACAGGAGTCTCCTCTGAGCACTCCTCTCTCCAGATCTCAGTGTCACCATGTCACCTCCCAGACCTACAGGCTTGCTACAGCAGCCTTCAGACAGGACGAAGATGTCCCATCAGGTGAGATGGTATGCTCATGGCCTAGGGCCACTGCAAGCTACACAGACTGGTGAGGCCACCCCCGGAGCCAGGCTGTCTTATAGCTGGTCTTCCCAACGATGATGCTGACGTCATGAGTAAACAGTCAACTCCCTCCAGGCCTGCTCTCCCTGCACACCTGGGCTCTCCAATTTTCCCTAGGACACCGTGTAGGGTTTTTGTCTTAAGTTCGTCTTTCTCCTAAGTATTCTCCCATATACTCAAAGACAAGAAAGCTGAGGTTCATAAAACACGGGAACAAAATAAGTCTATCCTCACAGATTACCTGTTATAAAAACTATGAACGAAGATAAAAAACATGAAAATAGTTTTATCCTCATCTAATTATCTTGCACACAGGGCAGGGGCCATCATGAGAGCAACCCTGGGATCAGAAAGGACTCTCAACAACACAGAGTGTAGCCCCACTTGCCTGCTCACAGAACCCGTACTTTAGGGTAAGGGGCCCATTTCCATCATAGCCAATTACGGGACATCAAGACAGAGGACTTCAATATATTTCAAAATCCCAACCCATATCTGGACTCCCAATACTCTGTAAACTCTTGTGAAATGGGGCAGAGAAAATTAAAAGGGGAGTCAAAAGAACAGGGCTTCCCTCTGAGCTCTGACTCGTGCTGTGTGCTCTCCCAAGTCACTTCATGTCTCTGGGCCTCTGCTGTCTCCAGCGACACGGTGACAGGCTCAGACAAGCTGCTCCAGAAGCCCAGGACATGTGTAGCTTCCCAGGACTTGCACATTACTCTCTCCCTTAAAGGAATGGGGCAGAGCACAAAGGGTTTAAGATTTCTCCGCCATAGGTAAAATTATAGACACCCAGTTGTTCATTCTTTTTAAACGTTGACTATCACAGAGACATCCGTGGACTCACGTGATCTTGGATCTGATGAGACGCAGATGCCCTTGCATTGGCCTCTACATATTGAGACTGGCAGAACACTACCATTTCAAAGATGCTTCCAGAATTATTACTTCTTTATTTCTATCCAGACTCATTCTGGAAAGGCTTCATTAATTCAAACAAATATATTCTAAGCACCAACTACACTAGGTACTTGATGCAAACAAGATATAGAACTATACGAGCCGAAAGAATGCAGCATTTTTCAATACCAGTCAATTTTAAACATGCTTCTAAAATCAATACATGGCACGAGATGTGGCCAGATGTCTGGATGACAGTCCTCCTTTTGAGGAAGTCGAATGGGAGGGGTCCCGACGCAGGATCTGGGCAAGACCTCCGACCACCAATCCTCTAACTACGTATTCTTTGAATATAATCACCATCACAAATTGAGTAGTGCAAACCAGGAGGTTAACTGAAGGAAGAAGACGGGAAGAAGAGCAGAACGAAGGAAGATAGTCTGAACTCACCGGGACTGCGGCAATCCTTTTTTACTGAGGTCTGCCCTCACACGTTCTCCCACGTGTCTGTAAATCTCCACTAAGCTGTTTATTGCTGCGTCTCGAACCTAGATGTAAAAGAAGAGATCTTACAGCTGCTCTGTGTCAGTCCACAGCGCTTCCTGCTGGGACACAACAGGCCGTATGCCACCCCGAGTTTATCACCAATCTACCAACGCAACTGCCATACAATCCCTTATGGACGTTTGACTAGACAAAGCCATGCTGCTGGTACAATCCCAAAGAGGAAATTCGGGTCCCCTCCCTGTAGACGTGTTAAAGTCCAGATCCCTTAGTGCTTTCAATTCTTTCAGAGGATGTCAGGAATCCAAAATTTTCGGATTATCTTCCCAAAACAGAAAATACTACAAATAAGTGAATTATACTAAAAACAAAACTCCACATAAAAAGCATTCTAGGGGCGCCTGGGTGGCACAGCGGTTAAGCGTCTGCCTTCGGCTCAGGGCGTGATCCCGGCGTTGTGGGATCGAGCCCCACATCAGGCTCTTCCGCTATGAGCCTGCTTCTTCCTCTCCCACTCCCCCTGCTTGTGTTCCCTCTCTCGCTGGCTGTCTCTATCTCTGTCAAATAAATAAATAAAATCTTTAAAAAAAAAAAAAAAAAAAAGCATTCTAGATTGAACTCAATAAAATACTTAGTGAACAACAAAAATGGGTAGTAAAGGCCATAATACATAGAGCCCTATATTGAAGAAGCTAATAGTCCTAAAAAGAGATGGGGGGGAGGGTAGTCTATAAATTTTACATTTAATGCAGAGCAGGATGTCATAAACATCACCCAGGAGTACAAAGAGCTCACACAGCTTAGGGAAGGGAGCAAGCACACTAGACGGTACCAAGGAACATTTTCTGGAAGAGGAAGGAACCACTTAAAATGTGCTTAGGAAATGTGCATTTTACTAGGAAAAGATGGAACGAGACAGGTTCCAAACAAGGTACAGCCTGTGTGCAAAGGCATGAACGCAGAGCTGCATGGCACGTGCTGCAGGAAGAGCAAGTAAGCAGGTGGCCAACACAAATATGAACCAAGATAAGAAAGCAGCAATAAATAAGGCTTAAGAAACAGAACAGATTTAAAACAAAAACAGGGAAATCTGAATATGGATCGCACATCAAACATTACCATCATTAGCAATGTTAAATTTCCTAGAGAGGAGAATAACAGGTAGTTGAAAATATCTTTGTTATTGAGAGATACACACTGAAGTATCTCAGAGCAAAAACATCATGTCAGAGCAAAAATATCATGGTTCAGGAAAAAAGTGTATTTCTGTGTGTGGGTACATGTCTACATACAGGGAGAGAGAAAACAAATGCGACAAAAATGTTAACTGGTAAATACGGATGTTAATACTAGTCCTACAATTTTTCTATAGATTTAAAATTTTGCAAATAAAAACATGGGGGGAAAAAATTTTCAGTATACCCTGGAACTAAGGCCAGCCTGTGAGGGCTCGGAGGAGTGAAGACAGGTACTTACTTCAGTAGGCAAAGACGGGGGAGCAATATGATTTTGTATTGGGTCTCAAACAATGACATCAAAATAACAGAGAACAAAAGACAGAGGAAGGAAGTAGGGATAGACACAACAATTTACAATTCTCAATACTGCAGGCTACCCTTGATTTAACAGCATTATAGGTTATAGGACAGGTAACTTCACCTATCATTTTTCCCCTTAATGGTGGAAAAGGGCAAGCCTTATGTTATAGACTGAATGTTTGCTTTCTGCCCCCACCCAAATATGTTGAAGTCCTAACTCCCAGCATGACTGAATTTAGAGACAGGACATAGAAGCAGATAACTGAGGTTAAAAAAAGTCATAAGCATAGGGCCCTGACACAACAGGATTGGTGTCTTTGTAAGAAAAGACACACACAAGCTGGCTCCATTCTCCACATGGGCACAGAGAGGTCAGGTGAGCACAGAGCGAGGGAGCAGTCTGCAAACCAGGAAGAGACCCCCCCCTTCCAGAACCAGACGATGCTGGCATCCTGATCTTGAACTACCAGGTTTCAGAATTGTGAGAAATCTATTTCCGTTCAAGCCACCGGTCTACGGTATTTTGTTATGGCGGCCCAAGCTAATACAGATTATCAGTTTATTTGGGAAAAGAAAGACCTTCTGAATTTAGGTACCATTTTTATATGGAAACATGCATATACTACACAAGCTGTTAATGCCACTGTGTCTAGAAGATGACCTGGCTCACTTTCTAACGATGACATTTGCTCAGAGCCCATCACCTTAATGAGCAAGCAACATCCTGTCCCACTTAAAAAGTTTGGACCGTTAGGAGTTTACAGGATTTAGTAGAAAAATGACCAGCCTTAGAATCAAAGTATACCTGAGTACCTCCCTGGTCATTTAGGAACTGTGTAACTAACCCTGGATCAAATATATAAAGTATTTTAGTCTCAATTTTTTTTTCTAAAGATTTTATTTATTTATTCAACAGAAAGAAAGACAGCCAGCAAGAGAGGGAACACAAGCAGTGGGAGTGGGAGAGGAAGAAGCTGGCCCCCAGTGGAGCAGGGAGCCTGATGCGGGGCTTGATCCCAGGACTCTGGGATCACACCCTGAGCCGAAGGCAGACGCTTAACAACTAGGCCACCCAGGTGCCCCTGTTTTAGTCTCAATTTTCTCCTCTGTGAGCTGAGGGCTGCTTTGACAGCTAGAAAAAATAACAAATCCATTCAACAAATATCTGAGTGTCTACTAGATGCTGAACTAAAGTGCCTCCATGGCCCAGGCAGGGACCTTGATACATGGGTGGAGCTGGGTGGGTGTATGATGACAAATGGCTCTGGCCGGGGACCCTGCTGGCAGAAAGAAAAGGGAAAATGGAGGGTCAGGCAAACAGGCCACCGTCACCCAGCCTTGAAGGAATGTAGGTGCCACATCTAATCTTTCGAGAGAAATCGGTAATACAAATCTTCCAAACATAAGAACACCAACTCTTAAACGTAAAACTAAAAAGTGCAGACACACACACCGCGCATTAGGCTGCAATTAGGTGTCAGGCCAGCAGTTTGGAACCTACATGTTGTGTGTATAAATCACTCACCACAAGGCTAGTGGAAGTAGCATATCTACATCTTCTAAACCAATATTCTTAGCCTTTAAAGTCATCATTCCTCAGGCTTCCACAGCTCTAGGGGCAGACAGCATTGGAGGGTCTGAAACACCCCCCACTCAGGAAATACGGCAGAACACACTTTCTTCGTTTTCTTTGGCCCTACACAGTGCTAGGCTCCAACTGAGAAGGTAAGTTCTGTAAAAGCAACCCACTCAGGCTGAAGGCATGACGTAGCGCTCACTTCTAACACAGCCAGTGGGCCCCACACTGCTTCTGCCCACCCTCATGCTCACCATTAAAAAGGAACCCCAACATTTCAGGCCATCGGGACTACAAAAGAGCCCCAACACATTAAGCACTACCTGGCAGGCCCGAGTTGAATGCTCCACAGAATCTGAGGTCTTCAGATCTATGACCTCCCTCGCAGGACCACTGTTAACTGGGATAAGGAGGAGGCTAGCCACCTGCTGGGGCCCACAGTAGGAAAGACTAATGAAAAGATTAAAATAAAGTCAAGAGCATAGGCACATGCAATAGATATACACACCCCAAGAGGAGGAATGATTCAGTGTGTTAGTAGCAGAGAAGCAGGTGGTAAACTTCCCTGGCAGGAGGGTTCTGGGAGATGTGGACTGTGCGTGTCTGCATGTGCATGCATACGTGTGCAAATAAACACTCCTAAGGCAGATGTGGATCAACGGATGACTGTCTGAGAGCACGGTCTGCAGTACTCCAGCCCTGTCTGCGACAGACTGCCCAAAGCTGCCCACTGAGCGCCAACCTCACTGCGCCCCAATGCTCGGTGTCCCGGAGGCCCACCGTGCGGACTCACGTCACCTGAGTGGCCAGCGACAGCACCTGAGTTACAAACAGGGAATTTCAGGGGCGCCTAGGTGGCTCAGTTGTTAAGCGTCTGCCTTCAGCTCAGGGCGTGATCCCAGGGTCCTGGGATGGAGCCCCACATCGGGCTCCCTGCTCTGCTGGGAGCCTGCTTCTTCCTCTCCCACTCCCCCTGCTTTGTGTCCTCTCTCGCTGGCTGTCTCTCTGTCAAATAAAATCTTTAAAAAAGGAAAAAAAAAAAAAAGGAACAAGGAATTAGCCAGGCTGGCTTTCCTGCTGGACTTAAGGATACACATGATAGCAGCAATCACCTCAATGAAGGATTTTTTTTCGCCATAGTAAATGGAAACAAGACCAAAAAGGGAGAAAACGCAAAATAACCCATTTGGTAACTTAGAATTTTTTTTTAAGTTTCTTTTTAAATTAACGTTGAAACATAAAGCATGATTCAGTAAATTAAAACATCTAAAAATTCCACTTCCAGTGTCATACACTTTCAGTGAAGGCTAGATAAAAGAGTGGGTGACAAGAGGAAAGCAGGTGCAATCAAAAGACCCAGAGAACCCACAGGCTGCACAGAGGAAAGGGTGGGGACGGGAAAAGCAGCGCAGAGACAAGAAAGGAAAGGGCAAAGCCGAGGAAGGAGGACAAGAGCTGGAGAGGCCCAGAGTTGCAGGGACCCGGGAGCCAGGGAAGGTAGAAGGCACGGAGGCACAACCTCTCTGGAGGTACGTTAGCAATCATCAGTAAAGGTTTAAAATGAGATGCCTGCCACGTATATTTCTCTGATAAGTTACTGTTCCAATTTTTGGCCCCTTTATCTAATGAGGTGCTTCTCTTATGAGTTTATGTGAGCTAATCATCACAATAAAAATGACTCAGTGATAAACAGAACTGAACCCATGGGAGAACTGGCACTTCTGAAGCCCAGGCTTGGAAAGTTCTGTGACCTGCCTGGTGACTGCCCACGGATTACCAGCTCTTCTCCTATCCCTACACTAGGGAAGTGGTGCTTTGGTGTTTGGTTTCTGCATTTATATAAGATCGACATAAAATACCAACCGCACATCGTTAGGACTCAAAGAATTTCATACACCAGCGTGTTACATACACCAGAGTGGGCACCACCCAAACAAAATACAGGAAGTTTCCATCACCTCAGAACAGGTACCTCAGGCCCTTTCCAATCAATCCCCCTACCCCAAGAGGCAATGCCTGACTGACTTCAATCAGCATTGATCACTCTTCCCAAGCCCACCCCTTTTTGGCTGGAGAGTGGGTGACAAGAGGGACAGTATCTTGGAGGCTGGTCTGGATGACATCACTTTATAGACTAGCAAGGCCTCAGTCATATAGAGAACAGGGCAGCAGGACCACCACATTCACCAATGATATCTTATAAATGCTGAAGGGCATTAACGTTAATTATCTGGAACATTAATCAGAGCATTATAAACATGAACAAAGTCCCACCCACATATCAGGGACACACAGAACACCAGAAGGCATCCTAATGGTCTAGGTCTATAACCAATATTCCTCTTTATCACTAAAATACACTCACCTGGCTGTTTGGATCTCCAAGTAAATTACATATATGTGGCACAATCTTGCTTAGTGTTAAAGTATGTGCTCCAGAGCTGAAAACAAAAGGAATGTTTTACTGTTGGTGAGAACAAAGAAAAGAAACACTCCCCACTCCCTCTCTCGCCCCAGGGCCTTATCACCCCCTCACACCTTGGCTCCCCTTCCTTCCCATTTTCCCCATCTTCTGCCCACCTGCTTCCAAAATAAGTGTGCCACTAAGACCCACCCCTCTGCAGAGAGCTCAAAACCTTTCATGCTGCTCGCTGACGGGCCTTCTCCCCGGCACTCAGGGGGCTCCCTTCGCTCTGGCTCCCAACCTGCAATGCTAAGCCGAGGCCCAGCCTTTCCCGCAGTCTTGCCGGCCTCACACGCAGCTGCCCCTGCATTATTATTCTGTCCTGCAGCAGCTCCTATTTTGCCCAACTCAGTGCTCTCAATGAAACTGCAAGTCCCTTGAGGGTCCTCCTCGCTTAACCTGTGCACAGCTGATGCTCAGTTAATGACTGCTCGGTGGGAAGACCCTGACACAGTGGCCGCAGAGGGTTCCAGCTAAACCCTGCCCTGCTGGCAGCACAGAAGTCACTGACCACTTTCGCCATCATAAACACCCACACAAACAGCCCTTGGGAATACAACTCTCTCTGGTAATTTGATGACTTCCTTAGGGTACATTCTCAGGAGTGAAACCACTGTGATCAAAAACTAACATTTTTAAAAACATACAAGTTTGGGCAAATTTAATGGTACTGAAAAGGCCAACATAATGAGCGGAAAAATTTACAAGGTAACATAAACATTATTATCCCAGTTTTGTTTTTGAAAATAATGTACTTTGTAGGTTGGACTAAAAATACACTACCAATTAACCATGATTGTGTGAAGGTGGTAGAAATATACCAAATCATTATTTTCTCCCTGATGTAAATTTCCTGACATATACAATATCACTTTTATAATCAGAAAAGGTGACTTGTACTTTTTCAATTTTCAAAACGTCTCTCCTACAAATAAGCACGTGAAGAAATCCTCAACATCAACAGTCTTTAAGAAAATACAAATTAAGACCACAAAGAGATATCACTACACGGCAATCAAAATGGCTAAAATAAAAAACCGAACACTCAGTGCTAACAAGAATATGTAAAACTGAATCATTCACACATTGCTGGTGGGAATGTAAAACGGCACAGACAACTCTGGAAAACAGTTTGGCAGTTTCTTTAAAATGAAACCCACCGGATGACCCAACAATGGCACCTTTGGGCACCAACCCAAGAGAAATGCAAGCTTACGTGCTGCAGGGACATGTACGTACACGTTCACAGCAGCTTTGCTTGTAACAGCCAGAAAATAGAAATTATTCAAACATTCTGCAACAGGTGAACAGTGACACAAACAGCTACGTTTGTACCGTGGAATTCGACTCGGCAATAAGAAGAAATGAAGCACTGTTCAGGCAACCCCACATATGCAACCTCAAAGGAATTCTGCCGAGTGAAAGAAGTCAATCTCAAAGGCTCACATTCTGTATGATTCCATTTATATAACATTCTTGAAATAACAAAATCATAGGGATGGTGAGATCAGTGGTTGTGGGGGGGGGCAGGGGGTAGCATGAGGGAGTCTGGCGTGCTGCACAGGTCTGTACCTCACTGGTGATGGTGGTTCCCTGGAGCTACACACATGACAGAATGGGGCAGAACTGCACACCCAATGGGTGTGTGTCGCCAGAGGAATCTGTATAAGCCCTGTGCGTTGCATCAATATTGATCTCTGGTGTTGGTAATGCACCACCGATATGCAACATGTAAAGAGTGAAGGATCATGGGGGAGGGGTGCACAGCATTTCCCAGGACATTTCTCTGCAACTTCCGGAAACCCATAGTCACTTCGAAACACAAAGTCTCAACTAACGATGCTCAGCCAAGGAAACCCTCAGGCCCCGCCCAGACTTACGCATTGAGTGTGGCAACAAGGCAGAGGCACGTGCCTTCCCGAGTCCGGAAATTCTTGTGCTTGAAGCCTCCCAGCATTCGGTCCCACACGTACTGTAGGTGACAGAAGACAGGTGAGCAGAGGAGAAGCCTTTATTCAATACAGGGACAACAGAAGAGGGACCTCTCAGCAGGTGCCAAGTCAGCCCCAGCCTCAACCAGTCCCATTTCGTCCTCTCAAGGATATACTGAAAAATAGTAACTTGTATTTCTGTATCAAGTCGGAGTTTTTCCAAACACATTCCTTCATATAACTGCATTTAATTATCCCAACAGTTCTTAAAGGAAGGTGTAACCGTCCCCATTTCATGGGGGAGGAAAATAAGGTCAAGCGAGGCTTGGGTGACTTGCCAGAGAGCACACAGTCCTACTGCTCTCCTGCTCTACAATAGCTGTCCCCACCTCACCCACAAGTCACACATCTGCTCATCCTTTAAGACATTCTGGGCTTTACCTTCCTTGGATGGCTTTTTCTGATCCCCCCAGCCCCTGACCCCAATACATTACACAGTTGGAGCCTGGAAAGGAGGGCTGTGTCCCTCTGTCCATCCGTCCCAGCAGCCCCAGCTCATTAGCAGATAGGAATGAGGGCTCCAGCCAGGCCTCCTGACTTCCCAGATACTACAACCACCTCTTTTCAGAGAAACTGAGTCAGTTACACAAAGGAGCTCAAGAGTCTAATGGATTCAAGCAAGCACTCAATACCCATGTTAAGTCCACTATTTTAGTCAAAGTATACCCTTTGCTATTTATTACTTTCTAAAACATCCTGTATGGGGAGGAGGGGGTGGGCAGGGACAGATAAAATGTTATGAAAATTTTCATGTGAAACACATCAGCTTAAAAGAAATTAAATCCTGGGACACTTGGGTGGCTTGGTCAGTTAAAGCATCCTACTCTTGATTTTGACTCAGGTCATAAGATCAAGCCCTGCAATGGGCTCTGCCCTGAGCGTGGAGCCTGCTTAAAATATTCTCTCTCTCTCTCTCTCTCTCTCACTTGCTCTCCTCGTCCCTCTCCCCCCCTTCCACTTGCACACTCTTGCTCTTTAAAATAAAAAATATATATAAATAGGTAAATATATAAAAAAGTAAACAAAAAATAAGAGAAATTAAGTCTTTTTTCCCCCCAGAGAAACAGCATTCTCGTGCTGGGAGAGGGGCACATGGAGAGGGAGGGAGAGAATCTCAAGCAGACTCCCCACTGAGTAAGGAGGCCAGTGCGAGCCAGACGCACAGGCCAGCATGCCGCACATGCCAGCGGGCCACAGAGCGCCTCCCCGCCCTACCTGGGGATTAGCAGCTTGATCCATGATCTTCAGCAGCAGAGTTTGGTCTTGCTCTCGCACAGAGTCTTTAGCATCTCCCAGTCTGTCTATTAAACTTGGCAGCACTGAAAATCAAAATGTAAACTGATCAAATGAAAGCCTATTGGGGGGGGGGTCTGCAGTCACCAACTGGATATTTCAATTACTGGGAAGACAAAATGTTGGCCTAAATGATGTACACCACTGGAGAACCACCAATCCTCACAGTTCTACTCTTCGCACTGAAATCCATGGGAGCTTACTATAAGAATCTGCAAAATCCTTTGCATGGACACACTACTCTTCCTCTTCCTTAATCGACCTTCCTCCAGCCAGCTCCCAACACGTTTTTAAGCTGATGAGATATTAAAAGGGATGTCAGTGGAAGACCCTGGTAGAAAGGGTCAACACAAAAGGAAGTTTAGGTAAGAGAGGGCTCCAGCACATTCGCTGGGGGTAGAAGGAGCAGGCACTTATGACTCATTCTCTCATCTACACTGTGTCTCTAATTTTACAGAGTATACACGCATGAATTAGAGTCCGGCTCCCCACCCCAGGTGTGGGCCATCAGCTAATGCTCCAAGGGCATTTACCGACCAGAAGTCAGTTTACTTTGCTCCTTCTAAGAGTCTATAACCTTTCTTTTACAAGAGACATCCCTGAACAATTCAACTAACTTATGAGGAAAATGGAATGCTATTAAAATAACAAATTTCTAAAAGGGGGGTTTTTATTTACAGATGGACAGT
Organism: Ailuropoda melanoleuca; assembly: GCF_002007445.2. NCBI lineage: Eukaryota > Metazoa > Chordata > Mammalia > Carnivora > Ursidae > Ailuropoda > Ailuropoda melanoleuca. Next base: position 98,251,302 of record NC_048219.1, on the reverse strand, counting down.
TAGTGCCAGAATGGGGAAAGAGTTCTTAACCTTATCTGAAACAGCACACTGACCAGAAAGGTAACAGAAATAACAAATACACATGTAGCAACCAAAACTGAGAAGTTCTGTAAGGAAATCCTTATACAAACAAAGCTGCTTGGTGCTTATATTGTCACTATGAAATCCCAGAGGTCAGGAATTTAGAAATGACTAAATCATCTCTAAAACGAAGAAACCTGCTTATTTTTATTTCAGTTTGCTGACATCATTTTCCCTCCAAAGTAAAGAGCAGTCATTTAAGGGACACTTGTAACATTTATGACCAAAGTGAAAACAGAACACCTAGGATATTGATCTGGAAAAAACACAGCTGCATTGGATTTGCAGGCCTTCTCAAAATGGGAAAGCAATGCCTCTCAAAACGGCCAAATATAATTTTGTCAGCACTAAAATGTGATAGCTGATGTTTATAAGAATCTGTGTAAGAATAAAAGAATTAGCAGTAATACTGTGTAATAGAACACGAACTCTGGAAGAAGCCAGCAGAAGGGTATGGTAAAAACAAAAAGCGTGAACATGCCAGCAAGGTGTGGTGAGGTGAGTGGATCTGGGGTGACCCGGGAGAGGAGGAGCAGTGGTGCAGCCCCAGCAGGTGGAGACTGAAGGAGGACTTAAGGGATGGCTGGGAGGGTGGGAGGACTAAATCAGAAGGGTCGGTGCGGCGGAGGGTGAGGGGGATTGCTGGGTCGGAGGGTTGGGAACGGCTAAATGGAGGATCTGGGGAGACTGAGCGAAGGCTGGGGACTGCACGGTGGAGAATGTGGGGGCCCGCTCCACACCTACCCACAGCTCACCTGTGCCAATCTGCGCCTTGAACCGATCCTGCAGCCGGGTGACCAGCGCGGACAGAATGTCCATGCCGAGAAGAACCACCTGCAAAGGGAAACACCGGGAACCTATTAGCCGCCGCTCTCGAGGCCCACGCTCTGGCCCACCAGCTCCCAGGACGCCCCCCCATTCCTGGCTCAAACGCAGCCCGACAGCCTGGAGAGCGCATGCCGACCGGCAAAATAAACTGGTTGTCAAAATAAACTGGCTGCTCTGGTACGCAAAGATCTGTTCACAGCTTAAATAGAAAATGGAAGGTGACATGAAACGAAATAAAAAAACGGCCAGAGGCAGATCCAAGGCACGGGTGCACCAACGTGGAAGTCCGAGCCGCGGCCCCGCCCCCTACCGGCCCCGCCCCGGCGAGCAAGACGTATGCAAATTACTCGCAGCTGGTGCGTGGCCTTCTGGGTAAAACCAAGCAGCATATTCGCGACCTTCGGAAGCCTCAGAAAACAAGAGGCTGCTGATTTGCTTCGGCAGATGTGCTCATCATAAGTACATGAGCTACCAGGCGGTTAGGCCGGGAGTTGTGAATTAGTCACCCCAAGCCAACCCGGTACTAGCGCTTCCTGCTTGCCGCGCACGCACACAACTCGCTTAACCATCCTTTTCTTGGGGTTGCGCTACTGTCCAATGAGCGCAAAGTGAGGGCAGTACTGCTAACGCCTAAACAACACGCTCGCATCAACTAAAGCTTTGCTTTATCTTGGTGCAATTTTTGGAAAAAAGAAAAACCTCTTTTCCACGACTTTCAAGTTTAAGAACAGCGTATGTTTATAAAGCTAGGAGTAATACCATGCTGTTTCAGCAGAGGGTGCTATAATCCAACAGTAACTCAACAGTTTTGAATACGTTTTCCTCAGAATTTCACCGATCCTAACGATTACTCAGTAGGTTGACCTACCTGCACCTGCAATAGACTATATCATAAATAAATACCCACCAAAATACATTGACAGAAGTAAACTTTAATTCGTAAAATCCGCTTTTGCGCTTCAGTACGTAATTAGAAACATTGAACCATGTTTAAAAAGCTATTAAGCCACCTTAAAAATGACAGTCCTCCCTAGTACAAACCCTTTCTCAGTAGGAAGTAATTTTGCTCTGTGCAGCTTTACTAAAACATGGTTCAAAACTGTAAGTGGAGTAGCCCAGTATCTTACAGAATAAATGAACAAAAGTGAGGCAATGACAATAACCCTAACATCAAGCAATGTCATTATAATTCCTTTCATCTGTCTACCCCTGCGTTTTGCAGCTTGTAAATGCAAAGACAGCAGGCCTTTCTATTCAGCTTGGAATCCACTGCTTCAAAACTGCTGAATCAGAACAAACTGTCCTTGCAAGGAACTGGCACCTTGAAGATATCGAAGGAAATAATTCTAAAAAATTTTTATAAAGAGAACATTGGTTGGCAAACAGGGTTTTTTAAAATATGTAATGGTATAAGACATTTAAAAATAGTGGCTTTACTTATCAGCTAAAGAGGATTTAGGTATCAAACTCTGCCTTCCTTCCAAAGAATACAGCATGGAAGGAAAGGGGAATAACTTTACAGTGGAGAAACCTGACAAACGGGCAATATCAACAGCCACAACTCATGTTGACAGCATATATGCTTGGTGTGGTGTGATTAAAATGACACTTTAAATCTATGATGACCTCCTCAAAACCCATAAGCCCAATTTAATCATGAGAAAAACATCAAATTCCCATAGAGGGAACATCCTACAAAATACCTGACCAGTACTGTCAAGGTCACCTAAAACATGGAAGTTCAAGAAACTGTCACAACCTAGAGGCGCAGAGACACATGAAGACTAAATGTAATGTGGTAGGAATGCTGGAAGAGATGAAAGACAGTAGGGAAAAAGTGGAACTCTGAATAAACTATGTCAAGACTTCAGTTAATAATGATGCATTGATATTGGTTTATTAATTATAACATCTATACCATACTAATGTTAGATGTCAATAGAGAGACTGGGTGTGGTGTACATGGAGACTCTCTATACCACCCTAATAATTTTTCTGTGAATCCAAAACTGTTCTAACCACTAAAGCTTGTATTTTAAAAAGAGCAGCCCATCAATTAACTGGAACTGGCTTTTCCCTGATGAAATCCGAAGCATGAGTATGGTCACATCGCTGGTTGGAGGTGGGAGTGTTATTCATTACAAAAATACTAAGAATGTTGCCTTCAAGTTCTCACCACGCCCCTTCATAACTCATTCAAGACTAAGGCATACGAGGACAATTACATCTTCATTTTGAATGAATTCAAAATTCTGTCAGGTATCACAGCCCTTGTTGGTTAAGCTACCTGTGGAATTTGAGGGAACACGGACTTTCTTTCATCTGTTCCAGGATGGAAGTTTACTTGGTAGTTTTGACCAGTTCAGGCCTCGCTCAATCTATAGAGTAAATTTCAAAACGTCTTGCCCAGACAGACTGGGGAGTCCAGAGACTCCCCAAGAAGCCTGGGTTGGCAGACGCAGCGAAGGCCCAGTGAAACAGGACAGGAGAGGACAGAAACAGTCCCAGGCACCTTCACGGCAGAATAGACGACACTGGAAGGAAGCAGAGGGGTTCACTTACAGTTGTCTAGTTCACACTGAGGCACAGCCCCAGGGCCAGGAAGGGAATCACTACCCACAAATGTTTATCTTCACAGCCCAGGCCCCGCTCCTATGTTTCCGTTTCCGTACTGAAGAAGGAGATACATGAATAAAGTCATTGCCCAGGAGACCACGATTATTGGCTGTGAAGCCTCTATGTGCCCCAATTTCCTACCTGTAAAACAGGGACAACAGTAACAGCTACCTCACAGATCGCTGTATGCGAAGTGTGTGATATAGGACTTGGTGCGTGGTACGGGCTAGCCTACACACCTGCTGGCTGTTATCACCAGCTCACTGTCACTGCCATCACCATGGACAACAGGTACCAACTGGTGCTCCGGCAGAGGTATAGGATACCTGACAAGGGACTTGGCTGGCAGACAAGGCTTCCCAGAAAGACTCACACTACATGAGGCTACGTTTTGAAAAACCAACCTTGCACCAAAGGAAGAGACAACCTCTAAGCAGAGGGAAGTGTGCGTGCAAAGGTGTGAGACGGCTGCCACGATGGGGAGAGCTGGAGCGGAGGGCAGCGCTGGGAAGTCACAGGGGAGGCAGCTCAGACATGTCTGCAGGACAATGGGACAGCCACTGAAAAGCTGTACTGGTAAAGAGGGAGAGACAGGGAGCTGGAGATTTAGACAGGGCACAGTGAACCAGCATGAGGAAGGCAGCCTGGGAGAGAAAGGGCAAAGGCAGGGAAGGGATTGGGCTCGCACCCAACACTTACTGCCTTTAGTTTTCACTAAGCCATTAACTATGCATTACCTTCAAACACCTCCTTCAATATTCTATTTCATTTTCTGAGTTTATGCTTGTTTCCACAGCAAAACTCCTTCAATAAGGAATACTGTGCCTGGTATTTCCTCAAAATTTCCCTACTATATAGCACAATAGTGGATTCATGGTAAATGGTCAATAAACCCCTACTACTATACAAAACAAAAACAAAAAATAAGCTACTTTACTGATTAGTAATGAATTCATCTGTAATGGATGAGTTCTTTTTTTTTTTTTTTTTAAGATTTTATTTATTTATTCAACAGAGATAAGAGACAGCCAGCGAGAGAGGGAACACAAGCAGGGGGAGTGGAAGAGGAAGAAGCAGGCTCCCAGCAGAGGAGCCTGACGTGGCTCGATCCCGTAACGCCGGGATCACGCCCTGAGCCGAAGGCAGATGCTTAACCGCTGTGCCACCCAGGCGCCCCTGTAATGGATGAGTTCTTAAGGTCCAATACAATTCCTTAATCCTACAACTTTAAAAACGTGCTTTCAAAGGGAGTTAGTAAATTGCTAAGTAACTCAAACTAACCATCATGCTAAAAATAACTAAAAATGCTAAATTATAAAAGAACATCTGCTTGGAAACATCAGAGAATAAGGAAGGCAAAGAAAAGTTACCAGTTATGAAACGTAAGTAAACTAAAATCCAGTGGGATAAGGTTGCAGCACATGGTCCACTTTTGCCCTCGGGCCATTTAAACACTGGGAAGGGACAACCAAGACACTAAGAATTGCTTTCAATGACCACATGGGTCTAGGAGAAGAGAGGTTGGATTCCAGAGCCCTCAAAGGTTCATAGCCTGGATAGCCCCCTACAACTTGGGTTAGAAATCCAAATGGCTATACCTAATTGATTCTCTTGTATATTGACTTTGGGTTATCTGGTCTTGCTTAGCTCAGTTTTAAATTTTATAATACACCTATAGATCTAGAGTGAACTGAAAGTAAAAGAGTCTTCAGATAGACCACAGACCAGCTTCAAAGAATCTGGGTGGCCCAAAAAAATATCACTCCCTGACATCAGATGGAAATGATCTTAGCTTAGGTGGTGCCCTAAAGCCCTTGACAGATAAAAACCCTAATCACTTCCAGATGGAGAGAGCAGCATCCTCTCTAGTCCTCAATTTACTTCTATGAACAATTTTCAAATACTATGTCCAAAACACAGCCAAAGACAACCAGGCACACCCGACAACTATAAATGAAAACTGGAAGAAACACAGACACACATGAACTATGTACACGAAAATAACTAGAAACAGATTATTAAAATAATAATTCTGGGGTGCCTGACTGGTTCAGTCAGTAGAGCATGCCTCTTGGTCTCAGGGTCATGAGCTCAAGCCCCACTTCGGACACAGAGCTTACTTAGTAATAATAATAATAATTCTTACTACGTGTAAGAAGATAAAATATGTGATTAAAATTTGGGGAGAGAAACTACAACTTTTAAAAAGTAACATCAATTTTTGAAAGCACCAAATAATACCAGAATTCAGTATACCATGGATAGGCTTTAAAAGCACACTGGACACTAAGTCTGCAGAAAAAAACAGAATGAAACACAAAGAGGCAAAAAGATGAAAAATTCAAAATAGTAGGTAAGAGACAAAGGATACACAGAAAAGAACTAACAAGTTTAAATGGAGTTCAAAAAAGAGAGTCCACAACAGCACACAGCTGACACCCATTTGGATCACTATTATAAAAAGGAAGGAAGGAAGGAAGGAAGGAAGGAAGGAAGGAAGGAAGGAAGGAAGGAAGGAAGGAAGGAAGGAAATAACAAGTGTTGGGGAGGACATGGTGAAATTAGAACTCCTGGCATACCACTGGTAGGAAAATAAAATGGTTCAGTTACTGTGGAAAATGATATGGTGGGCCATCAAAGGATGAAACACAAAATAACCATATGATCCAGCAATTCTACTTCTGGGTATACACCCAGAAGGATTTCAACAGATACTTGTACATCTATGTTCCTAGCACCATTATTCAAAATAGCCAAAAGGTGGAAAAAGCCAAATTTTGAACCAAGTGTCAAATTAACCACCATACTTAATGATGAAATACTGGGGAAAAAGGAAAAAAATTAAAAGTATAAAACAAAGAAGCAAAACTGTCATTATTAATGGAAAATATAACTATAAGTAGAAAATCTGGAAGATATACAGGAACATTATAAAATTTAAAACTGAGCTAAGCAAGACCAAATAGCACAAAGTCAACATACAAGAGAATCAATTACATTTCCATACCAACAAGCCAAAAAGGAAATTTTTTGTTTCCATACTTAATTTCATAAAAATAAACACCTAGGAATAAATCTAGCCAAAACAAGTATCTACTCAAAAAGCTATGGAACAAAATAGATAGACAGACAGACAGGACTAAAATAAATGGAAAGATAAAACTACAGGTTGGAATCCTCAGTACTGTGAAATTTTCATTTCTCCCAAATTGATCTACAGTAAAATTTCACCCAAAATCCCAACTATGTATTTTTTAAAGAACTTCACATGTTGGACACCTGGGTGGCTCAGTCCATTAAGCATATGCCTTCAGTTCAGGTCATGATCCCCGAGTCTTGGGACTGAGCCCCACATCCAGCTCCCTGCTCAGCAGGGTGTCTGCTTCTCCGTCTGCCTCTGCCCCTCCACCTGCTTGTACTCTGTCCATCTGTCTGTCTCTCTCTCAAATAAATAAAATCTTAAAAAAAAAAAAAGAACTTCACAAGTTGATTCCAAAATCTATGTGTAAATGACAATGGCAAGACAAGAGGTGATAAAACTTGCTCCCACTTGGTATCAAGATTATAAAATGGTAATAATTAAGGCAATGTGCTATCAGGTCAAGGAAAGATAAATATACCAACAGAAGAGAATAAAGAAACAGAATCACACATATATGGGCACTTAATTTATGATAAAGTGGGCACTACAGAGCAGCGAGAACAGGGCTGCTCTTTTAAATAAATGCCCCTGGGCAACTGAATATATGGAATAAAAAAAGAAACTGACTCCTATCTCACACCATACACAAAAATGAATTCCCAGTATTAGAGATAAGTGTGGAAAAGTAAAACAAAAAAGCTTTTAGAAAATGACCTAAGAAAATAGGGCATATAAACACAAACCCTAAAGGAAAAGACTGATGAATTGGATCAAACTGAAATTAAGAATTTGGGCATACCAAAACACTGTAAAAAAGTGAAAGGCAAGTCATATAGGAAGAAGATATTTATGAAACAAATAAGCAACAAGAGGCCTGATTCTAGAATATATACATATATAGATCTTCTACAAACCAATCAATAGGCAACCCAGAACAAAAACGGGCAAAATATCTGAATAGACACTTCATAAAAGACAGCAATGGTCAGAAGTATACAAAAAGTTGTTCAGCCTCCATTAGTTATCAGAGAAATGCAAATTAAAATTATAAAGAAATGCTACTACATACTCCCCAGAATGGCTAAAATTAAAGACTGACAAGACCAAGTGTTGCCAAGAACATGGAAACTCTCATACATGCTGGTAGGAATGTAAATGTAAACCAACACTTTAGAAAACATGTTGGTATCATCTACCAAATTTGCAGCAATTCCACCACTAGGAACATGCCCAATAGATATACATGCACATATGCAACAGGTGAAACGCACAAAATTTCTCAGAGCAGCGCTATTTATAATAGCCTAAAATTAGAAACCTATGTGTCCACCTATTGTAGAATGTATGACCTGTGGTCTTCATACCAAAGAATACAATAAACAATAAAAATAAGTGAATCACAACAATGCTCAACAAATCAGATAAATCTCATAATGAGTGAAAAGGCCAGACACAAAGTATTTGCACATTTGTATGAAATTCAAAAACAAGCAAACATAAACTGTAATTTTAAGGTACATATCTGGGTAATAAAACTAAAAAGAAAAGAAAGTGAGTACCATGAAAGCCAGGAGTGGTTACTTCAGGGAACATTAGCAATGCTCTACCTCTTTTCCAGAGGACCAATTAAACAGCTGTTAGCTGAATCACAACTCAGAAAGCTGTTGTCTTTGTGTTTCATGCACTTTCTACATACAGTTCACAATTTTTTTAAAGTTTAAAAACTAGAAAAGTGGGAGTGTTTCTGGACCCCTTGGCCTGTAAGTCTGTGGCAAGTGCTAGACTTGGTCTCTGCCTCTCTTACTTTCCAAACCACCAGTGAAAGCTCCAAGAATAGAAGGCACCACAGTTCTCGTTCTAGAGTGTGACATCTGCTCATTCACCAAAGAAAGAAATACGAAAGCCTCTCCCCAAAAACATCCGTAAGGGACAAGCTAGGGAGGAAGACCACCGCATCTCTGAAGCTTCAGAACATGGGACTGGCTTGAGTAAATATAATAGTTTACACTCCTATTGTACCTTATTGTTTTTAAGGCACTTGGGGTGAACCTCAATAATCCCACACTAACCTGAGATGTAGACCACACTCTCCTGAATTTGCAAATGAGGAAAATAAAGACCAAAGAGGTCAAAAGAGTACCCTAAGCCATGAAGTTGGGATGGGATAGTGACCAAACCAAAAATAACCCTAAGCCTCCTGGCCTTATCAAGGCCATTTTCAGTACAGCAAAATCGCAATCTCCCAAACCCCATTTTTAACATCTTTCTCATCTCTGTCTAGCTAGCTTACATATGACCTCGAGTGAGACACAATACTTCTCTGCCACTAATACCAGATAACCTCTCAGGTCGGCCTCAGCTCTAAACTTCTCTGATGCCCTGATAATGCCCAGAACAGGACAAAGTGCAGGGCTTTGTCACACAGATCTAGGATTGAATACCAGCTCTATCTATTACCCCTACCAGCCAGCTGGGCTGTTCCATCGCCAGCCTTCACATGCTTCATCAGTAAGATCAGAACAATAATACCTTACAGAATATACATGAGGGTTAAGAGTTTTAACACAACGCCTGGAATACAGTAGTACTCAGTAAGTGCCTGTTCCCTTCTTTATGAGAGCACCACTTTAAAAAACTTTAAAACCTAAAAACAAAACAAAACAAGCAAGTCTGGCATAGTCCAAAAAAGAAAGTAGTTACCCCAAATCCCATCACTCAACAATAACTCTATTACCATTTTGATGACTGTCCCCCAAGACATCTCTGCATACACATATCTGCATGTGAATTTTACATGAACGAGAGAGAGAGAGAGAGAGAGAGAGAGATAGGTGCATAGTTTTTTTCACTCAATATGCCATGAAGTCTTCCCCAATACAGATAAGGATCTATACCCCCATTTTCAGTGACTGTCTGATACCCTATTGTATCTAAGTATCATAAATACTGATCCAATCTCCCCAACCAATGCTGGCATTCAGGTTTGGTTAGAATTTTTCACTATTGCGGGGTGCCTGGGTGGCTCAGTCGTTAAGCATCTGCCTTTGGCTCAGGGAGTGATCCCAGGGTTCTGGGATCGAGCACCACATCGGGCTCCCTGCTCCGCTGGGAGCCTGCTTCTTCCTCTCCCACACCTCCTGCTTGTGTTCCCTCTCTCGCTGGCTGTCTCCCTCTCTGTCAAATAAATAAATAAAATCTTTAAAAAAAATTTTTTTTTCACTATTGCGAATAAGGCTGTGATGGTACTCACTTCCACACTTGTACGGTTATCTCCTTTGGAAAAATTCTGAAAAGGACAACTGCTGGGTCAAACAGAACACACACTGTACCCCTGGTGAGCTCTATTTTTAACATAATGCACTAGGTGCCCTGTGGGGTTACAGGCTGCTGACTTCTACAAATTTGTTGGTTATTTTAGAAGACTCCACACTGCAACCTTATTAAATAAGGAGGAAATTAATTAGCACTCTATGCTGCACTCACTTTTAATTCCAAGAATAAGAACACAACACAAATACCAAAAAAAAAAGTGTGATAAAGTCAGTGACTTTGTGTATTCACGTGTCGGATGGGAGAATTATTCACCCAAAGTCGTTGTCCTTCAAAGTTGTCACCGAGGGAGTCCCTGCAACACTCATCCCAGTGATAATGCCACCAAGCATTCCTCTGGAATGGCCTCCAGAGACAGTTTATGAGCCGTAAGTCTGTTAAAATATGGGTAACTAATAGTAGATTAATGGCACTAACCAAGTTATCGGCTTGTTACCTGTCGTTGCCTACGTACAAGGATTTTACCAACGGTAAAGGAACTGAGGACCATGACATCACCGTTGTAAACGTGCAGCAGTAGGCCAAGCGAAGCGAGGAGGCAAGGTCTAACTACAGAGAGGCAGTTAGTAACCACTGCAAATCTAGTCTCATACGACGTTCAGCAGTGACAGAAACGCTGTCTCTGCACTGTCCGACACGGCAGCCGCTAGTCACGTGGCTACTGAGCAACTGAAATATGAGTGTGAATGAGAAACAGAACTCGGCATTTTACTTAAAACATGAAGTTACTTAACTTTAAATAGCCACACGAGGTTCACGGCTACCGTGCTGGGACGGCGCAGCTCTACACCGATGGTTGCAAACCCCAGCAGGTAAAAACCCAGGCGAATGTGTGAGAAGGGCAGGGGACCACCTCTTTAAGCTCTGCTCACTTGACACCATGTAAGAAGTCAAGTCACTGGGGCCAGATCTCCAGATTTTAAACACTGGCCACTTACTGAATGAATTCTAAGGGACTGGAAAACATGTTGTGTGTCCAACCCAGCCAAAGACCCCAAAATCTGCAACTTCTCTCTTCCACATACATTTCATAAATGTGAGACCAGACACCAAAATATTCACGGTTATCTAAGGGATTAAGCAAAGATCCCAGTTGCCCGCCTGGGCTGCGCCACCCCAGCCAGCCAGCCAGCAAGGCTCAGAGCTCTGCCCTCTGCCCCAGACTCTCCTACAAGTCTCCCCATGCTCCTCCTCCAAAGCCCAGGTCCTGATCCTTCCAACAGAACTTTCAGCTGGCCCCGTCTAGGAGGTCTTTCAGCCTCCTGAGTCCACCCAGGCCAAGACCTGTCACTCTCCCCAGGTCCTTTATATGCATCTCTCCAAAACCACTACTCACTACTCAAAGCAGGATGGTTCCTCATACAGCCTTTCTCATTCCCACCCACTTTCCCAGGGACAGCAAGGGGCTGGGGGTAAGAGGGCCTGGAAGGCGCAGGGCAAATCAACTGTTACCTTGCATATAGTCTCTTTATTATGTTATTTCATCCACACAACAATACCTCGAGCCAGATACCACATCTATAAATATCCCTACTGTACAGATAAGGAAGCAAAAACTAGGCAAAGTCACTCAGCTATTAAGTGGCTCAAATAATACCCATTAATCAATCAGTCTTACAAAAGGGCAAAGCAAGAACACTAAGACGGCGATGACAAAGTCAGAGACTCCTGTGTGCGTGCTCACCCCAGAGAACCATCTGCGCACTGGCTACACTTCTGGCAAAAAGTGGACATCATTCCTAACAGCTAAAAAGTGGTAACAATCCAAATATCCATCAACTGGAGAACAGATAAAATGTGGTACATCCATACAACTAAATACCATTCAACAAGAAAGAGGAACAACGTACTGATAAATGCTACAATACAGATGAACAAGGAAAACAGGATGCTGTGTAAAAGAAATCAGACACAAAGACGACATAGTGTCTGATTCTGTTTATACGAAACGTCCAGAAAAGGCAAATCTACAGGCACAGAAAATAGATAAATAATCGCCTACAGTTGGAGGTGGGAATGGGACTGACTACAAATGGGGATAAGGGGTCTTTTGAGAGTGATGGGGAAATGTACAACTTTGTAAATTTACTATACTAAAAATAATTGAATGATACACTAAACAGATAAATTTTATGGCACATAAATTATACCTCTATAATGCTGTTCAAGGGGCGCCTGGTGGCTCAGTCATTAAGCGTCTGCCTTCGGCTCAGGGCGTGATCCCAGAGTCCTGGGATCGAGCCCCACATCAGGCTCCTCCACTGGGAGCCTGTTTCTTCCTCTCCCACTGCCCCTGCCTATGTTCCCTCTCTCACTGGCTGTCTCTCTCTCTGTCAAATAAATAAATTAAATCTTAAAAAAAAAAAATCAGTTCGGGGCACCTGGGTGGCACAGTGGGTTAAGTGTCCAATTCTTCTTGGTTTCAGCTCAGGTCATGATCTCAGGATCGTGGGATCAAGCCCCGCATCAGGCTCCGAGCTCAGCATGAAGTCTCTTGAGTTTCTCTCTTTCCCTCTCCCTCTGCCCCCCCGCCAGCACTCTCTCAAAAATAAATCAATCTTTTTTAAACAATGAGTTAATGGGCTTAAAAGAACTCTGATCTTTCTGGAGACTGGATCATGAAGAACTGATGACATCTGCCAAAGGCAAGTATTGGTTATTCCTCTACCCAGAAATACTGCCTGTTGTAGAAGGAAAGCAAGGCCACAGGTTGGGTCAGTAGCTTGTGCAGACCAAGAGTCCTCCCGGTTCTCCTGAGAACTCTCTGAAGAACTCACGGTGCACCCAAACCTCAACAGTTCTGCTTGTGGCCCACTGGCCACCCACAGTTTTCCTGAATATGCTACGCCCTTCCTTACATGGCCCCCTGCCTGATACATTTTGCTTTTCCCTCTTCTGTATGCTCTTCTCCTCTTTCAAAGCTCTCTTCAAGCACCATGAATTCCAGTGCCCTCCCATTTATACCCACTAATCTGAGACAGAAAGCTGTGTTTCCAGCATCCCCACCATACACAGTTCTTCCAGCTGGCAGACTCAAGGGACCTCTGGTTTTTACACCATCTACTAGCCTAATATGAAGAGTCTAGACTCTAAGCTTCTGTAAGGCAGAAGCTCCATCTTCTCCATTTCTGTATCATCAGTGTCAACCATAATGCTAGCAAATCTGGGGACTGGGACTGGATGGAAAGTGGCTGGATAAGACAGTAATAATAGTGTAAATTGCTATTTAGTTCGTTTGAATGAAGCATTCCAATTAACAATCCCAAATACAATAACTGGCATAACCGGTATAACTCTCATTTTCTCCTATTGGTAGCCTTGCTTCCACCCTGTCCCCATTCCATCTATTCTCACCACACAACCAAAGGTCCTTTTAAAGATTTTATTCATTTTATTTATTTGAGAGAGACAGAGAAGAAGGAGGAGCAGTGGGGGAAGGAAAGGGAAATAATCACAAGCAGACTCCATACTGAGCGTGAAGCTGATGTGGGGCTCGATCCCACAACCCTAAGATCGTGACCTGAGCCAAAACCAAGAGTCGGACACTAAACCGACTGAGCCATCCAGGCGCACCAACCAGAAGGTCCTTTTAAAAGGTAACTCACATCATGTCACTCCTATATTCTAAAGCCTCCAATGGTTTCCCATGTTGGGTAAGAGTGGGTCTGTACAATGGCCTACAAGTCCTCACAGCCTGACCTCCCATTCCCTCTCTGAGTTCACGGGCCTCCTTTCAGCGGCCTCCTGGCTGTTCCTCAAATGGCCCCTACTTGCACCTGACATTCTCTCCCTAGAATCCTCTTCCCCAAGATATCCACCTTGCCTGTCCCAGCATTTCATTTCCATCTTTGTTGAACCAAGTCTTCTTGGCCAGGTCCGTTGTGACCAGCCTACTGCACCACGTGCACCCCTTACAGAACTTATCACTCTCCAGTATTCTAAAAAATTTACTCAGTTAACTTGCTTATGAGTTCTTTCCCCCAAGTAGAACATAAGCTCTATGAAGAAAGGCATTTTCATCTAATTATTCATTGCTGTAGTCCAGAACCTCATTTGTTAAATAAATGCATGAATTTGATATGCCTTAATGCTCACTTGGAAAAGTGTCTTTCCCCTAAATTCAAAATCATGTTGAAAATGAACAAATAATTTGACATAACTAACTCCTTTTATACTACTTTATGCTAAAAAGAGAGGCCAAAATATTAATTAAATAGAAACTGGTACAACTGAAGCATCAGGAAAGTGGTGATCCCATGTAAGAAGCCCCACACTAGGGTCAGGAGACCTGGACCCTAGCTGTGCCACCAAGTGACTGCAAGGACATCACTTCTCTCTGGACCCCTATCTACAAAACTAAACCAGTGGTCTCCAAGGCCCTGGAAACTCCGTGGTCTGAATTCTGTTCTTTGTTCACCCTCTTCTGCAGTGGTGCTCACTGGGAATGCTGTCGATCTCAGGGAATGTGGGGCCTTCCTCCAGGTTCCTCAAGAGCAGGTGGTGGAACTTACTCCTTCCTGGTTATCAGCACAGGTGATAAGTTCTGCTGGTGTCTGTCTCCGTCAAGACCTCTAAACTTTGACTGCACACCCTTATTAGAACACTTCAGAGGCATATTTATTTATAATCACACAACCTGCTGTTATGCAGACATACAGTAAAATTATAAAATACATGAAAAATACTTCCAAAAAACAGAACTGAAAATCAATTTAACAGGGACTCTAACATGTTCTTGCTGCGGCCCGATGGCCTACCCTGGCCCCACCGAGAAGCCCACTTATCGAAAAGGTGAGGCAGCATCCACTGTGAAGCCGTACCTCACCCTGACTGGGAAGGAGGGAACACCACAACAGAAAGGAATCCTCCAGGGTCCCACTTCCTAGGAAGCATCTCACTGCCGATCAGGGGGAAAGAAACTTTTGAAAGAATATACTCCCAAGTCTCGCAGACTCCAAATTATGACGAATTTCAGAGCTAGTCAAATTCTGGCACACTCTGCTCAGATATTTCATAAGAATGATCTTACAAACCAAAGCGTTCAACATGGCTTTGGTCCCTTAAGAACATTTTATGAAAAATCAATCCACTGAACTGCAGCAATCAGCAAAACTACTGCAGAGTACAGATAGCCATCCTTTGTCTGAACTCAAGGAGAAAGCCTTACTTAAGCTCACTGTGATGGAGACGGGCAAGGTGTGGACCACAGCTGGTGGGATGTGCAAACCGGACAGCTCAAAACAAACCAGCAGAATGCTCAATCTTCAGAAACCCAGTACTCGGGGCCTGGGGGGAGAGAAGGTCCAAGCAGCAGACAGAGAAAAGTCTTTGGAGTCAGACAAAACTCTGGTTCAGACAGTGGTGCCACTATTCTTACGAGCTATGGGACCCTAATCAAGTTAACATCTCAAAGTCCGTGTATGTATCTGCAAAATGGGATACCTAACAACCCCTTCTACAGATGACTGGGAGGATTACTGAAGCAAACTATATTACCAGGCACAGTGAGCCACACACAGTAAACATGGCCCTAACATGTTAAGCTTTGGGGCTTTGTGAGATAACAAAAGAGAAATATCCTGAGGGTGCCTGCCTGGATAGTTCAGTCAGTTGAACGTCCACCTCTTGATTTCAGCTCAGATCATGACCTCAAGGTTGTGAGATTGAACCCCACGTCAGGCTCCATGCTCAGCATGGAGTCTGCTTGTCCCTCTCTCTCTGCTCCTCCCCCTGGCTCATGTGTGCTCTCTCTCAAATAAATAAATAAAATCTTAAAAAAAAAAAAAAAAGGAAAGAAAGAAAAAAAAGAAATATCCTACAAATAGATGTCTGCTAGCTGAAGCCCAGGAAAGAAGGAAGCCTGAGATGCAGATACCAGTCTAAGACCTATATGTATGAATGAGATTCCCCAGTGAGGACATGCAGCAACAGGTCAAAAGTATCCTGTTAGTGGGGCGCCTGGGTGGCTCAGTTGTTAAGCGTCTGCCTTTGGCTCAGGTCATGATCCCAGGGTCCTGGGATCAAGTCCCGCATCGGGCTCCCACTCCCTGTACTCATGTTCCCTCTCTCACTGCCTCTTTCTCTGTCAAATAAATAAATAAAATCTTTAAAAAGAAAAAAAAAGGATCCTGTTAGAAACCAACAGCAGTACAACCAACTAGAAATACCAGGGCATTCCCATTGTCAAATAGGTTGGGAATACAGGAATATTCTGATTAGCATTCTGACAAGCCTTAGCAATACAATAAAAAAAGAGAAAGTATAAAGAGATAAAAGAACTAAAAAATAAAAGACAGTATCACCATTACTTGCAAATAATTATCTACTAAGAAAATACAAAACAACTGAAAATTAGAAGTGACAAGAGAATAAGTTGGCCAAATCTCATACATATATAGTAAAACCTATATCTTTTCATTACAGCTATCAGAAGCGGGAAGAAAGTTTGAGGAGAAAAAATCAAATTTAGAACTCCAACAAAAAACATATAGTAATTAGGACTGAACTGTAAGACCTATGTGAAGAAACTATAAAAATTTTACTAGTGGGCATAAAGAAAGCACAAATAAAGAGAAATATCATACTCCTGCAGTAAAAATAAGAATAAACACAAGTAAAAGAGAAACAACAAACTGGGCCAAAAAATATCTGTAAAATATGTAGTGAAGGATCATGTCCATGATTTAAAAAGAAACTATTTTTTAAATGGACAATTCATTCTATAAAACATCAAATAAACATACAAAGTTGCTCAGTCTCATTTATATCCAAAGAACTGCAAAGCACAATAATGATACACCATTTATAACCGATCAGACTCAGGTAAATTTTAAAAAATTAATAATGGCCTATGTGTTTGGAGGCTTCAGGAAAATAGACACTAGCATAAACTGCTTGCAACCCTGAGAAGTGTAACTGATACAGGATTTGGGCACACAATTGATAGCTATCAAATTTTTAATATGTAGAAACTTGACCCAGCAAGTTCATCTAGGAATCTATTTCAGAAACATTAACAAAAGTATGCAAAACAGTACAGTGTGCATACAACTGTGGTCACTATGGCATTATTTTGTTAAAAAAAAAAAAGAATTAAAAATAATTCTGGGGTTCCCCACTGGCTCAATCAATGGAGCATGTGACTCTTGATCTAGGGGTCATGAGTTCAAGCTCCACACTGGGCACAGAGCTTACTTAAAAGTCATCATCATTATCATCGTCATCAATAGGTAACTGGGGAAATTAGTTATGTGTCCATGTGTGCTAACTGAATAATTAAAAACAATAACAAATACAATACCAATGAGCAATCCAAACATGAAATTAGAAAACAACTCCTTTTACAACAGCACCAAAAAGAAAACAATGCTTAGGAATACGTTTAACAAGAAGAAAGTGCAAGACTTGCACACTGAAAACTACAAAATACTGTTGAAAGAAATTCAAGAAGACCTAAATAAATGGAAAGATACCATTTGTTCATGGAAAAGAAGACAATACTGCTAAGGTGGCAATACTCTCTCTACAGATTCAACGCATTTGCTATCAAAATTCCAGCAGCCTTTCTCTGCAGCAATTGACAAGTCATGCTTTGGAGTTTAAAAAAGAAAGACAAAAGCCAGCTGCGGCACAATATGTATCACGTGACCTTATTTGCCTTTTTAAAAAAACCTGCCTGCAGTATTTGTGTGCGGGTAAGTTTGCATTACAGGGAACAGGCTTCTTATTCCTGTGCCTCACACATCTGTGTTACAACATTTTCATAACAAGCACATATAATTTCGTAGTGTAAGAAAATCACAATAAAAAACTGTTTAATATTTTAAGTTTTAAACAAATAATTTTAAATTCCCTGACAGGCTGCCTTCCAGGAAGGAACAGAAGACAGCCTTCAGTCCAGGTTTGGCCTACACAGTGGAGAAAGAATCCAAATCCAGGAACACCCCTCCGCCCCAAGGTTATTCCACCTCTGGCAGGAGAGTAAGACTCTAGTAATATTTATTCTAAGAACAGCCAGTGACTGACGACCACTGGAAGCTACAAGAGGGGAGCATGTGGATTCATGACATTCTCTCTACTTTCGTGCAGGTTTGAAATCTTTCAAAATACAAAGTGAGGGGCGCCTGGGTGGCACAGCGGTTAAGCGTCTGCCTTCGGCTCAGAGCGTGATCCCAGCGTTATGGGATCAAGCCCCACATCAGGCTCCTCCGCTATGAGCCTGCTTCTTCCTCTCCCACTCCCCTGCTTGTATTCCCTCTCTCGCTGGCTGTCTCTATCTCTGTCATATAAATAAATAAAATCTTTAAAAAAAAATACAAAGTGAAAGAAAAACGATACAGGTGCCTAGATCTTTGATCTTCAGGGTCCAGCTCTCCTTAACTAGTTAGGGATCAGGATTAAGACTCATGACCAATGTTCTGGGAAGAAGAAAGCTCTCACTGTACAACTGTATCCTAAGGTCCTCCTGTCTCTTACCCTAAACGCTACAGTGACTTCAAACAGTATCTTGCAGTGCTGTGATCTTATACAACCACTATTAAAGGAAAACTCCAACAAAATAAAACAATAAGACAAGTATTTGGAGTTGAGAGGAGGGCAGATGAGGCCAGCCCTCTGACATACTGTGCTTCCTAAATAAAGGATAAGGCAGGTATTTAAAGGGTTTTTAAAAACTAGTTACAATGAGTATGTTCACTATTCTCTCTTGTGGAAAGCCACTGGTTTCTTCCCATGACCAGCATACCTACAAGGGTCATGACAGGTCTGCCAGCCCCAGGATGCTAGAATCAGAGGATGCTAGAATCGGCAACTCACTGGAAAGGGCTCAAGGTTTCATTTATGTTAGGGCGTAACGTCAGAACGTGTTCTGTGGTTTCTCTGGGAACAAAACTTTTTCCTCTGACTGCAGCATAATATGTTCCTATGGGTTGCAACGTAAAATAGATTTCTTTACTATGGACCCTAGCAAAAGAGTCTGACAAGCCGATCACCTTTTGTTTCCTTAGAGCAGAGCCCAGAGCTGGACAAAGCACAGAAACGCAGCAGACAGTCTACCTGGCCTGAGCATTTGCTGAGTACACATTTGCTGACAGCGAGTTCTTCCCAGAACCAGGGACAGGGAGATAACTCATGGCAGGCACCCAGCACACAGCCTCAGAGAAGGCACTCAATGTATTTGGTTCTCCTCCCTCGTCCTGCCTTTCACGGATTTCTCTAGTCATCCAGCAAAGAATAAATAACTCCAACACGACATCAGGCCAGCAGAAGACAACAGAGGGGTCCCAACACCAAGGGAGTCTTTTTTTCCCCTCCACAAAAAACCAACAGGGTACAATATTTAACAGCTCTTCCAAACGTTCAAATAAATACAGTTTGGAAACTTTTCCACTTTGGAGCTATCCCAAACTCTTCAATTATTTACAAGGAGATCAAACATCAGAACAGAAACACAACAGGCAGGTTCTGTTTAAGCTGGGCCTTTGTCCTCTGGGCTTTTGTGGCTGCTCAAGTTTTTTAAGCTCTATCTTTCAACGATGCAGCTGGATACAGATCTCCCTGCCTTTGTCTGACTTTGTTCTCTTCGATCTGGAAAGGGAGTCACCAGGCCCTTCTGGTCCCCATGCCTTCATCTGTGCAATGACTGTGTGACGGTTTGCTGGAAGTGCCTACATCACACCGCAAGAAACACTGAGGCAGGTAAAAGCAACATGATTTTATCAAAGAGAGCAAGTAACCGTTTCAAGAGGAGGCAAGCAGAATCGGCAGAAAGCTCTCATGGGTTGAGCCCCTCCTCTTACGATCCAGAAGTTCATTCATGCTTCCAAACACACAATGCAGGGTGGCCTTGCCAAAAATTAAAAACATTACACATGCCTACACGCTTAATGAATTCACTTATGAAAAATAAGCCAACTTGTTCCAGTGCAGAAAGCTTAAAGGCAGGGCAGAAAAATCAAAATAAATTTGCTGCTCTAATCTCTTCTAACTTCCAGCCCTTTGGAAAACAAAAAGGCCTTGTAAACTGGGAATAAATTCTCAGCTCTGGAGAAGCCAGCTTTTTCTGTACTACTTCCTACTCAATCTAATTCTGATTTCAAATCTCCAAAGCACGCAAGGACCACATTTGAGGGGAAATAAAAGAGAAAGAGTGAGGGATTAAAATGCAAGTTCAAGACAGAGCTATTTCAAATGAGGAATTTACTGGCCAGTCAAGGGCAATGCGGGAACCAAAAGAAAGAGAAAAGCTAACGTTTACATATTCCTCCAGACATGCTCCATTAGGACCCCCACTCTGCTCTACCTGACACCCTGTCACTTTGTCTCTCTAGCCTACCACTGGATGATCTCCTAACATGACCCAAAAGTGGTGTGGCTTCTGTAGTTAGGGCTTCTCCCTAACTCAACACCACTGAAGAGGAATTACCAAAGGTTTTGGACAGAAAAGGCCTCGAACATGATCCTATGTGTAACGTTTCCGTCTTAGCGACAGCCCTGTCACCTACACTCACACCCAAGTCTGAGGGGCTCCAAAAGCCAGCTCTTTCAATGGCATGGTTTTCTGCCCAGTGGCAGAGAGAAATAGGAATCAAAGTCCCAAGGCATGCCACTTGAAGGCAGGAAACATAGCATACATTTTGCCAACCTCTCCTCTTGGTGGCGCATCAAAATGATAGTTTCTTTCCAAAATGACCCGGACAACTGCAGGGGGAAGGGAGAACTCACTGGCCATGTAAATTTTTTTTTCCCAAACACAAATCTAGAAGAGGGGAGGCCACACCTCAGAATATGTTCCAATGGAGCTACAACAGGGCCAAAAGCTCACCCAGTGGACCCTAAGTCAGCTCAGGGCTCCTGCAGGCAGCTGTGAGGCACAAAGGGACTAGGATGCTGGGATCAGTAGGGGAATTCAGGTAGATAAGGGGTTGCCCAGGGAAGAGTAGGGAAGCTGTGTAAACAGGTAAGATGGGAAGGGAAGGAGCATCTAGGAACAGGCCAGGCTGGGCTCCCTTTGCACATTAGGCTCAATTCCGTAATAATTCTCTGATAAGTGCTTTCATGTTTGCCTGGTAAGGTAAGGAACCAAATAATTAATCATCCTCCCTGGGGAACTCTGAGATTCAAAGGGAGCGCTACTAGTAATTATACCAGGACAACAGGCATCAATCAGGACATCCCAGGCAAAAAGGACACACAGTTTCTGTAGGCATGAGTCCTTCAGGGTCAGGAACCATGTCCCATTCTGCTCTGTAGTCAGAAAACCAAACAGCCTCTCAGTAAATGATGACTGTACAACTGATCTGACTACTTTCTTCAATTCTAAATCTGCCAAAAAGCAACTGTGTGTTCTTGCTCCTAAGGCCTCCTAGTCACAAACTCCTGGAGGAGGCCCCATCCAAGTCCTACACAGCAGGTGGGCTCCTCTAAAAGGAGAGACACACTGTTTTTATTATTGAATTACAGTCCACATGCAGTTACATTAGTTTTAGGTGTACAACGTAGTGCTTTGACAATTCTATACATTACTCAGTGTTCATCTGTCACCATACCTTATTACAACGTTATTGACTCTATTGCCTGTGCTGTACTGTTCTTCTCTGTGGCTTGTTTTATAACTGGAAATTTGTACCTCTTAATCCCCTTCACCGATTCCTATTTCACCCAAACTCCCACCCACCTCCCCTCTGGCAGCCACCAGTTTGTTCTCCGTACTTCAGAGTCTGTTGTTTCGTTTATTTTGTAGATTCCACATATAAGTGAAATCACAATGGTATTTGCCTTTCTCTGCCTGACTTACTTTTTTTTTTTTTTAGATTTTATTTATTTGAGAGAGAGGGACACAGAGAGAGCACACAAGCCGGAGGGGGGGCAAAGGGAAAGGGAGAAGCAGACTCCCCACTGAGCAGGGAGCCCCATGCAGGACTCGAACCCAGGACCCTGAGATCATGACCTGGGCTGAAGGCAGATGCTTAACCAACTGAGCCACCCAAGCAGGAGCCCCTTCACTTACTTTTTAATTTAAAAAGCAACAAAACTCTCTAAATGATCTTCCACAGCCACACAAAACTCTGCACTAACGCCACCTGCCCACTGAACTCACTGTGACCTTCCACGTTCACCCTATCCCAGGCTGGGAAAGGCTGTCAGAGTCCTGGGAGCTGCCACGACAGCTGATGCCCCGTGCCCAAGGCCCAGAGCCTTTTTTCAGCAGGGCCGCTCTGCCTTTGGCCACTCTCTGGCTGAGTAACGCCAAACAAAGGTCATCAGTCGTGACCAGCAGATCTGCACGCTCTGGTCGAGGTGTTTATGGCAGTACCCAGAGTCACAACACACAAAAAAAGGAGGAAGATTCTGAACCGTGTTCTAAGTCCTTTCTTGCCCTTTTTGGATCGGGTTGCCATAAATTGTCCGTCCACAGGGAAAGTTAAACTGCAGTCCCGGAATCTGTTTCTTTTCTGAGGAGGAAACGCTGAGAAAGACAAGGGAAGATTTCCTACAGGGGGGTTTCAAGGAGGCCAGAAACGAGTTTGTGGCAAGAGTTAGCATGGGGCTCCAGGCCTTCACTTCTCTTGGGGATTGACAGCTATGAGTCCTATTAATGGATCTTAGCACCCGCCTTAGATTTCACTGGTTTAATCCAAGCTACCAAATAATTGAGAATAGCCCGTAAGCTATTCAGGTGCCTCTGAAGAAACTGTTTCAAGGTACTCCCGCCATGGGGACGCTGGGGGGCCGGGGGTGCAAGAAGAGAAACAGAGAGGGAACCAGTGGAACCTCGGGCCAGGTCTCAAAGGGCCTTGCATTCCTTGGGTTGCATTATCAGATCACATGCTAAAGGTATAATATGAATTCTCCTTTTTATAAATCCTGAAATTATTTGATGAACAACCCAATTACATTGCAGTGTAACCTGCTCCAAGCTCCACTATACTTTGTGTTTTAAAAAACTCGTATCATAAATACAAACATTTCACGGAAATGACCTAGGCCTCTTTCTTTTCCTGAAAGGCTGTTTTCCAGTAAGACTATGACAGCTAAAAAAGATGTATCGTTTAGAAGCATAATGCCTCTGATGTCTGCACACAGGACTGCCTTGGATCAGGGAGATGCAAAGTTCCCAAACAGTAGAAATTGTAGAGAAAATGAAATCAAATTATTTTATCGAGGATTTACTCAGTCTTACACTCCTCTTAGACGCTACAGTTAATGGCTCACATCATTCTCCAACATCCCCCCAACATTCCAACAATCCACTCCCAACCTCTCCACCTCTCACCGCACCTATCTTCTGGTAACCTCCTACTCGTCCCCATGTCAGCTCAGATAGCTCCACAACTTTCTAACTTTCCTAAGAACACTCTAGAAGTCTGTTCAAAAATCTTCAGTGATTCGAGGTGCCTGGGTGGCTCAGGTCATGATCCTGGGGTCCTGGTGTCGAGCCCTGCATCGAGCTTCCTGCTCAGTGGGGACTCTGCTTCACCCTCTCCCCTCTTCTCTGCACATGCTCTCTCTCTCTCTCTCTCTCTCAAATAAATAAATAAAATCTTTAAAAAAATAAATCTTCAGTGCTTCCTCACAGACTGTTATAAAACAGCTACACTGCCCTGGCGCGGCATCCACAATCTCCAAGGTCCTGCCCCAATCTATCTTTCTAGGAAGCACAGTTCAGGCGAAGGGTTTGAGTTCCAAACCCAAATGGCCCAGTTTCAGACCCAGCCCTATCATTTATCTTCACTTACTAAAGGGGAATTACAGCAGTAACTAACAAAGACAGTCATGAGGATTAAGTGCTGATTTGCTTAAAAGAGCTCAGCACATGCCTGATAACACAGAGCTGTTTAGGAACTGTGAGCTCTTCTCATTATTCCCAGCCTCCCTCATTCACTGAACAAATACTTCAGTATTCCTGGAGGCCAGGCCCTGCACTAAGTGCCAGGCTTACAGAGCAAACCAAACACAGTCCTGCCCTCCTGGAGCTTCTGCGTGGATGGATAGGGCAGGGCAGTGCCCATGGCTTCCCGAGACCAATCAAGTCATAGTGGGATCTTCCCGGAGCTCCAGCCACCACCGCTTTGCTCTCTTCCCTCCTTCAATGTGCACTTCTCCCTGCCAAAACCCTGCCCGGCTTTTAAGATCCAGCTCTCAGGCCCCCACTACTTGGATGCTTTTGTCTGTCTCCTCCCACAGAAAGGAAACCTGGAGTCGAGCACAGTTTGCAACAGGTGGGTTATAACATAGAACACAAGGTCCTTGTACGCAAACCACATCTACTCTGCTATAATCCAGTTTGAAGGCAGAAATATCCTTTTTCTCTCCTCCAATGGGCACTTCTTCTCAAAAAAAGTTGGGAAATGAGCAAAGAAATCTCTAACTTCATTATCCTACGGTAATCTGTGATTAGGTCAGGGAACCCAAAGAAGAATGTGGACAGTAAAAAGATGTTGGGAAAAAAAGAAATACCTTTTAAGGCCCACAACACCCAGAGTTCAAGGATCATGGCTAGGAGTTATGACGTCTCTTTCCTCGTGTGACCACTTTCCTTAGATGGGGTTAGTAAGCTGGAAAAGCTTCTGTGGACTGCTGAACTTCTAAGACTTGCCTGCTTTTATACCAGGGAAAGAAAAAAAAAAAAAAAACAGAGGAAGACTAAGGCCTTCTTTTTCTTAGCAGTAAATGCTCACTGAAAGCCGAGAGGGACAAAGGCCCAGTAGAGAACAGAAGGATTTATACACCTGTCCAGAGCACTTCACACTGATGTGGAACATGCTCTCAGGCTCCTGGCCAGCTGGCAACAGGAGAGGGGTGGCTCACGAAGCCCAGCCTCAATCTGTTCTAGTACAGTCTCTGCCCAGCAGGCTCAGGGAGTCCCCGCTTCCCTCCCTCGTGGGACCCTGGGGGCAACTGTGGCCCATGCACCAGAGTGGGGCTGCAGTGGCCTTCAGAGCCTCTGGGCTCCCACGCTGGGGCAGTGCAATCAGATACCAAATGACCCATAGGAAACTCCAAGTGACTCTGATTCCAGATAAGGAACATGTTGTATTCTAGACAGGTGGGAGAACACATGAAAGAAACATTTGTTTAATAATCATAACACAACTTTAGGGAAGGCTCCCCAGCACTAAGCAAGTAACAGGCCTACAGCAGAATGAAAGGATAAGCCTACCTCAAGAAGGCTTTTTCTAGATAGCTGAGGCTGATTCCAAGGATCTGAACTTCCCATTTAGTTCATGGAAAGACCACAAAATGTACTAGACGTGTATGTTACAGAGAATATTCTGGAATTTAGCCTTTCATGATGTCTCAGGGTCACCATTACAAACACAATCATGAGAAAGTCCAAGAGTTTCTTCCCAGAGTCCTACAAGGCCCAGCAACAAATCAGAAAAAGCCTTCTGTAACATTCAGGCCCTCGGCTGTGTCCTCCTACCTTCACTTGCTGCCGAGACACTGGGAGAAAACCTCTCTCCACAAATTTTCCTTTGCAAGGTGGCAGAATCTGGAGGGACAGAGTTGACAAAGCAGTCTCTAGCTGTCCTAAGGTGGTGACACATCTCATGTAAGCCAGAGGGTGGGTCTCCGAAAAGCCATGAGCTTTCCAGAAATATAACTGTCCAACCTCTCATTATGTTCCTTTACTCCGTAAATATTTGAGTGGCCACGTCCTAAGTACTGTTTTTAGGAAATGGAGATTCTGTAGTTAAGACAGGTAAGGGCTCTGCCATCAGGAAACACACATTCAAATCGGCGATTTCAGCTAGGGTTAAAGTAATGGCTGAGGGAAGCTACTTAGGGAAGTCTACAGAAGGCTGAATGACAAGATACAGGTCACAACACAAAGATCTGGGGGAAGCCAACAGGCCATCAGAAAGGCCTTAAAAGCATGTTTTAAAGACAGAAAGGCCAGCATGGCTGGGGCAGCACAGTATAAAGCAGCAGAAGGGGGAAAAAGGTCAAGAGGCAGAGGGGGCCCGGCCATGGGACCAGGCCATGGGACCAAGATCATTTACACTATGAGGTCAAGTTTCAGTTTTCTTCTAAGTATAATGGGAACGCACAGGAGACAGGCTGAGGAATGACAGAATGGGAATTATGATTTTAGAAGTCCACTTATACGTTGTATTCACTGGAGGCCCACCGTGGCCAATCTTGTTTTAAACTGTGCTGACATGACAATATTACACAGTACTTAAGAATGTAGATTCTGGACCCACACTCTGACACTTACTGACTGTGTAACTTTGGGCAAATTATATCCTCTGTATGCCTCTGCTCCCTTATATGTAAAATGGAGATACACATGAATATCTCATATTATTGTTTTTCAGTTTTAAGGACAAAGGCAAAACAAGACAAAAAGGTATCAGTGTCTAAGGTAACTAATAATGCAAGCACTTTTGCCCGAACAGCTTCCAGCACATCAGTCTTTATACACTCTGTCTCTCTCTGAAAGAGGAAATGGAGAGTTGGTACAGTCTTGTTCACAAAGTAAAAAGTGTACCTCCTTTTCATTTCTGGAAGCTGCTACTATGGTGGGGGAAGGAGTATGCCCAAAATGTAAACTAGACTTTAACGTACCACGCAGTAGGACATTGTTTCTTAAAGATAAAGACAATCTTCTCTCAGCTAGGAAAGGTTTTCCTTCTCTCCGTGAAAAATAGCTCTGTGGCTACAGTCATTCATGCTGAGCATTTGAGCAACATGACAAGAGTCCCACATGCCTGATTGTTCATTTTCTAACAGCTGCAGACAGAATCTAATGAACTCTTAATGATCCAAGAGGCTTCCAGCTTGCCAGGCATCCTCTGTCACAGAGCATACATAGTTTTGAGTATAATCAGAAAGCCCAGCATCCCCCTTCCAAGGGTGGGGGGGGTGAATATTTCAATTTCTTTTACAACGTCAAAACTACACTTTACATTTCTAGATTTCCTTCACTGGGATCTTACATGATATGACATTCATGATTTTTCTATTTGGAATTTTCTGGAAAGAAACCACAATTCAAAATCAAGTCCTTAAATTACTAACAAAGGTTAGGATGGATGCCAAGGCATTCGTCCAACTAATTCATTTTCCGAATTTACTGGATAGGAAGGAAACAAGGAATATTCCTGGCTGATTCCCAGGTGTCTGCTCCCACTGCCGACACCCCACATCACTTTATCCTCATGAGAGATGAAAATCACCCATGGGATTTGACAGGCCCACTGGAATCCTCCTGCCTTATAGGGAGCATTTCTACAAATTCATCCCAAAGCTAGCCCCTCTCATAAAACTACACTTTATTAGGACACAAATATAAGAGAGGAAGTTGTCACCATGGTATGTATTAAATAACAAGGCAGATTAAACAGAAAATACAAAGAAAAAGCCATCTCAAATACAGGGAAGCAGGCGTGACTTATTACACAGCTGAATATAATTAAATGTAATAAGCCATTATTATATGCTGGGTCCTACTGCGCAACCAAGGGAAACAGAGACACCCCTTGACAGATAAAATGTGGCCCTCACCTGCAAGAATACTGATAATACAGTTGAAACAAGTAGACAAATGGACACAGAATAAGGGAAAACACGGTCTGGCGAAAGTGATGTGTGGTCTAATGCTACGGGAGCACCCGCCTTCAGAGAGGTATTCTCAACTGGGGAAAATCAGCACAGACTTTACAGAGGTCACAGCATTGAAGATGAGCCTAGAAACCACGTAAAGGAGTTGGACAAGGCCAAGCGGAGGCGATCCACATAAAGCAAACGGAATGGAGGCGGGAGAGATACCAAGTCAGCATGGCCACAGTCTGGACGCAAATATGGTGGAAGAAAAGCCAAGAACGGAATGTTAGGGACAAAAATATTACAAGGCTTTGAACATCGTGCCCTGGTGTTCAAGCTTTCTTCTGCAGGCGGCAGAGAACTCAAGGCTTCTGAGCAAGTAGGGACATAACAGCTGTGTGTTTGAGAAAGCTCACTTGGCCCAGAGAGGGAGACCAGTCAGAAAGCCCCTCAACAGGGAAGGGAAAAGTGGTTTCTGATTCCTGTCTTAGAGAGAGACTACAACAAAAAGAAAGCAAAAGGTTAAGAAGATACTTCAGGTAAAATAACTGCTGGTGTTTTCTTTACGCCTTTCTACTTTTTTCAAGCAGGCACATATTCTTAAGTATGGAGGGAAAATACAAAAAGAATTACTTCAGAAGAAACACTACTAAAATGGACTGACAACTGGATTGTGTGTGTTGGGGGAAGGGGAACTTAAGGCATTTGAGACATTGGAGTTAAGAATTAGCCCCAGACCGGGGCGCCTGGGTGGCTCAATCGGTTAAGCATCTGCCTTCAGCTCAGGTCACGATCTCAGGGTCCTGGGATAGAGCCCCACATCGGGCTTCCTGCTCAGCAAGGAGTCTGCTTCTCTCTCCCTCTGCTCCTCCCTGCCACCACCCCCAAACTTGTTCACACACATGCTCTTCTCTCTCTCTCAAATAAATTAAAAAAAAAAAAAAATTACCCCTAGACCTCTACTGATGGTGTCTGGTCATACCTCCAACCTGAACAGGAGCAGAGGAGGAAAGGAAGCAGTCCTATAAAGTCTGTTCACCATCTTCTTCCCATTAATTAAAACAGGAAAAGGGGATGCTAAAGATATCAAATCTAGTTCAGATTCCACTAACCCAGGGCTGGACTAAAGTACTCTATGGTGCTCAAGAAAACATGCTTTTCTAAGCAAAGGACCAATGCACATAAAGGACAGTTATAAACAAAGTGAAAATGGGATACTGGTTATCAAACAGTTTTCAAGTACGTGTTAAGTCATTTTTAAAGTGTGCTTGAAATGCAACAATGCATACGCAATAAATTAGTTACCTACTATTTAAAGCATCTGCTAAGATAATATTATTGTACTATTTGGCCCAAAATTATCATGGTCTATATTACTACATTCACTAGAACTAAAAGGAAAGAGTCTTCATTCATACATACATATTTCTTCTTCAGCTACAAATTAATTCTCTCATAGTAAGGGTGATATTTATTCCTCCTGCCCTATCTTCACAAATCTAAAATGCTGGATTTAAGAAACTTTTCAGTTTATAAGCAAAGGATACACATAAATGAGTACAAATAAAACTGGATAAATCTGAGTCAGTTGTTAGATTGTATCGATGCAAATATCCTGGTTATACTGCACCACAGTTTAGCAAAATATAACCATTTCTGGGAAACTGAACATTTGTACAAGGGATCTCGATATTCTTTCTTACATGAATCTATAATTATCTCAATTTTTATACAGGAATCCTTTTAAAGGAAAAAAAAACCAAGGGGCAGCTCTGTCCTGTGAAACCCTATTTATTTTGGCCACACAATAGACTAACAACAAAAAACAAAAGTCCTAGAGCTAAGTGTTTATAGGTAAAAGCACAGGAATGTGTCAGATTCTAAACCTCAAGCGACCACAAAGTAAAAGGAAGAAAATAAGAGGAAAACAGTCAATAATAATTCCTCTGTCCACAGCTTTACAGGTCCTGTTACATACAGTACCGTTACTGTTCTCCATTTTACAAATAGGGAAGCCAAGGTTCAGAGGTAAAGCCCTCTGCTCCAATCCATACACCAGAGTAGAGCCGAGTAAAATCACGTGTTCACAACTCAGCATAAAAATGCCAAAAGGAAAAGTCTTATTTCCCACTTCGAGAGGAGAGGGGAAAGAGGGGGAGGAAAGAGAAAGGAAAGTGGAAGTTTAAATGCACCCAAGCTGCTACTATTCACGCTGCATCTCAGCAGTACTGAGATGAGTATGTCAAGGTTCACGACCTACTGAACAGCTTCATGTTCTGAGCTACGGAGAAGACGACACAGTTAACCCTGCCCAACACCAGAAGGTGCGAATTCCCACCTACAACAGAAAAAGGACCCATGCTACTTGAGAACGTAACACAAACCAAGGCAAACGCCAGAGGCCCTAAGAGACAGGTCTCTATAATGGCAAGGAATTATGCAATCTAGCTTTCATTTCCCTTATTCTCATTTGACTATCAAAAAATCACGTAACACCATGGACAGGAAAAGTTAGGGTTTTTTTCACTTATTAGACAAATTTTATTGAAAAAAAGTATGTGCCAAGGTGTTATAGGTAAAATGATCTAAAAAAAAAAATGCAGGCACCACCTGAGACAGACGTTAATCACGTCATCGTAATTAAATTAAGCCGTGGTAAGTGCCAAGAGGGAAGGCATATAAAACCAGGGTCTGTTCTAGTCCGTAGGTCCAGAAGATTCGATGAGAGACCAAAACCTGTGGAACGTAATGTAAGTAATTAGAACTTCAACTCTGAAATGAAAAAAAGAGAGAGCGAACTATAAAATACAGAAAATGAACTCTAAAACACAAATAAAAATTCGACTCTCCCATGCAAGAGCAAAAGAGAGATGACCAAAAAAAAAAGAACAGTGTAACAGTGTTCAGCCACATACTGCACCCACTTTTCTTAATCAAAACACATAACCCAAGGTATAGTCTGCCTCATCTAAAAATCTATAGTCTAGACGTGGTCAAATCCCCCCATTACTTTGACTTCTATCACTCAAGGATAAAGGGACAAAAGCTGTAGGAACATGGACTCCACAGTGCATCAAAAAGTCAACTCGCCTCACAGAGAGGGACAAACAATGCTTGGAAAACCACTGGGGAAATTCTAACAGTTGTTAAGACAGAGAAAATGGGGCTTTCCTATAGTCCCAGAGAGCACTTGTCAACTGAGTTTTTCTGTTTTATTGGGGGGGGGGGTGGCAGGACGCAGACCCTCTAGCAGGGACAGAGGTGAGTTACTCAACCCCAAACAAACACAGTCCCCGCCCTCCAGAAGCTCATAATCTAGTGGGGAGGCCGCATGCAAACAGGTAACTTCAATACGGTGTGAAACCACATAAAATGGTTCCTTGTTTTCAAGTACGACAAGACGTCCCAAGTTCATCTTGGACAATTCCTGCCTAGACATGGAATTTAGCCATTTTCTCTCAGGTTCCCCAATTCCTCTTACTGGAAACCTACCCTTTAGAATTGGCTCTGTGCCGTCTTGACACAACCGGAAAGGGCTCCTACTGGTCAAGCGGGGGATGTCAAGAAGATGAGCAAACATAAAACAAACAAATATGTTTAAATTCCTTAGTTATGTTAATACTAAAAAGACCCTCTTTAGTCACCTTTGGAGGCTGGTAGGCACCAACTCATGTTCTGAAAACTGATAAATCAAAGGAAAGAATAAAGCAAACTGCCTTTCCTACGTGGATTGTAGTTCAGAGTAAGCAACTAGTTGATGAGTCAAAGTTCTTCCTTACAGAATTACAGCCAGGACGGTGAAGCATCTGCCTCTGGCTCAGGTCATGATCCCAGCGTCCTGGGATCGAGTCCCACATCAGGAATCCTTGCTCAGCAAGAAGACTGCTTCTCCCTCTGCCTGCCGTTCCCCCTGCTTGTGAGCTCCCTCTCCCTCTCTCTCTCTCTGATAAATAAACACATAAAACCCTTTTAGAAAAAAGAATGACAGCCATAGAATTAGAAAACTGTCCTATTGCTAGCTAATAAAATTACCTAGGCAGTAACCATTGACTGCTACTAAAACCTTTATGTGAAACATCTTGTAACAGAAGGATCAGTGAGGACATCTGAACCCACCAGTGCCGTCAATCTGAGCAGCACCAAAAAGTGGGACAGACGATTTTACTAATGTGATGCAGATGGCTGAACAAACCACCTAAGAAGTATGAGTTATAGAAAGAAAAACTGAAGCTAACAGAGTCTCTACGATCAGACTTAACTACCAGCTTTCAGGAAACAGAACATGCTAGATAACACAATGACATAAGAAATGCAATCATTTAAATCCAGAATAAGGGAGATTCTACAGGACAAATAATACAGTTCCTTCAACAAATAAGCTATATGGGAAAAAAGTTGGCTAGGTAGAAACTGTTATCAATTTTAAGGGAAACTTAAATGTAACACGTGACAGCACAGCTTTAAACAAATCATCTGTAAAAAGATATTTTTGAAATAACTGAAGGTAACTGAACATAGAGTAGTTATTAGATGATTTTAAGGAATTTGAGGTAATTTTGTTGGGTGGAAAAATGGTACTGTGGGTCTTTTTTAAGTATTTATTCGAAATATATATTGAAATCTTCACAGGTAAAATGACATATGACGTGTGGGGCATGCTTTAAAATACTCCAGGGTGGGGAGGGGGTTAGTGGAGGGAAAACAGAGGATTAAGAATGGTAGAATGCTACCAGTTGTTGAAACTGGATGATGGGTATAACGGGACTCCCTGTCTTATTCTCTTTACTTTTATGTGTATTTGAAAAAATTCTAAAAGGCTAGAAAATTAAATACAACCCTTATGTACGGATAATCATCACAATATTGTTCAAACAGCAAAAATTTGCAATCACTATATTGTATACCTGAAACTAATATTATACCGTACATTAACTGGAACTTTTTTTTAAGATTGATTGAATGATTGATTGATTGAATTTGATGGAGAGGAAGAAGCAGGCTCCCTGCTGAGCAGGGAGCCCCAGGAGCCCCACGTGGGGCTCAATCCCAGGACTCCGGGGATCATGACCTGAGCCCAAGGCAGATGCTCAACTGACTGAGCCACCCAGATGCCTCACTAACTAGAATTTAGATAAAAACTTGAAAAAATTTTTGCAAACAGCCTAAATCTCAATTAAGAGCAAATTAGGTAAATCACAACACACATAAAAAGGAGTATCATAAGGCCATAGAAATGACCATATTTTAACAACAACAAAAAATATTCTACCCAAAGAGGATTTCAACTACTTCCATTTTGACCTCAAACTTTCTAATTAAGTTCCTTCCAGCTTATCTCTGAACTCAGGCAAAAGACCCTGAGAGCAAAGCATCCCCTGATGGGAACAAAATCCATGCCCTCAAGCCATCGCAACTGCCCTGAGCCATTAAGACCCCCATGACTGACCCCAATACCGTGAGACCTGACCTGTACTGCCCACCTCCAGCTACTCACAGACCTTTGCCCCAGTTTCCTTATATAAACCAGGAGTATTTTAAGTACTTTGGAGACAATCTTTGAGACGCTAGTCCAGTCTTCCTGGTGTTGGCCTCTCTGAAACCAATCCCGTTCTTGTTTCACCAACACTTGTCCCTCCGCCTTTGGGTTTTGTCAGTGGTGAGTGACCAAACCTGGTCTGCTTGGGACTCCTAGACACACGTGCTCTTGCACCCCATTGCCCAGACAACAGGATTAACTTTTTTTACCTTGAGTAAAAGTAACAAACAGCTAACAGGCTGCAGAGCAGCTTGTACACTGGAACTGTAATGCGACACACGCCCAGGGACTGCAGCGAAGAATGCTCACCAAGGTGAGGGCATCTCTAGGCGCTAAGCTACCAGGCAAGTTATCTTCCTCACTGTTCTTTGGGAACTTCTTATGAAGGCATTCACTCGTATAATTTTAATTTCTCGGAGGGTAGGGAGTGATGAATGTTTGCTTTTAGTTTCCCAAATTGAAAATGGGATTGAAAATATGATTCTTATGGTAATCAAATAGCATAAAATATTTAAAGCAATTATCAAAAGATCTAGCATATAACCAGACATTCAAGCCCTTTTTATTTTTTTCATTTAAAAATCATAAGACAGGGTACCTGCATGGTTCAGTGGGTTAAGCATCTGACTCTTGGTTTCAGCTCAAGTCATGATTTCAGGGGTCGTGGAATCAAGCCCCGCGTTGGGCTCCATGCTCGGTGCAGAAAAGGCTTAGGATTCTCTCTCTCCTCTCCCTCTGTCCACCCCTGCCCCATTCAAGTTCTTAGAGTGTGCTCTCTCTCGCTCTCTCTCTCTAAAATAAATTAATTACAGTGCCTGGGTGGCTCAGTCGGTTCAACATCTGCCTTCAGCTCAGGGCATGATCCCAGGGTCCTGGAATCAAGTCCCACACTGGGCTCCCTGCTCAGAGGGGAGTCTGTTTCTCCCTTTCACTCTCCCTCTACCCTCCCCCCTGCTGCTCTCTCTCACTCTTTCTCTCTCAAATAAATAAAAGCTTTAAAATTTTTTAATTAATTAAAAATCTTTTTAAAGAAATCTTAAGAAAGCAATTTCTTCTTAAAACAAAACAAAGGGGCGCCTGGGTGGCACAGCGGTTAAAGCGTCTGCCTTCGGCTAAGGGCATGATCCCGGCGTTCTGGGATCGAGCCCCACATCAGGCTCTTCTGCTATGAGCCTGCTTCTTCCTCTCCCACTCCCCCTGCTTGTGTTCCCTCTCTCGCTGGCTGTCTCTCTGTCGAATAAATAAATAAAATCTTTAAAAACAAAACAAAAAATCCTTCACTCTTGTGAGCTTTTATAAAACCCATGTACTTCCTTTCTCTTCTTCTATGTAGTTATTTGTTGACATCTAACAACGTTTGTTTCATTCTGAAGTTTAAAACAGAATTCAGTCCATGCTACTACATCCCCATAATGTTCCTTTGCAAACAGGTCTTTTGTTAAGTACACTATTATTCATGTCCTTAGATTGTCTTTTCATAATAACATTTTAGATGTGACTGATCATTTTAATCACAGGGCATTTTTTACTCTTATGATAGATGCCCATGAAAATTGCACATTCTCCCAGGATTAGGCATCTCTGTAATTTACTATTAAAAGGACTGAAGAGATTGGTGAGATGTGTACGGGACTTCTTCACGCATGGAGTCCATCCTCCTCTTCTCCTTTTTTAAAAATTAAGATACCATACACACACCATGGAAATCATCCGTTTAAACTAAAGTGTCCAACTCAGTATTTTCCAGTATATGCAAGACTGTGCATCTATCACTGCTACCTAATTCCAGAACATCTTCATCACCCCACAAAGAATCTCATTACCCATTAGCAGTCCCTCCCCAAGCCCCCCCTCCTCTCTCCTCCATCCCTGACAGCCACTAATGCAATTATAATTCTTACTAAGGCTGTTTTGTTAGTGAAAGGAATAGGAAGATGCAATACATTCCTTCATAAATCTAAAGATCTCCATTCTACGAGGTTTGCAATTTATTAAGAACATGCTTCCACTCCACACGCACCATCATTATGCATCGGGGAAGGTAATAAGCATTTTCCTCTTGAATTAATCCTCCTTCTATTATAAAGCAGAAATCAAATCAAACGGCCAGATTTGGCTTACTCTGACTGCATTGCTAATCAAGGCTGAACATTTGGCTGCGCCATATTTCACAATCTCCTATCTTAAAATTGAGGCAAAAAAAAAATCTAGCAATTACCACAAAAAGATAAACTAAATGTAAAAAAAATAAGCAGTAAGTCATTAAGATAAGCTAAATTTATACCAATGTTTGCTCATTTAGCTGGCAAAACTTCTCAAAACAGTTCATGTATTACATGCAGCAACAGATTTTCTACAGATTTTTGTATCTTTTTAAAGCAACTATAAGCACATTTATGGGGTAAAGTGGGGCTGAAGCAGTTGAATATGCTTAGTGGATTCTTGATCCCAACTGCGGTATTGCTTGGGTATCACGTTTTTGTTTTTGTTTTTTTGTAGGCTCCATGCCCAGTGTGGAACCCAACACAGGGCTTGAACTCAAGACCCTGAAATTAAGACCCGAGCTGAGATCAAGAGGCAGCCGCCCAACCAACAGAGCTACCCAGGCCCCTCTAGTATCACATATTTTAAATAGGAAAAGTTACTT
Source organism: Ailuropoda melanoleuca (assembly GCF_002007445.2). NCBI lineage: Eukaryota > Metazoa > Chordata > Mammalia > Carnivora > Ursidae > Ailuropoda > Ailuropoda melanoleuca. The sequence goes on along the minus strand of NC_048219.1, from coordinate 98,215,572 downwards.
TTGTTGCTACCTTAATTCCAAGAGAAAAATGAAGGAATCACTGTAAGTTACAAAGGCATTGCTTTTTGCAGCAAATCCAAGTTCTGTTTATTTCTTCATGTGACAATATAATCTCATCCCTATGATATCCTGACCAGTACCTTCTCAAAAGCAGATGTGTTAGAAAAGTTTTAAATTCCTGTTTATAAAAATAGTATGTGCCTACTATGGGAAATTTATAATTTCATCATATAGATGAATACTTACTAACATTTTCATAGCTCTTTCCAGATCATTTTTTCTATACATTTGTATATAGCTGAGATCTTGGTGTATATAAATTCTGCACCTGCCTTTTCATCTTACATTTTTCCATCAGCATTTCCCCATGGCACTGAAACTCTTTATAACTATACTTGCTGCAAAGTACACCAAATTCTGGATAAACGTGCAGAAATATTTACACATATGTACTCATATATTTGAGATTTTCCCAGGTTGAAAGCCCCTATTTCTAATCTCAAGTGATGTTTTTTAATCAACAGGCACACTTTTCTTTCGTGGACACACATCACATGCAGAGAGGCCACACATTTTGGCTTGGTTATTTTCAAGCAATTGTGATGCAGAGTCACTGCCAAAAGCCACATTCCTGTCTGAGAAAAAATATCATCCATATCATTAGGACTCTGGAATGAACAAACAATGGGGCACAAACTCTTTAAACCATTTAGAAATGAAAGGCCGTGCCCTCAATCAGTCAAAAAGCATTCTCCCCTACTCTAAATGTGCAATCAGACCCCTCTCCTGACCTCCAATACCAAGAACGTGAGAAAGGAATATTCATTTTGTTTGCCTGGGTGTCACTTTAGCAATGGCTATCTTACATAGCTGACCTTGAGTTTCCACTTTAGACCCTCTTCTCGGGCAGACCAGCATCTCATAAAGGTGACCTCAGAGCAAAGGACCCACTTCAGAAGAAGGCTGCTGAAGCTCCCGGACAGCCAGCCAAGCCTCCAGGACAGCAGGTGGGATGTAAAGCAGAACCGAAGACTTCCAGGGCTCATATGCAATTACTTACCCAGCCAATAAATACAAGCAGAAACTCCAATTCTTTGTCTCAGTCCAAGAGCATATTACTTTTTTAAATTAACATAAAATGAGCTCTGCCGGAAGTCCAAATCAAATATTAAAACAAAACCAGCCAAAAAGGAATTATGAATTTGATCCTGAATACCCCTCATTTAAAACACAAGATGGTTTATTGACTTTCCCTTATCTGTGGCTCCACTATATCCAGCTATTTCTTTCTGGTCTCCGGTACTGTTAAATAGTGCCCAGGATCGCTTCTCTCCCTCCCAAGAAGCCCTTTTTTTCTTAGGAAGAAATAAATGTTTTCTTTCTGGGTTCTAAGGTAACTGACATTGTTCTGGCTGTTAGAATAGAAAGCTAGTCTACCTAAAATCTTTATTTTGGGTTCTTTTTATTCACCTGTGGACACCAGGGCAGTTCCCATCCAGTAGAAGGGTTATTCTTCCAAGCGTCTGCTAAACCTCTTCTTTAATTCCTTTCACTGAAAATTTAAACTCACTACCCGCTACTATTAGCTCAGCAGGGAATCCAAGACTTGTTTTATTTTTCCTACCATACCTCCTAAACAATGTGATCACAAAGCAAAGTTAAACATATCAGCCACAGGCTGAATGAGCTTTTTAAAAACCTTGATGTTCTACAGACTTCCATTCAAATTCCAGTCAAAAGCTGACTATGTGTGTACCTACAGGATATTACTTCACCTTGAGGGTCTCAGCGCTAACTAACTTTGGGAAGTGGGGTAAGGTTTAAGAATAATGCATACAGAAACCTACTATTCCTTCTAACACATACCAGGAGATCAAATATCTAGTGACAATCCTTAGGACACTCAAGACTGTTCCTTCTCCACAATCTCCACCAGCATTTATTCCTTTTGGTGAAATATGCAAAGCAAATACTTCTTTTTTTTTTAAAGATTTTATTTATTTATTTGACAGAGATAGAGACAGCCAGCGAGAGAGGGAACACAAGCAGGGGGAATGGGAGAGGAAGAAGCAGGCTTATAGCAGAGGAGCCTGATGTGGGGCTCGATCCCATAACGTGGGGCTCGATCCCATAACGTCGGGATCACGCCCTGAGCCGAAGGCAGACGCTTAACCACTGTGCCACCCAGGTGCCCCTGCAAAGCAAATACTTCTAATTCACTTTTGGCTTCACTCAAGCAAAATCATCCTCTTTTCTCTCAGCACCCACCAAGCGTCCATCAGGCTAGTGTGAACCCACCCAAGCCCTTTCCTATTCTTGCTGGAATGTATACTGTTTTGTTCTTCACTATGATCGGCTGGGTCAGGTTCATGCTCATCTGAGTGCAATTTCTTCCAACACTGGAAACTCTTGACGGCGTTCCATGGCTCACTGACACACAGCTAGTGACTTGAAACTTCTCCCTCACCACAGCCTGGTAGAGGACCAACCACCCGAAGACACACTCTAACCTGTGGTATTTCCCGGGGGGGGGTGGATAAATGTCCCTAAGGTGAATTTGATATGCCCCACTGGAGATGACTGCTTGTTTCCAAAATAGGTTTTAAAAACAAAGAAAGAAAGAAAAGGTAGGGTGTATACTCCACAGTCCATTTTAGTACACATCTGAACGCAAGGACAGACCTGGGCCAGTGAACTTTCACCTACTACCCTGCAAAGACACACAGCCAATGCTCCCTCCAACTACAGTCTCCTGCAATGAAGTTGCTCTGCAACCGGACTGACTCCTCTGTGGCTTCCCTTTCTGCCAGCGTCTGGTTGTTCTGGAACAAGTTAAATCCATTACAGGTAACCAAGGGCAGGCAGTGACAGTGCTGGATCAGTCACAAAGAAATGAAGAAAGAGTATCACGTCGGATGCTATAACATAATCGTAAAGCTGACAAGTCTGCAGCACTGTGTGTCCAGCACTGTGTGTGTATCAACTCCTTCACCCTCATGAGAACGCCCTGAGATCAATATTGTCACCATTTTACAGATGAAAAACTGAGACCTACAGAGGTTAAGTAACTCACTCAGCATCACAGAGTTAGTGAGAGGAGTTCTAACCCACGCAATCTGTCCCCCAGATTCCAGGCTCTTCACTTTTCCATATACCTTGTCTATTATTTTACAGAGCTGAAGCCACTCCCCTGAAGAAAAGAGGGTAAAGAAGAGTATCCCTAGGAACTGATGAGTGGAAGCCCCAACGTTACCAAGGACTTCCTAAACATCTCTGCAGCTTGGGAGCATTTGCCAGCAAGTTACAAAAAACAATGACTGGAATAGCCAGGGTAGGCCATGATGTCCGAGGATATGAAAGCAAGTGCCAAAGGAAGATTCTAGAACACAGCTCCCCAGAGACTAAGCACATTAGCTCTCCTTTGTCAGTGTTCCCATTTCCAGAAGGGCATTCCCTGCCCTAACAGGGTATACCTAGTTTTGGAGATGGCAAAAGAAACAGATAAATTTTCCCTAAAGAGAGGAATCAAGATCTCATTCTATAAAAATAAATCCTTCCACCAAGGCACTGGAGGTTTCTCTTCGGAGCACAGAAAAACACGATGAGCTCAAGATGGCTTTCTGTTCTGCCACCTTCAACCTGATCACTCCACTTCCTCCTTTATCAAGGATAACAGTCTTGGGCAGAAAGTAAACAGATGTGTATCTAATACGAGTAAAGCTGACCTGTGTAGAGAACCAACCCTTTCGGGCACACTACAGTATCCTTAAAAAAGAAAAAAAAAAAATTAATGCCTATTGTATTATATATTTTTTTAATTCCAACAATGAAAAACATAAGCAGTAAGTACACATTCCCTTATAATGCTTCCCCTCCTCCTTAAAAATATTCTATTAATAGTTTGACACATGTCATATCAGATTTTTCCTTGGAATTCTAGCACCAAAATGCCAGTGTTTTTACAGTGTAATACCATCCTTTCTGTATTTTAAAAATATGAAGTCTGAATTACTTATGTTTTAAAGTCCATATAGAGTTAAAGCATAAATGTTAAAGCAGCAGATAATTCTCTATGTAAATCAGTATATAAATGATGCACATACATAAGGTCTTCTTGAACTAAAGCAGGATTAGGGGGACAAAAGCCCATCTTTTGTCAGCTGTCCTCAGTGTGTGCCCATGTTTCCATTGTGCCCATATCCACCTGTGCTTTGGGGCCCTGTGAGTCTAAATTCTCCTCATTCATTTTACATGAAGAGCTGCAGAGTGAAGCAACAGAGTGGCAAACACAGTCAGCCATGGATGGCCCCTGGGGCTGGGCTGACAGCAGGCAGCACAGCTAGTCCCCGAGCAGCCCTTACTGTGAAGAGCACTAGCTTTCGCCCACCTGCTCTGAATGTACTTCTCCCAAAGCGGCATCACCGGGCAAAAAGACTAATTCTGGCTAAAGTAAGTTATCCTAGAGGAGGAAAGGTCTGGTCCTAAGAGAATAGATCTGGACCTGGAGAGAAAAGAGGGGAGCAGAGGATCTAGCCCCTGAGCACAGGGAAGTGGTCCAGATCCAGGGGAGGGCTGGAAATGAGGCCCGGAGCTTTCTTATCCTGTTTCCTAATCCCCTTACTATATCCTCCTCTTAATATCTGCAGCAACTTCCCTTCCCTCTTAAATTTAAAATGACTTAAGAGCTCTAACAGAAGTAAACGCCCCAAACTGGTTCTCAGGAAAATATAAGTGATGAATTAACGTTAGAGGCTCACCTTCACTTGCTCTAGGTCCCGTTTCCTTAGTCACTACAAGACACCCCAAGGAGGGTCTTAGACACACAGGCAGGTGGTAAGTGCACACGTGAAATGTTAAAGCAGCTTATAACTATGTACATTACACATAAATGATTCAGACTTCAGATTTTTTGAATACAGAAAGAATGGCTTTAGACCCATGATGACATTGGAATTTTGGTCCTGTGATTCCAAAAACCGTAATGATAACTGCAAAGGGTAAGTGCTCAGTTTGAAGGGGATGAAACTGATAGAAAAGCTCTCACTTGAAGACAGAGCTAAAAGCCCGAATAACACAGGGTCATCAAAGAGAGAAGCAGCAGAGTGTGGTACATGCAGAGAGAACTAGGCCAAGTGTGGTAGGACGCCGCACATTCAGGGGGCTCAGGTTGCTCACGCCCGACCCAGGAAGCAGAAGGCTCAATGGGGTGCCTAAACACACACAAATGGTAAGAAGGGGGGCGTCTGGGTGGCTCAGTCAGTTAAGTGTCTGCCCTCGGCTCAGGTCATGATCCCGGGGTCCTGAGATCGAGTCCCACATCAGGCTCCCTGCTCAGTGGGGAGTCCGCTTCTCCCTCTGCCCCTCACCCAGCTTGAGCTCTCTCTTTCTCTCTCTCAAACAAATAAAATCTTTTTTAGAAATGGTAAAAAGAACTGTGAGACAAACTGGGGCACCTGGGTGGATCAGTCAGTTAAGCATCCAATTCTTGATCTTGGCTCAGGTCATGATCTCAGGTAATGATCTCGGAGTTATGAGATCAAGCCTCAAGTTGGGCTCCATGCTGAGCAAAGCCTGCTTAAGATTCTCTCTCTCTCTCTCCCTTTCCTTCTGTCCCTCCCCCACCTCGACTGCTCTTACAAGGCTTGTGCTCTCTCTCTCAAAAACCAAAAACAAACAAACAAAACAAAACAAAAAAACAGGCGCCTCTGACCCCAACGTTTAAGCGTCCGGCAGAGCCCTGCAGCCTCTCAAGCAATCCAAAACACAAACTTCTGACAAAATTCATAATGCCCCCAGTGGTTGCACACAGAGGCCACTTGCCCCCAGCCAAACTTCATTCCTTTAGGGCAGCCTGTCCTCCTTACTCCATCCTTTGACATGAGGGTTGCTGAGTGGGGGCCACCATTTTCTTACACTGCCACAACTCCCCAGCCACAATGACTGGGTCAAGGGTTTGGGGATGTAATACAAGCTGAGGAAAGAGAGACTCTTTCTTCTGGTGGTAAAGCTGCAAGATGTGAGCCGGGCCCACACTGGACATGAGTGGGACACAGAAGAGAAGCCATCAGCCAGACAGCAGTAGAGACCTCCCCAACCTAAGTCCCCATAGTAATCTCAACCTGGGCCAGTGATCTGCCCAATACTACTGCCCTTTTTCAGCTTAAACCGGTTTGAACTCAATTCCTGTTCACTACAAAGTCCATCTGACTCCCTTCCCATGATCAGAAAGACTAGTATCAGTTCTTCTCTTCACAGAGCTGTTTAAAAAAAAAAAAAAGCCTTAGAATCATATGCAGAATCAAGTAAGATTATAACCTCTCCCTCACTGACCAACAAAAACAAAATTACTATCTACTGGTGTTACTTAGCGTCTCTCAGATTAGCCCAGTTAAGATGAGCTGACATTTCACAAGAGGTGTGAAAGCACTTGGGAAAAGGAAAGGAACATTCTAAATAAATGGATTATGATGGGTTTTTTCCTCTCACAACTCTCCTGGGAGATAAATCAATATTATTCTCATTCTGTGTAGGAAAAAAAATAAGCTAACGGGAATAAAACAACAGAGAGGGAGACCAATTTCTTTAATCCAAAAAAGTGGACTCTACCGAGGTGTCAGGACTTCCTCCTCCGAACTACAGACATCTTCTCTGCACATGTTTCATACATCCAGACAGAACCTTTTCTCATCAACCTTTTTTTTTTAAAAGATTTTATTTATTTATTTATTTATTTAACAGAGAGAGACAGCCAGCGAGAGAGGGAACACAGACAGGGGGAGTGGGAGAGGAAGAAGCAGGCTCCCAGCGGAGGAGCCTGATGTGGGGCTCAATCCCAGGACTCTGGGATCACGCCCTGAGCCAAGGCAGACGTTTAACGACTGAGCCACCCAGGCGCCCCTCTCATCAACTTTTTAAAGGGGAAATGAGATTAACAAGAATAAAATTATTTACTTCACATCCTCTTAAGATCTGCTCTTACCTGAAAGGTCAGATACAGAAGAGAGACTATCCAATGCTGCTCTGGCTACACAGAGGTATCTTTTGTCCATGCCAAAGGAAGACTATCCAAAGGAACAGTAACACCCAGGGGTGGTACAGACACACTCTTGTGCCGCTGCAGGGCAGGCAATGTGGCCCACTCCCACCCAGCAATTCATGCTGAAAGGCTTTCATAACTTTCAACACACACACACTCACACACACACATAAGAGGGCATGAACGTCACGATGCTTTTAACAAAAAAACTAGAAACTGTGTAGGTGGTAGCAACCAACTATGGATACAGAAATGATGGCTAACCATTTATAGAAGAGAATAATACACTAAAATTATATTAACTCATAAGTGACCTAATGTATTGAGTTGAAAAAACGATCATGACATACATTTAACAAAAAAAAAAAGTTCACGAAATAGCATGTGTAAGCTAAATAAAAGAAACTAGACATAAAACACACAAAGAACACATGTAGTATAATCAATCTTACATAAATATTCTTTCCATTTTTTCTACCAATATAAACAATAAAACAGTTATGGAAAAAGACTAGGAGCGATTTTCAGTTTTTTTCATTAAAACTTTGTATTCAGAAGTTTCACTAGTTGGTTCTTGTTCATACAACAGGCACATTTCACTTTTACTATAGGAACAACAACATTCTGTAGAATGGGAATAAACACAACTCATCATATAGTTCCTATGTCGTGATTTAGTAAGGCAGCTGATGGAAGGCACGTAAGAGTTTCTGGCACATAATGGGCACTTACTAACTGGTAGCTATTGTATTAGTCCACATTAGCTGTGGTTTACTGATTCATCCGCCTCATTGTCGGCTCCACCTTCTCATCCCAGCTGTTTTTCTGTTTTGACACTCAGTTTAGGATTTCTTCTATTATATGTACCCTTATTTAAATTTTAGCTTTCTAAAACAAACTATTAAAAATTAGAAGAGCAATTGAAGCCCTCCTTGAACAGGGGTCCTCAACCAATGGATTGGTTTTACAGGTAGGTTTTTTTTTTTAATTGTGTAATGCCAGTTTTGTTTTATTTTTGTTTGTTTGTTTGTTTTTTAGAATCCAGAATGTATTTTATTTTATTATTTTTTTGGCTTTTTTAAAATTAACATATAATGTATTATTTGTTTCAGAGGAACAGGTCTGTGATTCATTAGTCTTATACAATACACAGCGCTCCCCACAACACATACGCTCCCCAGTGTCCATCACCCAGCCACCCCATCCCTCCCACCCCCCTCCACTCCAGCAACCCTCAGTTTGTTTCCTGAGATTAAGAGTCTCTTATGGTTTGTCTCCCACTCTGGTTTCATCTTGTTTCATTTTTTCCTCTCTTCCTCTATGATCTTCTGCCTTGTTTCTCAAATTCCACATATCAGTGAGATCATACGATAACTGACTTTCTCTGATTGACTTACTTTGCTTAGCATAATACCCTTTAGTTCCATCCACGTAGTTACAAATAGTAAGGTTTTCATTTTTGATGGCTGCGTAATATTTCATTGTATATATATATATACAACACTTCTTTATCCATTCATCTGCGGATGGACATCTTGGCTCTTTCCATAGTTTGGCTATTGTGGACATTGCTGCTATAAACACCGGGGTGCAGGTGTCCCTTTGGATCACTACTTTTGTATCTTTGGAGTAAATACCAGTAGTGCAATTGCTGGGTCGTAGGGTAGCTCTATTTTCAACTTTCTGAGGAACCTCCATACTGTTTTTCAGAGCGGCTGCACCATCTTGCATTCCCACCAACAATGTAGGAGGGTTCCCCTTTCTCTGCAACCCCACCAACATCTGTTGTTTCCTGACTTGTTAATTTTAGCCATTCTGACTGGTGTAAGGTGGTATCTCATTGTGTTTTTGATTTGTATTTCCCTGACGCAGAGTGATGTTGAGCACTTTTTCATGTGTCTGTTGGCTATTTGGATGTCTTCTTTGCAGAAATGTCTGTTCATGTCTTCTGCCCATTTCTTGATTGGATTATTTGTTCCTTGGGTCATGGGTAGGTTTTAAACTCACCCTTAGAATCCTCGGCCAGCAGCTGCTCTGCTCTTTATCAACAGTGCAGCAACGCAAGGATTTGTATCTTACTACAAAAGATCCGAGGCCTCTGCACCAGGCCCAGGCCAACAAGGATTACAGGAAGGGATGCAACCTCAGCCCCGCGGCAAAGCTAACCAGTAAGTCCATAATATCTCCATCACCTTCCTTTCACTGACCACATGCTACAGTGTGAAGCACGACTGGCACCTTACGTATACCGGCTCATTGAATCCGCACGATAATGCTGTGTAGCAGGTATCACCACACACCCATTTTACAGATGAGGAGAGTTACCTGCTCAAAAGTCGAAGTGGCAGAGTCAGGACCGGAATCCAGGCTGTTCATATTCAAATCTTAATTATTTCCAATATACTTTGATGCTCTTGCATATATATAAAGATGTATTTAGGAAGAAATGCTATTAATTACATCCATCAAGCATTCCATTTTTACTCAACAATCCACAGAATATTCTTTTCTCTCTCTCTCTTTTTTAAGAGTTTATTTACTTTTGAGAGAGTGAAAGCAAGAGAGATCACAGAAGAAGACAGACAAGCAGACTCACCACTGAGTGGAGAGCCGGATGCGGGGCTTGATCTTAGGGATCCTGAGATCATGACCTGGTCAAAATCAAGAGTCAGACGCTTACCAGACTGTGCTTGTCAGACTGTGCCACCCAGAAGCCCCAGAAATCTTCTTGAAATAACTCTTACTGAGGTGTTTTTACTTTTGCTTAGTACCACTCACTATAGATTTTTTACTTACAACAGAGACATCTATCTTCTTAAAATATACCCAGAGAGGATTAAAAATACACTTACTTTGATAAGGACTGAGTAACACATGGAACTGTTGAACCACCACACTGTACACCTGAAACTAGTATAACACTATGTTGACTACACTGGAATTAAAATAAAATAAAATAATAAATGAATGAATGAATGAATGAATGAATGATTGCCAGAAGCGTGGTGGGGTGCAGGGATGAGCAAAATGGGTGAAGAGGAGTGGAAAGTACAGGCTTCTAGTTATGGAAAAGAATAAATCATTGGCATAAAAGGCATTCGTGGGGAATATAGTCCATGATACTGTAATACTGTTGCATGGGGACAGACGTTAGCTACACTTGTGGGGAGCACAGCATAATGTATAGGGAAGTTAAATCACCATATTGTGCACCTGAAATGAATGTAGCATTGTATGCCAACTATACTCAAAATCTTTTTTAAATAAATAAATGTTTCATAAAATGTAAATGCCTCAATCAATCAATCAATAAAATATACCCAGAGGAAAGCGGCTCTTGTAACCACTGGACAACACTGCAGGGAAAAAATGAACAGCCTCTGAAAGGAGGCATGGCTTGATGGCAGCACCGACTGGACTGCCAGAAAAAGAAACAGAAGTCACTTCATCTGAATCTAATAATCTTTTCTGGCTCTCCTCTCAAGGACACAAGGGGGGAAATAAAAACCTCAATGAAAGCCAATGTTGTGGAGATAGAGGCCAGGGGAATGAGAAGAACCTCCCTTATCTGTCACACCTTCCCTCCTGCCCATAAAGGGCACCTGATCCAGGGCAGAGGTAAACACTGTCCTCTGTAAAGAGGCTTAAGGAAAGACTAAATTTACGGTCTGCAAGAGATGGTGCTGCCCAGAGGGAGAAACAAGAAAGGAAGACAGGCTTCTCTGAACCTTTAGGAACTCATTCCTTTTGATTCTTCATGACCCTATGTAATTCTACCTCTCCATCTTGGCCTCTCCAACTAACAAACTCTAGCATTTTTTTTTCTTTGTCTCCACTCTACAACATTTATAGACACCCCTATGATGCAATTTAATGGTTAATGATACCCTATCCTAACACTGTGCACTGTCCTCTCACCTGCCTTACCTGCCCTCCCCCACCCCCAACCCAGTTAGACCATAAGGACCATTATGGCAGAGAAAAAGGAAGCCCTAGGTTAACAGAGAACCTACAAATTTCATATACAAAGCAGCGTGGCACACACCTTGAGACAAGAGTGCACCGGGATGAAGTCCACACATCCCAGGTTTAGACAGAGGTAGACTGCCCGGGTACTGGTAGTCAAGGTCAGGGCGGGGACTGGGCCCGATTGTCCTCACTGGACACCCTGCCCCCAGTGCAGTATCTGGCACATCATAAGTGCTTAATTAACTTCCGCTGTTGCATAAGCACCTGGGGTCAAGTCCCAAAAACTTTAGTTCCTAGCTCTGTCACCTTGAACAAGTTACTTGACTTAACCTGAGCATCAGTCTCCTCATCTGTAGAATGACAGAACACCATCTACCCCATACGGTAATTAGAAGGTAAAAATGAACACATATTTAGCACAATTTCTGGTACACAGTAAATGTCCCATAACCATGGGTTATCATTATTATTCTCCAATACTAAATACGGGTCCACAATCACTTATCCAAAACTCTGGCAGCCAGATGTGTTCTGGAATACCAAATTTTTCAGGTTTTACAAAAGTATAGTGCACACAGTTACATACCTAGGACAGGAAACATACACAAAGAATGGAATCTATAGAGAGAGGGGGTGGAGAATGTATATATATTTAACAAAATCTGGGGCAGCAACCCACAATCAAATATATGAATACCTATGTGGTGAAACACACCCTGAGCAGGTAAGTAAAGAGGCCAAGTAGTTTCATGTCAGTTCCCTGTGCGTCAAAGGACAAACAAAAAACACGAGGTTTGGGGGCTTCGGGGATTTTGGAACTGTGGAGAAAGGACGCTGGGACTATGCTCATGAAAAGCACCTGGTCCGCACTGAGCCCACTAAATGTGCAGGTGCCCACACTGTAAGGGTGCATGGGGCTGCGTGGTACCGCACCGCCTGGCTGAACAGAAGGGATCATTCACTGGCAAAGCTGCACAGCATCAGTGTCCCTCAACTCCCTCCAGCTGCGGGAGCCCAGGCAGCCTCTCTGGGTCAGACTGATCTCCTTTTATCCCTTCTCATCTATAGAAAGGGGGGGAGGGGACAAGAGTGGCTGGAGATACATACAAAAATCTACTCCACCATCCTTGTTCTTCAAGTTTTAATAAAGGAAGAGACCAGATCAAGGAGGGCAACCATATTCAAAATTTGGGGGTTTACTTTTAATGTGTGAGTTACTGAAAAAGAATCCTCATGCACAAGAAGATTCTCCCCTCTCCTCTGTGTCTCCCGCAGTCACTGGGACAACAAAGAATACTTACTAAGTGCTCCCAGGTTGAACAGCACCCCACGGTGTAGCCCTCTGGTGTTCTGACATACGAGGGCCTTCTTTGAATAACTGATTCCTCAATCCCCAAGATGACTTCTATTACACAAGAAAGTCCAAAGCCAACTCACAGTAGATGATCGGTGACAGGCTAACAGAACGCAAACTGATTGTAATATGAGTCTGAATGAGAGAGGGCTAAAAACGGCAAGATTTCTCAAAATTCAGATAAGGTGCTCCAAAAACAAACCATACTCTATTTAACCTATACCAGTAGCTCTCCCCATCCCAAAAGTCACATGCAAATTATAAGCCTTATTCTTCTGCCAGATGACTCATGAATGGTTCCCACCACTAAAGGAAAAGTACTTACGGGGGCACCTGGGTGGCTCAGTCAGTTAAATGTCCAACTCTTGGTTTTGGCTCAGGTCATGATCTCAGGGTCATGAGATCAAGCCCTATGTCGGGCATCAAACTGGGTGTAGAGCCTGCTTAAGATTCTCTCTCCCTCTGCCCCTCCCCACCATGCTTTCTCTCTCTCTCTCTCCCTGGAAGGAAGGAAGGAAGGAAGGAAGGAAGGAAGGAAGGAAGGAAAGAAAGAAAGAAAAGAGAAAGAAAAAAAAGAAAGAGAAAGAAAGAAAAAGAAAAAGAAAAAGAGAGAGGAAAAGAAAGGAAGGAAGGAAGGAAAAGTATTTACACATAGTAGGTACCCAATGTTCTAGTTTGGGGGCTGGAAAACTACAGCCCATGAGCCAAACTGGTCCTCCACATTTCTATAAATTAAGCTGTTTTGGAACACAGCCATACTCATTCGTGTGTTGCCTGTGGATGCTTTTGCACTTGAATGGCCCGAATTTGTTAAATATCTGTGAGAAATCCATACCGCCCACCGAGCCTTAAATATTTATGACATGGCCTTCAAGAAAGTTTGCAAACCCTGTTCTGAAGGTTCTCATAATTCTGGGTGATCTCAGTTATCTCATGTATAAAATCAGGGTACCACCACCTACCTTGCAGGGGCATTGCAAAAATTAAATGAGATAAGACAGGTAATATCCCAAAAACATAGTAACTAAGCAATAAAGGGTAGCTGTTAAACTGCAATTAATACCAAATACAAATTTGTTTACCAAGCTAAGAAATAATCAAATGTAAAATGATTCAAGCCCCAGCCAACTATTTTTTTAAATAAGACATTGCGTTGACATTCATCTATATTCTCTGTTAAGGAATAACAATATCCAAGTACTACTGTTTTGAAAGCCTAAAATTGTTTCCCTTTTCAACTTCTTTTTAGACCTTAATTTAAAAAAAAAAAAAAAAGAAGCCAAGCTGCAAAGTTTTAACACAAACTGAATCCCTTCAATCCATAATATAGAAAACATGTCAAATAAAACATAAAATGCACCTGAGGCTCTAATGAGAAATCCTGATCTATGATTAAAGTGGGGGAGGGGGGTATCTGGGTGGCTCAGTCAGTCAAGTGACTGCCTTTGGCTCAGGTCATGATCTCAGGGTCCTGGGATCAAGCCCCGCATCAGGCTCCCTGCTTAGCGGGGAGTCTGCTTCTCCTTCTCCTGCTGCTGCTCCCCCTGCTTGTGCTTTCTCTCTCAAATGAATAAATCTTTAAAAAGGAGGGGGGCCCTAAAAAGTAAGTTTCCAGATTTTGGTAAAGCTACCAGGACTACTTGCCCAACAGTCTAAGTGCCTGAGTTCACTCATGGAACCAGTATTTGTTGAGCACCTTCTATGTTCCAGGCTCCAGGCTCCAGGTATGCACAGGGCTCGATGTCACCACACTGAAGAGCTTAAAAAGAAAGGGGGTGCTCAGCACTGTGCAACATTAGAACTATGCGACATGACCCCAACTGTAAAGTCACCGGTATGAAGCTGTATGAGATATTAGAGCTTGGAGACTCCCGTTATCTGTTCAAACACTGGCACTGCACAGACAGGTAAAGCGACTGGTCCATGATCACATGCAACTCAGTAGCAAAACCCATCTTCCTGACTTCTTCACACCAAGCTGTCTTCCTTAGAAATTACTTCGAGAGGGGCGCCTGGGTGGCACAGTGGTTAAGCGTCTGCCTTCGGCTCAGGGCGTGATCCAGGCGTTATGGGATTGAGCCCCACATCAGGCTCCTCTGCTATGAGCCTGCTTCTTCCTCTCCCACGCCCCTGGCTTGTGTTCCCTCTCTCGCTGGCTGTCTCTATGTCTGTCAAATAAATAAATAAAATCTTTAAAAAAAAAAAAAAAAAAAAAAAAAAAAAAAAGAAATTACTTCGAGAAGGGTCAAGTCTTAATCTTTCACACTTCAGGAAAAAACTACCCAATCTTCAAACCTTGGATTCCTCCAGGCAGTGTTCTCATGTTCTTCTGGCTTCCCACCGAATTCTGTGAGTCTCTGCTACTGCTCCCACTATACTATACTGTAACCCTTGGCTTGCTGATCAGTGCTCTCCCTCCCCACTCCCCCTGGACTAGGAGCTCCTCAAAGACAGGAGCCAGTCTTGATAACAACTGCTAATATCCCAATGCTTGTTATGGGGCAAGCATGGGACAACTAGATACACCACCTCATTTATCTTTTCTTGTTGTTGTTTAGATATGCACTTTATTTTTTATTTAAATTCAATTAATTAACATATAGTGTATTATTAGTTTCAGAGGTAGAGGTCAGTGATTCGTCAGTCCTATGTACTAGCCAGTGCTCATTACATCAAGTGCCCTCCTTAATGTCCATCACTCAGTTACTCCATCCCCCCACTCTCTCCCCTCCAGAAACCCTCAGTTTGTTTCCTATGATTGAGTCTCTATGGGCCATCTCCCTCTCTGGTTTCGTCTTATTGGATTTTCTCCTCCCTTCCCCTGTATTCCCGTTTGGTTCTTAAATTCCACACATGAGTGAAATCATATAATTGTCTTTCTCTGACTGACTTATTTCCCTTAGCATAATACCCTCTAGTTCCATCCATTTCATTGCAAATGGCAAGATTTCAATTTTTTGATGGCTGAGTAGTATTCCATTGTATATATATACACATCTTCTTTATCTATTCATCTGTCGACGGACATCTGAGCTCTTTCCATAGTTTGGCTATTGTAGACATCACTACTACAAACATTGGGCTGCAGCTGCCCCTTCGGATCACTGTGTTTGTATCTTTGGGGTAAATACCTAGTAGTGCAATTGATGGGTCATAGGGTAGCTCCATTTTCAGCTTCTTGAGGAACCTTCATACTGTTTTCCACAGTGGCTGCACCAGCTTGTATTCCCATGAACATACACTGTCTCATTTAGTGCTCATAATAACTCAGTTATTTCAACACTGTAGATGAGGGAACTGAAGCCCGAAGCCGAAGCCGTTAGAGGTTAAGAGAGCTCACACGGTATAACAGACTCTCTGTGTTACCTATTTAACATCCATGTTACCTATTTAACATCCATATTACCTCAGTCCCATCCCTAACGTCCTCCTTCAACCCATAATGTATAAAGCACGAGTTTTACATATTAACAGAAGTCTGATATTGCTCAGAGGTCTGATGTTGCACAGTTAGTACATTATGGTCGAAGCAGAGCTCTTTGTTTCATCATCTGCCCTTACTGGACTGGACACTTAGGGAGTGCTTGTTCACTCATGGAACCAGTATTTGTTCAGCAGGAGTCCAAGAGTATTCAAATACCCCCTCTCCTTCACATGGCCATATGCTTCACTCAAAGGAGGCTGGACTCTTCTTGAGATCAGGAGGTCAAGCATGATGGTGGAAAACAATCATCGACACTCATCCATTTTCCAGCGATGCTATGGTGGCCATGCAAAGCCATTCTGGCCAATCTCATGTCAAAAGGTCTGCCGGGGAGCTTCTGAGAAAGGTTTCCCTCCAAGTGAAAGTCACAAGCAGACACTGTTCTTCCCTGGACATTGCCTTAGCTACTGCAGACTTCTTAAACTCTAAAGAAAATTACTCAATCTCCTAATAGCAGTTTGAAGCCAATGAGTCAGTCTTCAGTTACTCTCAGTCAAAAGCATCGCAATGTGCACAGAGTGGTGAAACTGGGATTCCAACCCAGACTAGGTGACTTTACAGCCCCCAACAATGGGGCGATTAGACCCTCTATCACCTCCCCTATCTGTAATACTCCCATCACCCAGCACCAAGGCGGAGCACCTAAGCAGTACTTGCCACCCACAGCTAAATGAACGAACAGATGAATGAAACAGAAATTAAGCTCAGCTCTTAAAGACAGGATAAATTTTATATGCAATTGTAAGTAAAATATCAGGGTCCTAGGTAACACCGTTAACAAGTATAAAGCCTGCTAACTCTTAGATGAGAGCAAGGTTTAATGCATCTGGAAAACAAGAGTCCACAGTAGAGCAAAAAAAGAAATCTTGTAGGCACCAGTTTCCTAGTCCAAATCGATCTCAGAAGACTAAGCCAATGAAAAGCACAAGAGATTCTGTTTCCTGTGAACCGCTTTCCCAGTTTCTATAGCACCTATTAGGAGTCATGCCAAAGTCCTACTCTTCCATCCCAATCTTGCCCCAAAGAGAGGGGAGGGGGACAGGTAGAGAGGATGAGACCTCTGCAGTACAAGTCCAGTCCAGGTTTTCGTCACAAAAGCTCAATCCCTGAATGGTAAAATGGTCAACCTTCAAAACTCATTCGGGTCTTGGGACCCCCACCTGCACCCCCTACCCACCAAGGGCACACAACCCACCTAAATCTTTAGAACCTGAAGGACATCCTCCAGGCCATGATACACAAGTCACAGAAGAGTTCTTGGCAACCCATACAATTTCTGGCCAGGTACCTAGGCCGACTTCAAGACAGTGACCTGAAGGTAGAATGCTCCACACGCTATCACCAATTCCATCCCCCACAGGAAACCAGTGAAGACGTTTGCAATTCATGAAGGGCCACTCACCAACATCTCATGACCCTTTCAGTGCAAGATAGAACATTCACTTTAACTTCAAAGCTACAAATGATTATAAATTTTCTGACATAAAAGCCTCTCTTTATCTGTTCACTTGGCCTTCTCTCAAAATGCTAAAGCATAAGGATTTTTCGATCTCCAACAAGAATTAAAGAAAACCCTACTTGCTCCAAGATGAAACATCCAAAAGCCACAACCTGAGCAAGTGTCTTACTGGAAACCAAGGAATCATGTTGATTGGTCCCGAAGGAGTCTTTTTCCTAAGGACCAATTCTGACCCACCAAGGCAGACCAACCACCTACAGGAGTGCCTTCTAAACCACAGCTTACCTTGTAATTGCTCGAGTTCACCCAAGAGGTAGCAAGCCCATCCACAAGTTTATCTAACATGGTCTGGTCATGTTCAAGGTCAGCAGACTTCTGTTTGTCTGAGAAATAGTCTATAAGTTCTTGGCCAACCTGCAGTCGTTTGCCCACATCCTTCTGCAACACCTGTGCCAGGCAGGACTCCATGCGCGGCTCCATGGTGGAATTCAAATCCAGATCCAGCAGAAGCTAGAGGGCAGTCAGGGTGACACCCTCCCAGTAAACGTACCCGGGAGGTTGCCTCTTTGTTCGCTGAAAGTTACTAAGAGCCTGTGTTTCAAAGATGCAATCCGGGGAATGGCAACAATGCACCATGTGTGTCTGAAGAGCAGCTGGCAGGATATTAAAAGTCCAATTTAAATAACTAGTAGGAGATAAAGGAGTGAGTGGCCGAGTGAGGTTCTACTATTGGGTCTGAAATTCTTCATAATTCAGCAGTCCATTCTGAAAAGGGAAAGAGAATGACAAATCAGCACAGATAACATAACATCCAAATGGTATGAAACATTAAATCAAAGACAAAGCAATTCGCGTTGCAGAATCATTTATAATCACAAGTGGAGTGAGAAGCATGAACACTTGGCAACCATATCAGAATAACATAATTATTATTTTTACCAGGAAGAACATGGAAGCCCAAAGCAAACAGCCGACGAGCTACACAGTTGGTAGGCTGATGTTTTTCACAACTTTCCAGCTTGTAAATTAGCCAGTCAGGAAAGCAATCTTCTGCTTCAGCCAGCATATTTATTTGGAGCTTAAATTTTGCTTCCCACCAAAACCTAACACCACTCTGCGTGTGAATCACTGGAGGCACTATAGCTTATTGCTTTACTCGGAGTTTTCTAAAACAAAACAAAACAAAACAAAACAAAACAAAACAAAACAAAAAACCAAAAACCCCCAGTGCTGGAAATGCGGCAGGCTCCACAGAAACACCAATGACCAAGGTGGCCAGCCTGGTAACATGAAGCAAAGACAGCACGTCCATCAGACTTCTTGCTCAATAGCTTGACAACAGAAGGAACAGTCGTCCCTGCCTCCTCCTCCCTCCACAAAGAAGAGGGAATGATGGAGGGAGAAATGGGAACAAGCTCACATGCTGATCACTTATGGACAGGATTCTCAGCTGACAATGGCACCATTCGGACCTGGTGTTTTGTTATATATAAAATCAGGAGATCTCAAGATCATGTTACGGGAAAGTTGTACCAAAATTGTTTTCATTAGACAAACTCAGTAAGCTGAACAGTTAATCTGTAGCTGCTGGAGAAATTGCACCCATCTCTTTCTAGCTTCAATTTCTTCTCTTGAGTCTTTTCATTCCAACCTAAGAAGACTCACAGAAAACCTGTCTTCAAGATGCAGCACCTCCCTGACGTCGTACTAAATAGAACTGTTCCTCCCACCACCAGTCAATCCCAGCTCTCAGGGGTTCTAGCAGGTAAATATGAACTTACACATCAAGTAAAATTACAAGTCTGTGCAGAGGAATTCTTCCCCTTTCTAACATCACCTCATCTATCCCTATCCTCAGGATAAAGAGCACAGTGCACTTCCTGAATTCCAGAATTAGAGACTTCTGACACCAACAGGAATCATTTAAGTCGAGTCATTCAATGAGAAGGACCCTCCTTCAAAAGCCCCTGACACACGATTACCCGTCTTCTACATGCATGGGGCTGGGGGCAGGACAGCATTTGAGAAGACTCACTACCTCACATAGCAGAGGAGAGAGCTGCTTTCCAGTCATTTCCATACCCTGAAACTGGTCCCTCCTTCATAAGAAGGATCTTCAAATACATAAAAGCAGCTATTAAGCTATTACCCTTCATTCCAATTTTTAGTCCAAACAAAATAGCCCCAGTTCCTTAATCAGCTCCCATGCTGGTCTAAAGTAGGCATCAATGATAAAGGAAAACTGGATAAACTAACAGAATCTTTTCTTTCTTGGTCCCATTATTAGCCCAAGAAACACATCAAACAAGGGTGGGCTTGTAGTGGATTAAAAATGGCCACAAATTCTTTGTTTCTTTTCCCCCACCAAGGAGGGGACTTAGCTCCCTCCCACAGAGACCCAAGGTTGGCCCTGTGACCTGCTTTGGCCAGTGGAAAGTCAGCAAGTGCAAAAGGAAGCAGAGACTTGATAGGCAAGCACTGCGGCTCGGCCTTTTAGAATGCCGCCCTGGGCCTGCCACACAGTGAGGAAGCTTCTGGAACCTGGAACCGGAGAGGCCATGTGGAAGAGAACCAACACGCCCCAACCAGTAGCCAGCAGCACTGCCGTACTTGTGAGTGAGTCCATCGGGAATCACTTAGCCCTTTCAGTCATCATCTGACTGCAGCTACACGAATAAGTCTAGAGACGAGCAAAAAAACTACCCAGCCAGGGGCGCCTGGGTGGCACAGCGGTTAAGCGTCTGCCTTCGGCTCAGGGCGTGATCCCGGCGTTATGGGATCGAGCCCCACATCAGGCTCCTCTGCTATGAGCCTGCTTCTTCCTCTCCCACTCCCCCTGCCTGTGTTCCCTCTCTCACTGGCTGTCTCTATCTCTGTCAAATAAATAAATAANTTTAAAAAAAAAAAAAAAAAAAAAAACTACCCAGCCAAACCACGGAATTATGAGAAATAATATTTCATTGTTGTTTTAAGCCACAAAGTTTGTGGTGGTTGGTTATACAATGACAGATAACAGATGTACCCCGCCTTCCCCTAAACATCTATCTTTCATTCTCAGTGAAAAGAATCTCCTGGGGCGCCTGGGTGGCACAGCGGTTGAGCGTCTGCCTTCGGCTCAGGGCGTGATCCCAGTGTTCTGGGATCGAGCCCCACATCAGGCTCCTCCGCTATGAGCCTGCTTCTTCCTCTCCCACTCCCCCTGCTTGTGTTCCCTCTCTCGCTGGCTGTCTCTGTCTCTGTAGAATAAATAAATAAAAAAATCTTTAAAAAAAAAAAAAAAAAGAATCTCCTACCCTTTACTCCTTCAAGGGGCCTAAAATCAACAGACACTAACCAATAATGATAATAATCACACAGCTTTTAAGCATTTACTTGAGGTATCAAGTCCCATGCTAGATGATTTATATCCATTATCTTTAATTCTCCAAACAACTGTATAAAGTAGGTATTGAAATCCCTATTTTACAGATAAAGAAACTGAGGTAAGTAATTTTCCAAGGTCGCAGGGCCAAATAGTTTCCTTTCCCCATTTTCAAACCTTTGTGATTATAAGTCTGGCCTAGTTCTGCTCTCATTCAGGGAAAGGAGGTCAGACTTTGTGCTCAGGTAGGAAGCAAGAGGCAAGAGAACAAAGTCTCCATTGCTAGGAAAGGAATGATTCCATTCATTCAAGTCTCCACTGTAATTTTTAAAATATGTATTATATAAAAAACTCCCCTTCAATTAGAATTGTCTAAGATTTCTAACAAATAAAAGTATATGCTTCTTGAAGGTAGCTATGCAATAAAGGCTTAACATACTCAAAAGTAGGTCACAAATTCCTATGTACAAAACCCGCAGAATGAAAGACACTGGAAGCCCTAGGCATTAAGCAGACTGGGTTCTCTCTTTTCTCCTTAAATTAAATTAAAAAAAAAAAAAGGAACTGATAATCCTCTCATTTATTCTTACTAAACTGTATTTTTGGGGTGCCTTTTTCCGATGCTCTTGAGCATTTTCTCCATCTCTGCTTTCAAAGGTATTCAGGGAATATCAATCACATGGTCCCAATTCACGAGGTACAACAGTGCAAAATCTCCCTCCCACTCCTGCCCCCCAGTCGCCTGGTTTCCCTGCCTAAAAGCAAATAACATCCCTAGTTTCCTGTGTATCCTTTCAGAGATATTTTTAGCAATCCAAGTAAATAAATACATATCCTTTTCCCTGTACCCCCCAAGAATTTTCTAAACAAACAAAAATACCAGCAAAATTTCATATAGCAACAGAATTGTAAAAACGTTATATTAAAAAATGCAGAAAATAGAATATAAACGAACAGGAGGAGGAGGTAACAATTTCTTCCTTCCACCCACATCCTGCCCAGGCTCTCTACCAGGGAAAAGCACAACAAGGAAACAGGTCTAAAGTTAACCTGGAACCTGCGTTCCCAGAGGTTACCTGTGGCTGGACCAAACAAAAACCAGGTCTGGGGCGCCTGGGTGGCACAGCGGTTGAGCGTCTGCCTTCAGCTCAGGGCGTGATCCTGGCATTATGGGATCGAGCCCCACATCAGGCTTCTCCGTTATGAGCCTGCTTCTTCGTCTCCCACTCCCCCTGCTTGTGTTCCCTCTCTCGCTGGCTGTCTCTATCTCTGTCGAATAAATAAATAAAAAATC
Organism: Ailuropoda melanoleuca; assembly: GCF_002007445.2. Classification (NCBI taxonomy): domain Eukaryota; kingdom Metazoa; phylum Chordata; class Mammalia; order Carnivora; family Ursidae; genus Ailuropoda; species Ailuropoda melanoleuca. The sequence goes on along the minus strand of NC_048219.1, from coordinate 98,193,615 downwards.
TTTAAGAAAAAAAAAACAGGTCTGTTATGTGTAAGGCATTACTGGAAGGCACTGGGACCCAAGAGTAAACAGGACTCAGCCCTCGGCCCAGAGAGAGCTTAAGAAACCAGCACAGCACCTCTTCACATCAGTTCTGAAATCGTCATTCAGGAGAGTGGCATCGCACAAGTGACTCCTTGACAGCAGTACTAGTGTTAGAAATTACTCAGAGGGCACCTGGGTGGCTCAGTCGGTTAAGTGTCCGACTCTTGATTTTGGCTCAGGTCATGATCTCAGGGTGGTAGGACTGAGCCTCACATCAGGCTCCATGCTCAGCGGGGAGTTGGCTGGGGATTCTCTCTCTCCCTCTCCCTCTGCCTCCCCTTCCCTCCCTCTCTAAAGAAAAAAATAAATTCCTCAGAATATTGGACTGAATAAGTCACGGGGTTGAAACCTACAGCACAGGGAATACAATCAACAGCACTGTATGTAGAGAGACGGCAGCTACACTTGTGGTGAGCACAGCATAATGTACAGACTTGTGGAGTCACTATGCCGTACACCTGAAACTAACGCGACACTATGTGTCAACTATACTTCAATAAAAAGAAAAAAAATTACTCAGAATATAACACTATTTCTTAACCGACTGAACCACCCAAGCGCCCCCAGAATATAACACAATTTCTAAGTTAAAAAAATCAAAGTTCTACTTGCACACATTTTCCAAAATAAGAGAAATATAAAAATGATATAAAAGGAAAGGTAGGTACCTTAGAATAGCCAAGTACCTTTCTTCCTCTTAATTTAAAAGGCTAAGTGTTCTCTTTTAGTAAGATCTCACCATGAAAACCATGGAGCCCACCAGATGTTACTGTATCAGGCCCTGGAAAAGGGACACATTCCAGGTATTTCTGAAAAAATGCCCTAACTCCCCTAAAACTCCTCCCCAACTGCAAAGGGCCCTTCCATTCCTCAACATAACCACCATTCCCCAGTATAGTAGTTAGGGTCCAAGCCCCCCAACCTTTTCCTGCCACATCACCTTGCTGGATACCTATGGGGGAAAAACAAGAAGAGGTCAAGACAATGGTCCTACAGTCATTCTCCTTTACAGTACCCAGGAAAGTAGAAATTAACAGAGCAACGGTTACCAGAACAATAGCCCTACTCCTGCTAGGAACCAACAGGAAGAAGTTAAAAAATACCAGCTTCAACAAGAATGAAGAAACACTCAATTAGAGAGCCTGAGGTAATGAAAAGAACAACGCAGTTAAGAATGCCAGCCTCCAGTCTTGACTGTGCCATTTCCTGAGTGGCACTGGGGAGAATTTTGGCTCTACATTCATTATATAAGATGATGAATGAAAAGAGTTTGCACAGGACATTTTTTAAAATTAGCTCCTGGGCGCCTGGGTGGCTCAGTCGGTTAAGCCTCTGCCTTTGGCTCAGGTCATGATCTCCGAGTCCTGGGATGAAGTCCCGCCTCAGGTGAGCCCACTTCTCCCTCTCCCTCTGCTGCCCCCCGCCACTTGTGTACTCTCTAAGTATATAAAATCTTTAAAAAATAAAAAAAAAATTAAAAAAAAGAAAGAAAGAAAGAGCGAGCGAGCTCCTATCTCTATCCCTTTAATTACCATAATTACTGTGTGGCACTTAGGTACCCAACTGTAGAGGTGTCTTAACAATGGAGGATGGAGGGAGGGTGGGAGAGAACAGAACCAACTATAAACCCTGCTCTTAGACTTCTCCATAAGAGACGTTACAAGTAGGACCATTTTTACCTAGTAGTTCCAAACAAGTTAATATTTCTCACACATCTGTGTGTTGGCTGGGTCCAGCTAGAAGGTTCTTCTACAAATCTCATCTGGGATCATTCATGCCACTGTTGTCACCTGCCCGCTTCACCTGGGTTCAAGAGTCCACAATGCCATCACTCACATGTCTGACACACTGATGCTGGCTGCTGGCTGGACCTCTTGCCACATATGACCTCTATTCAATAACCTAGCCTGCAGTTCACTGTATAGTGATTAGAGCATTCCACGGTAGCAAAGGGGGAAGGTGCCAGGCCTGTCAAGGCCTAGAATCCGGAACTTGCAAATCACTTCTGCTACACTCTGCGGTCAAGGCAAGTCACAAGGCCAGCCCAGATTAAATGTGGGGAAATGGATTCTACCAATTACTAGGAGGAGCTGCGAAATGTTGTGGTCATGTTTTTCAATCTAACACATATACTTTCAATGGACGTTTGCAGAATGAATAAATGGATAAACAGATGGGATGAATACATTTGTATTCTGGTTACCCATTACCAGGCTAGTCTCAATTACTTTTACTGACTCATCATATATCACATCTCGCTACAGAAGATACAAAAGAAATAACTATAACCTATGGCTTGACTTGAAAATGCTTCCAACTTACTTGGAGAGAACAAAATGCACAAAAAGCTTGTCGGTGTAATAATTCAACACAAACACAGGGTGCACATTAGATTTCACAGGTAGAATGTTGCACCCGCCAGGTAAGGGGTATGTGTAAGTGCTGTGGCAACTCAGAGAAGGGATGATCGAGAAGGCCTGGAATGACCAAGTTAAAACTATACACGCCCATCAGGTAATAGGGTGCACTTAATAGGGGAAATGATAAAACTTAATGGGGGCAAAAAGCATAAGCAAATGAGGGAGGAAGACACTTGTAAATGGTTGAGGGAAGAAGCACGCTAAGGCGAGACCATGAAATACCTGTGACATAGGTGGGCGTCATTATTCCCATTTCAAAGATAAAGAAGTGAAACTCAGAAAGGCTCAAAACAACAAAAAACTGCCCAGAGTTTTAAAGCTAATAATGTCAGGCAGTAATTGAAAACCAGAGCTGCCTAGCCTTACGGTTTGTATTCTTAACACTATACTACAACGCTCTACTACCAGACTGAAAATCCAAAGTACAGGCACTTAATAATTGAAACACGAAAATGGTAAATAGCTATAGCATGTGGGGCACAAGAAGTAGAGGATTAGGAAACAAGAAATCAAATCATAAGAACTTAGGAAGCTTTAATAAAATAATAGTCCATATTATAGTACCAAGAAGGACAATTTAAACTAGCAGCACAACAAAGTGAATAACAAATCGAAAATCTCCCCAGAAATTACGTAGAAAGCAGTCATAATACTTTAAAAGCCAACTCTGGAAGCCAGAAATTACCAGAAGTTATTCAGGTTAAGTCAAAAGCAGTGTGTTTCTATCATTAAGCAACCGTTTCTGCGCTGTAATGATTTTTATAGTATGGTCTGAAATTTTACAAAGACACTCTGCCTTGCCCTGCCGGCAGTAAATCTCCGTTCTCACTCTACCTGTGCCTTCTGTTCTTTCTCTCCCTTCCCTCCTCAGCTCCCCCCACTTCTGAGCCCACACGTTCAGTCAGTGAACATTTCCTCTGGGCCCGTGACGTGACCAGCACGTACTGTGCCACCGACCGGAAATCACGGAACGTAAGGCTCTGTCCAGGCCCTCGAGGAGGAGCCCACTGCCCAGAAGAAGGAAGACACAGAAACGCAAACAGTTGCAAGGGGATCAGGAGGAGTCCTGAGCGGGATGTTTGTAGAAGGTGCTGCAGCTGGCAGAGAAAGCAGACAAAACGTAGCCTGAGGAAATCCAAGTGGGAATTTCAGGGCTGGGGCAGGGCAGCTCCCACCGTGCAGACAGAGCACTCTCCCAGCCAGCCCCAGCTTCCATTTGTCAGCCTGCAGTCACTGGTTCAGGCGCGCTGGGCCTCCAGCCTCCCCGTCTCCCTCCTTCCCTGCCTCAGCGTCCTTCAGTGCCCTCTCTCTTCGGCCACCTCAGACCTCGAACTTCCAGGTGTCTGCTCTCAGGTATCACCAACCCCTCCTCGTCTCTCAGTTCCCGGACATATTCTGCAATCCAGCTTTTCAACCACAACTGCCTTCCAGCTCCCACGCTCAAGCACATGGCCCCAGCCTCCTCAATTCCTGAAAACGCCTTCCCAATATGGCCTTCCTTTTAGTCTGGATTCAGTTCCACAGGGGTGTTAATTAAGAGCTTGAAACTACCCTCAACTTTCTCTTCCTACTAATTGCCTAGTTAAGACCAAGCCTCGGAAGAACCTGACATACTTAATCAGGTGTCTTCTCGTGCCTGCAGCAAACAGTCCATCATGCCGAAGGAACACGCACACGCGTCCAACCGGTTTCGTTTTACACTGATAATCTCCAGCTTCACAAAGTATCCCAACCCAACATCCCAACTCGCGTTCTCTAGTAAGTGTGCTCCGCCCTTCTCTCCAAAATGACTTTCCCATCTTCTCCCCAAGAGCCCATGTACCCTGCCCTGCAGCCTGCACCCTTCTCCCTCCCAGGACATCAGGTGCACTGATGCGCTGCCTGTTCACCCTGCAGCCCCAGCGATCGGGCTTCACCTGCCCCCGCTCCCTTGGAGCTCACCATTATCACAGATGACCTCCATGCTGGCAAATCCAAGCAATACTCTTCTCTTCTTTGCTAACTCCAGCTCTCCGCAGCATTCTAAAGCTGGCCACTCCATGCTTCTTGAAAAACTTCCCACTTTCATCAAAACAAATGATCATGCCTTCCTGCTACTTTTCTGGCTGCGCCTACTTGAGTTTCTCTAACCATCTCTGCTCTACTTCCAGAGCTGCTACGGGGCTGAGACCAATGCCTCTCATCTTCTAATCTTGCTCACTCCAAAACACTCAGCATCCATTGCCATGAATTTAAAAACTGCCTTTAGGGGCGCCTGGGTGGCACAGCGGTTAAGCGTCTGCCTTCGGCACAGGGCATGATCCCGGCATTATGGGATCGAGCTCCACATCAGGCTCCTCCGCTATGAGCCTGCTTCTTGCTCTCCCACCCCCCCTGCCTGTGTTCCCTCTCTCGCTGGCTGTCTCTATCTCTGTCGAATAAATAAATAAAATCTTTAAAAAAATAAAAATAAAAACTGCCTTTAAACCGATGACTTCCAAATTGTTATCTCCAGGGTATCTCTGAACTCATGGTATGCACCGGCCTCACTCTTGATCTCCCTTCTGCCTTAAACACTGTCCATATGCCTACAGTAGCCTGGCTGTGGGCCTCAGGGCTTCAGCTTAAAGGTCCTCCTCAACAAGTCCTTCAAAGACCACTCACAGGAGGGCCCCCATCACTGCACCCTGTTCCCTTCTTTCAAAAACACTTATGACAAGTTATAATTCTATCGCACATTTGTTTACCTATATGCTGTCAGTTTTCCTACAGGACTGTCAGTCTTAGAAGGGGGGGATCTTGTTTATTACGTTCACCTAACGCCTATAACTATGCCTATAACACACAAGGCACTTGAGAAATATTTGTTAAAAGAATGAAGTTTGTTTGAGCTGAAAATCAAAAGTCACTGGCAATCATTAACTGAGTTCATTTTCTTCTTGGGGAGTAGGAGTAATTGGAGGGTAGGAAGAATGTAAAAAACATTCCAGGTAAAAGGAACATGCAAATACATATGGACAAAGCACAAATGCAGAAGACGGTCAGAGGAAAACCAGCAATTTGGAAAGGCCAGAGCACCGGCTCCCAACCTGTAAACACTAACCCCACCTCTGAGATGAGAGTGTACAGTTATTACAAGAATGTCTGAGCATTCTTCCATACGCACACCAAACATTACCCATGAACTGAGTAAGTCTTCATATCCACAATTTTTCAAACTCAGGTGCAAGCAGGTATAAATTTGTAAAGGCAAAGATAATATAAAAAGTAATTATGAATTATTTAAGTTTGATCATTTTTCTCAATTAACAAATACTAGAAATTCCACTTCTGTAGAGCCCTGTGATGCTGGACACTAAAAAGAGTTCTTAGCCTCGAAAAGTCTGGAAATAACCATTAGGCAAAGAGCCTGAAAGACTGGCCACAGACAATGCCCAACAATCATTTTCTAGCCCCAAGTCAGGAGGCCTTCATTCGGGGAGCACTATACAAATCATCTATGAACAGAAGAATCAGGAGACTTGGGTGGGCCTACAATTATTTTCCTGGGAAAGATCATAAAAATCTGGAATTATTCAAGTGATCACAAGACCATAAGATTCTGCGGTAGGGGGAAAAAATCAGAGTTAATCTCTCTATTTATCTCAATCACTCACCCCACTATGAATAATAATTAACTATGGTGAAGTCAGGACAAAATACAGCCATAACATATAATGCAAATGCTCAAAATGGAATAAAAGGGGAAGGTTCACCATATTCCACTGAAAAGGCAGTCCGTACGAACAGAAAAAAAATCACTGACATTGCTTAATTTCTGGTGATAAGGTTATAGATTTTTTGTTGCACTTTTCTATATTTTCTAAATATTTTCTATAATGAATATATGTTACCTTCATAATTACAAATAGTAAAGTACTATTCAAAAATCAGGCACTACCATCTCCTAAGGGAGGAAAATCTCCCTTTCGGTATTATGGAATATAATGTACAACTGTCAATGAAGTGTAAAACAAGAAGAAAGTCTGAAATTCACAAGAAGACGAAAATAGTGCACCAACCAATTCCACAAAATACGTGGTGGTGAAAAACAACACGCTGGTGATGAAAACTTAATGCCAAAACAAAAACAAAACAATTCAGGAACCCCACATTACTATACATATACTATAGGAAAATAACAGAAGATACCACACCAATGCCAGATAACTTCTTCGTAACAGTTAATACTTGCCTTCACTAGTATTTTAATGAAGTAATTTTTTTACTCTTTCAGATTAAAATATTTAAATATTAAAATATCAAAAATATTTAAAATAAAATACTGTTTTCTCTGTGATCTGTAAAAGTAGTAGATAGCTTTAATTTTGTTTTGCTTCTCTGGGGGCAGGTTTAAAATAACAAAAATTGCTTCTACTTTTATTCTGCTCCTCAAAACTTCCTCAAAGATGCAACGAGATGGATATGCAATGAGAACTGCCAAAATTCGGTGATAAGCGCATGAGGGTTGTTACACCATTCTCTTTACTTCTGTATGTGTTTAACATTGTCTGTAATTTTTTTTAATTTTTACTTTTTAAGTTTTTTTTTTCTTTTTTAAGATTTTATTTATTTGACAGAGACAGCGAGAGGGAACACAAGCTGGGAGAGTGGGAAAGGAAGAAGCAGGCTCCCAGTGGAGAAGCCTGATGTGTGGCTTGATCCCAGAACACCGGGATCACGCCCTGAGCTGAAGACAGATGCTTAACGACTGCACCATCCAGGCGCCCCCTATTTTTTTAAAATATTTTATTTATTTATTTGAAAGAGAGACAGAGAAAGCACAAGTAGGGAGAGGAATAGAGAGAGAGGGACAAGCAGACTCCCCACTGAGCAGGGAGCCCAACGTGGGGCTTGATCCCAGGACCCTGAGATCATGACCCCAGCCGAAGTCAGACGCTTAAATGACTGAGCCACTCAGGTGCCCTGTCTGTAATTTTTTTAAAAGATTTATGTATTTATTTTAGAGAGACAGAGAGAGTGTGTGCATGGGGAGGGGGGGCAAGGGAGGAGGGAGAAGGGAAATAGACTCTGTGCTGAGCCCAGAGCGCGCTTAATCTCACGACCCTGAGATCACAACCTGAGCCAAAACCAAGAGTTGGACACCTAACCGAATGAGCCACCCAGGGGCCCCTGTCCGTAATTTTTTTTTAAGTATTGTAAAGCTTAAGTCCTCTTGGTAGAAAAAAATATGAAATACCGTAATAGAACTGTTCATTAACTAAACAAATAAGAATGTGAAATTTTATTAAATTATACATATATATAATACGACATAGCCTACATGTGGAAAGAATTACAGAAAAAAACAGCGTATGTAAAGTATTAAAGTGTGGCCTCTAAGGGTGCCTGGGTGGCTCAGTCAATTGAGCAGCTGCCTTTGGCTGGGCTCCTTGCTCAGTGGCAGCCTGCTTCTCCCTCTACCTGCCACTCCCTCTGCTTGCACTCTCTTCTCTGTCAAATAAATAAAATCTTTTAAAAAATAAAAAATAAAAAAATAAACTGTGGCCTCTGAGTAATAGGTTTATGACAGTTTCTGTCCTACTGCTTAAAAGTTTCTTCTACTTTTTATATTTTTGCAAAAGAAGAGATAAAGCTTTTAAAAGTCTCAAAACAGAGCAGTTATTTAATAACACCCAATTTTATTCATCCAAGAACTGTAAGACCAAAACTAACTGAAAACATCTCACTATTCACTGCTGACTCTTCTTCTCCCAATGCAAAATATTTAACACATACACAAGACTGCTGTCAGCATTAGTATACCGAAGTGTTACCTCATCAACACAGTTACCCTGGGGAGGAGAGAATCATAATAGAGACTGCAACTTCCCAAGGAAGGATCTTACATGGAGACAAGAGACCTCAGTAGAGAACCAGCTTACTGGGGAGAGGAGCCTCATTAGAGACAGAATGTGACTAAATTGGCTCATCTAGAAAGAAGGGATGTAAATTTCTACTCAATCTAGCAACACTTGACTTCTATAGTATTTTTCAGAGCTTCATTATCCTTTCACAGTCCTGGTCAAACAGTATCTCTTTTTTACTTGTTTACTACACTAATGAAAAACAGATCACTAAACTCCTTACACGATTTTTTTTAGTAACACCTTTACCGAGATATAATTCACATACCATTAAGTTCACCCTCTTAAAGTGGGTATAATTCAATAGTTTTTATTATATTCCGAAGGTTGTGCAACCATTACCACTATTTACGAACATTTTTATTAACTCAAAATAAAATCTCATATCCTTTAGCAGTCACTCCCCAAAACCCTACCCTAAGCCCAGGAAAATCAATAATCTACTTCTGACCAAATGGATTTGCCTATTCTGGACATTTCACGTAAGTGGAGTCATAAAATATGTGGCCTTTTGTGTCTGGCTTCTTTCACTCAGCATACTATTTTCAAGGCTTATCCATGTTATAGCATGTATCAGTACTTCATTCCTTTTTACGGCTGAGTAATACTCCATGGTACAGATATACCATATTCGTTCATACACTTACCTATTGATGGATATTTGGATCATTTCTACTTTTTGGATATAATAAATAATGCTACTATGAACGTTCCTGAACAAGTTTTGTGTGGATATGGTTTTAATTTTCTTCAATACACAAATAGGTGTTAACTAGAATATAGGATATGTTAACTATGTTTAACTCTTGGAAGAACTGCCAAACTATTTTCCTAAATGGCTACACCATTTTACATTCCTACAAGCAATACATGAGGGTTCCAATTTCCCTACATTTTCAGGAATGCTTACTGTCTATTTATTACAGCCATTTCAGTGGGTGTGGAATGGCATCTCATTGTGGTTTTGATTCGCATTTCTCTAATGACTAAGGATATTGAGCTTCTCTTCATGGGCGTGGCCATTTGAACATCTTCTTTAGAGAAATGTTCGAAATCCTTTATTTTTTAATTGGGTTGTCTTTTTACTATTGACTGTAAGAGTTTTTATATGTTCTGGATAGAAGTCCTTTATTAGATATATGATTTCCAAGTATTTTCTCTCATTCTGTAGAGTATGCTTTCACTTTCTTGATGGTGTCATTTGAAACATAAAGTTCTCATTTTTGATGAAGTCCATTTTATGTTTTTTTCTTTTGTTGCTTTTATTTTAGGTATTATACCAAAGGAATCATTGCCTATTTTACCACAATGAAAAAGAAAAGAAAATATCGCCTAATCCAAGGTCATAAAGATTTACACCTGTTTTCTACTAAGAGTTTTTTAGTTTCAGATCTTACATTTAGGTTTATGATTAATTCTGAATTCATTTGTATGTACAAATGAGAAAAGGGTCCAAATTCATCCTTTTGCATGTGGATATCCACTTGTCCCAGCACCATTTGTTGAAAAGACCATTCTTTCAGGGGTGCCTGGTTGGCTCAGTTGGCTGAGCGATGGACTCTTGGTTTCAGCTCAGGTTGTGATCTCATGGGTGGTGAGACTGAGTTCTGCATGGGGCTCCACACTCAGTGGGGAATCTGCTTAAGGATTCTCCCTCTCTGCCCCTCCCACTGTGTAGGCACTCTCTCTCACAAATAAATCAGGAAGGAAGGAAGGAAGGAAGGAAGGAAGGAAGGAAGGAAGGAAGGAAGGAAGGAAGGAAGGAAGGGAGAGAGAGAGAAGGAAAGAAAAGAAAAGAAAAGAAAAGAAAAGAAAAGAAAAGAAAAGAAAGAAAGAAAGAAAGAAAGAGAAAAAAGAAAGAAGGAAGGAAGGAAGGAAAGAAGGAAAGAAAGAAAGAAAGAAAGAAAGAAAGAAAGAAAGAAAGAAAGAAAAGATAAGATCATTACTTCCCCCATTGAATTGTCTTAACATCCTTGTTGAGAATCAATTGACTAGAAATGTAAGGTTTCATTTCTGGACTTACATTCTATTCCACTGATGTATATGTCTATTTTTATATCAGTACCAGGCTGTTGTGATTACTATAGCTTTACAGTAAGTTATGAAAGTCCTCCAACCTTGTTCTTTTTCAAGATTGTTTTGGCTATTCTGGGTCCCTTGTATTTCCATATGAATTTTAAGAGCAGCCTGTCAATTCCTACAAAACAGGCAACTAGGATTTTAACAGTGAATATATCAAATCTGTAGATCAACTTGGGAAGTACTGCCATCTTTAACAATATTAGGTAATTGGATCCATGAACATAGCATGTCTTTTCATTTACTTAGATCTTTAATTTCTTTCAATGATGCTTTACAGTTTTCAAAGTGTAAGATTTATACTTCTTTTGTTAACTTTATCCGAAGTATTTTTACTCTTTTTGTAGCTATTGTGAATGGGATTGTTTTAAGTTTCATTTTTGAACTATTCATTACAAGTATACAGGAATACAACTGATTTTTGTTTATTGATTTTACATCCTTCAACCCTGCTGAACTCCTTCATCAGTTCTAATAGGATGTTCTATATACAAGATCATGTCATCTCCGATTATGGTTTTACTTCTTTTCCAATCTGGATGCATTTTATTTCTTTTTCTTGCCTAATTGCCCTGGTTAGAACCTCCAGTACAATGTTGAATAGAAGGGGCATAAAAGGACATCCTTGTCTTGTTCCTGATCTTGGGGAGAATGCATTCTATCTTTCATCATTAACTATGACATCAGCTGTGGGTATTTGGCCTTTATCACATTAAGGAAGTTCTCCTCTATTTCTAGTTTGTTCAGAGTTTTTATCATAAAAAGGTGGATTCTGTCAAATGCTTTTCCTTCAGCTTTTGAGATGATAATGTGGTTTTTATCATTTATTCTATTAATATGGTGTATTACATTGATTTTCAGATATTAGACCAACCTTGTATTTCTGATATAAATCCCACTTGGTCATAGCATATAATCCTTCCAATATAGTGCTGGATTCAGTTTGCTAGTATTTTGTTGATTTTTTACATCTATATTCATAAAAGACTGGTCTGTAATTTTCTTGCGATGCCTTCATATGGCTTTTGTAACACAGGAATAACATGCTCAAAGCATTTCATCCTCCTCTTCATCTTGAAAGAGTCTCTGAAGACTTTGCATTTGGTAGATATGGTAGAATCACCTGATGTGAAGTCATCTGAGCCTGGGCTCTTTTTTGTGGGATGTTTTTTGATTGTTAGCTCAACCTCTTCCCTTATTATTGACATATTCAGACTGTATTTTTTTCTTGAGCCAGTCGCAGTAGAGCCTTTCTAGAAATGGGTAATTTCATCTAAGTTATTTAATTTGTTGGCATATAATTGTTCCTAGTATTCCTTTATCTTTTTTTTTATTTCTGTAAGGACAGTAGTGATGTCCTCTCTTTCATTTGATTTCATTAATTTGAGTCTTGTCTCTGTTTCTCTCGGTCAGTATCTTTCCAATTTTTGGTCTGTTGATTTTCACTGCTATTTTTCTCTATCATTTCTTTTTTTTTTTAATTTTATTTATTTATTCGACAGAGATAGAGACAGCCAGCGAGAGAGGGAACAAAAGCAGGAGGAGTGGGAGAGGAAGAAACAGGCTCACAGCAGAGAAGCCTGACGCAGGGCTCGATCCAACACCCCGGGATTACGCCCTGAGCTGAAGGCAGACGCCTAACCGCGGTGCCACCCAGGCGCCCCTCTATCATTTATTTCTAAACTAGTCTTTATTTTTTTTTCTTCTGCTTGCTTTTGGTTCTTTATGTTCTCATACTAATTTCTTAAGATAGAAGTTTAGGTTATTGATTTAAGATCCTTCTTTAATTAAAGTATTTAAAGTTATAAATTTCCTTCTGAGCACTGCTTTCACTGCATTTCCTAAGTTATGGTATGTTGTTTTATTTTTGGCATGGAGTATAGTAGGCGCTCAATAAACATTGTTGACTAATGAATGAGGTTTTTTCTTTTTAATTGTGGTAAGTCATACATAAGATTTACCATTTTTATCACTTTTAAATGTACAATGCAGTGGCATTAAATACATTCACACTGTTGTGCAACCACTGCCACCATGGCATGGTGTTGTTTTCATTTTCGACCATCTCAGAATATTTTATAATTTTCTTTGTAATTTCCTGTTTTACTCACTGATGATTTAGGAGTGGGTAGTTTAATTTCCATATATTTGTGAATTTCCCAATTTCTCTCTATTATTGATATCTAACTTCATTCTACTGTCATCAGAAAGAGAACATACTTTGTATGATTTCCAACCTTTTAAATTTGAGTCTTGTTTTACGGCATAATATATGATCTATCCTGGAGAATGCTCCACATGCACTTGAGAACAATGTGTATTCTATTGCTACTGGGTGCATTATTCTACATATGTCTGTCCCTTAATAATTTAAGAATCTGGGGCGCCTGGGTAGCGCAGTCGTTAAGCGTCTGCCTTCGGCTCGGGGCGTGATCCCGGCGTGCCGGGATCGAGTCCCATGTCGGGCTCCTCCGCTGGGAGCCTGCTTCTTCCTCTCCCACTCCCCTGCTGTGTTCCCTCTCTCGCTGGCTGTCTCTCTGTCACATAAATAAATAAAATCTTTAAAAAAATAAAAATAAATAAAAATAAAAAGATTAAAAAATAAATAAATAATTTAAGAATCTGTCTGCACCTAGACCACATTTAAGAAAAAAATTCTCCATTATCTAAATCTTGAATTTTTCATGGTATCCCCTACTCTTTATACTGCTTACATATCCCATATTTACATATTTAAAAAATCAGGTCTCCTCTTTAAAAATATAAATCTCAGTTCTGGTACCATATTAAGAGTCGGTTTCTAAGAGCGAAACCTGTGAAAAAGGTAAGCCAAAAAGATACTTGCATGAGAGATTTTTTTAAAGAGCTTTCTGAAACATGAAATCCCCAGACTTAGGTGAGTAAGAAGAGAGGCAAGCATTTGATACGTCATTTGATAGCATGACAGCTGACAGGTCCATCCCAAATTTCTCAAGGGAGCTGGGTTACACCCAGTTGAAAAAAGAAAACCTATTAAGTACTGGTTAGTCAATGTGAAGACAGAAGGTGTAAAAAGGCTTGGGGTACAGAAACAGGGAGTTTTTCCTGTTACTGCAGAAAGCAAACTATAAAGAAGTAATGTAGCAGTAGTTTAAAATTCAGCTTTCATTTCAGCAATTTAGAATAAGCAAGGCAGCTTTGCATTTGAAACCGCACTTTCCAATTCACTGAGTAATTATACAAATGCTACTTTTCTTTATCCACCCACAAAACTTCTCTATATGACTGTTACTCTCATACTGTTTTACAAAAAAGTTAACAGATTCAGAAGCAAAGTAACTTCCAGGGTCACCCAGCCAGTATGAAACAGAAACAGGATTTGAACCTGAGCATCTAACTCCAAATCCAGGACTATTTCCACCAAGTCACAGCTACTCCTCCGCACCAACACACACGGGTCTCTGAGTACTTTAGACATGTATATATAATTTAGGAAGAAGTTCCACAAAGGAAGGATGTATCCACCATACTTAATATTACCAAAATAAGAGAAGAGCCTGAATGGAGAGAAGCAACTAAAACCTGGCACAGCACCACACAGTAAGCAAGCGCTTCATCAAGAACAAATGAAGAGGAAGAACCATATGCATTCCCGCAAGTAACTCTAGGAGAGTAATCAGCAATCTTTAGTTCAGAGGGTTTAGTATTTCCCACAGATGCTGATGACAAGCCAAAGGCATGATCATAAAAACAAAAAAGAGACAGAGAAAAAAGGGGAACTGGGGGACACCAGATAAAGGATAAATAGAAACTCTACTATTTTTGCAACTTCTTGTGAATCTATAATTATTCCAAAATGTAAAGAAGAAAAAAAGTGAAAAGATACACATGATGCGAACAGACTCTTGGTACTCAGTTCCTAAGTTCACTAAATACCTATTGTGCCAGCCAATCTCCCAGGCACTGCCTTCAACAAGCTCCAGGTTCACTGGGGAAAGAAAGACGAGTGAGCAATCTATTCTAACACAGTTTATCAAGGTGCTTTCCTGTAAGACTATCTACTTTTTTGATGACTCTCTAATAAACAGGGGAAAAGGAAAGACTGCACCAATGAAACAAATATAATAAAGGCACCAATGAAACAGATATAAGGGCACCACTGGGCAAAACTCTTACTCGTGTGCTGGCATGAAAACACATGCTTTGCTTACTCTCACCCTCCCAATCATTTCCCTTGCTTCCATTCCTGGCTCCAGCAAGATTCACACTGAAGACAGAATCTGACCAACTGGGAAATCCCACATAGTCACAGAGCCTTCAATGATAAGGAGTCCTGCATTTGCTGAAGGCAGAGAAATGATTAGAGGGCTTGAGAGATATATTTAGTGATTGACAATCAGATGGTATTAGCTTTAGCCTCAAATCTTTCTAATGCAATAAAGTGAAGTGGCACAAAAAAGATAATTTGGAACATCAGCCAAGCAATGACAAATGCTACTGAAAAGTCTTCCATACAGCTTCCTACCCGCCCCAGTGAAACCATATTTCAAGCATACAGACTTTAAGTCTCTACTAAGCTTACACATAAAGCTAGGGAGAATTCTATTTCTCAGATCAATTATAACAGAACACTGCTATTATTAAGATGACATTTTTACATTCATATTTTATGGATTTAGGAAAGAAGTTCCACAAGAAAACACAAAAAGAGATCTATGCCTTACCCATGTTAGTATATACTGAATCGTACCCACAGACGCTCAGCTTCCAAACTGAGTTGTTACTGCCCCTGTATTTTCCCAACATGACTTGTTCCTACCTATACTAACACAGCTTTCTTTAAAATATCAAAAGATGTAACCCTCACTCTAATCCTCCATCTAAACAAAAAGATCAGTTGAGAATCTAATTGGATATTATCAAACATGATTTAATACACGGACAAGAATAAAATTCATAACTATCCAGGGCAATTTGGAAACATCTATCAATAACCTTTAAATGTATGTTTTGATCCCACGTACAAATCTAAGAATTCATGTAGGGAAATAATCTGTCAAGTACACTGAAATGAATATATAAAGTTGTCCATTGTGGCTGTTCATAAAAAATTTTATTTTTTTTTTAAAGATTTTATCTTTACGTAATCTCTACAACCAGCCAAACTCACACCAAGATCAAGAGTCGCATGCCCCACCAACTGAGCCAGCCAGGTGCCCCCATGAAAAACTTTTTAAATGAAAATAACCCCGGGGCGCCTGGGTGGCACAGCAGTTAAGCGTCTGCCTTCAGCTCAGGGCGTGATCCCGGCGTTATGGGATCGAGCCCCACATCAGGCTCCTCCACCATGAGCCTGCTTCTTCCTCTCCCACTCCCTGCTTGTGTTCCCACTCTCGCTGGCTGTCTCTATCTCTGTCAAATAAATAAATAAAATCTTTAAAAAAAAAAAATAACCCCAAATGTACAAGAACAAAGAAATGGGAAAGAAATCACCATACATCTAAACAACAACATACCATGCAGTCACTCTGTAGTAAAAATACGTTTTTCATGGCCTGGAAAAATACCTATGGTCAGTTTAGTGAAAAAAGCAAGCTAGAGGGGAGCCTGGCTGGCTCAGGCGTTAAAGTATGCAACTCTTGATCTCAGGGTCATAACTTTAAACCCATGTTGGGTACAGAGTTTATTAAAAAAAAAAAAAAAATTAAAGCAAGCTAGAAAATAGCATGTTTATGATGTCATATTCATTTATAAAATACAAAATAGTCACTTACATCCTGCATGCACAGAAAAAGTATGGACGGAAACAGTACACCAAAACATTAACACTATATTTTCCAAAACATTAACACTATATTTTCCAAAACAAATAGGCACTACTTACATAATTTTAAAAATACATGTTGAAAATACAATGGTATCTAAAAAAAGGAATAGTGGTACTAACAAAACAATGCTGCAACCTATACATACATATAAAGGCTTATATATGCATAGAATATCTAAAAAACCATGTAAGAAACCAGAAACAGTGGCTGCCTCTGGGAATGGAAGAGAAATGCAGAGAAAAGGTGGAGGAAGACTGACATTTCACTCTCTAGCCTTGTGTACCTTTTAAGTTTCTTGACCATGTACATATTATCTAGTCAAAGGAAATATAAATTTTAAAACACTGAAAGTATGATAATATTCTTTCTAGTTAAACCAAATTATATACAATAAATACCAGAAAGTTGTTTGTAAAGTCAAATTTAATTGTAATCATGAAACCACAGGCATCACCAGTTACTACAAGAATTAAAAACTACAGGGTGGCCTGGCTGAATCAGGGAGTGTGACTCTTGATCTAAGGGTCATGCGTTCAAGCCCCACATAGAGCTTTAAAAAAAATTGAAAACTATAAAAAGAGCCACTTATTCAGCAAATTGCCCATCTCTAGAAGGCAGCCTTGGTGACATACAAGGAAGCAAAGCTTATTTCTGAACCTCACATCCAGCCAGGGAATCTCTGTAACGTCAAAAGCAGAAAAACAAACAAGTAATGAGAGGACAAATGCTTGATTGGTTTTTTATCACTGAAGCATAGCCACATTTTAACGGAAAAATGATCTATGACAGAACAGTCATATACTTTTATAAAATTGTATTTTAAAGTGTATTAACTACAGGATTCTCATATCGCAGGCTGGGTTTTGTTAAAACCTCTAAGATGGGGGTGCCTGGGTGGCTTAGTCAGTTAAGCCTCTGACTCTTGATTTCGGCTCAGGTCGTGATCTCAGGGTCATGGAATCGAGCCCCACGTCAGGCTCCACACTCAGCACAGTCTGCTTGTCCCTCTCCCTCTGCTCCTCCCCCTGCTCACTCTCTCTCTCTCCAATAAATAAAAATCTTTAAAAAAAAAAAAAAACACCTCTAAGATGGATGATTTGGCAATAGCTCTCAAAATTTTAAAGGTACATAACTTTCAACCCAAAATGCCAACTTATGGGAATCTATTCATATGTGTGCAAAATAAATTATTATAGGATTATTGTTTCTAGCATTATTTATAAAAGCAAAAGAATAGAAAAAACTAAATGTTCCTCAATAGAGAGCTAGGTAAGTTATGGTATGCCACACAATGGCATACTCTTCATTTAGAAAAAAAAAAAAAAAACAATGAGAAGGGGTGCCCGTGTGGCTCAGTCACCTGAGCATCTGACTCAATCTCAGAGCAAAAAAAACAAAACAAAAAACAAAACCCCACAACAATGAGGAAGTCTTCTTTTTTTTTTTTTTTTTTTAAGATTTTATTTATGGGGCACCTGGGTGGCTCAGTCAGTTAAGCATCTGCCTTCGGTTCAGGTCATGATCCCAGGGTCCTGGGACCAAGCCCCATGTTGGACTCTCTGCTCAATGGACAGCCTGCTTCTCCCTCTCCCTGCTGCTCCCCCTGCTTGTACTCTCTCTCTGTCTGTCAAATAAATAAATAAAACATTTTTTTAAAAAAGCTTTTATTTATTTATTTGAGAGAGTGAGTGAGTGAGAGAGCATAAGAGAGAGAGCAGGGGGGAGGAGCAGAGCGAGAGGGGGAAGCAGACTCCCCATTGAGCAGGGAGCAAGATGCGGGACTAGATCCCAGGACCCTAGGATCATGACCTGGGCCAAAGGCAGATGCTTAACAGACTGAGCCACCCAGGTGCCCCGATGAGGAACTCTTTAACATACTGACATAGAATGATTTCCAAGATACATAAAGTGAAAGAACAAAAGAACGAAAGAGAGAGAGAAACAAACAAACAGAATAATCTGTAGTAGTTTGTACAAAAAAGGGGGAAGGGAAGTATGTGTCTCTCTCTCTCTCTCTATGCATTTTTTTCACATATACAATTAATAACACTGGTGTTTCCAGGGAAGGGAACTGGGTGAATGGCAGACAGGAGAAGAGGAAAACTTAAATTTTAAATCACGTGTATGTAATATCAGCTCAAAAAATTAATATATTTTAAAAATTAATGCATTTAACTTGCAGTTCTATTTCTCCTTTCTAGGTAAGTTAAACAAGAATGAAAAGAATCTTCATACACAGCTACAACAGATTTAAACTTGCTCATAATAAAAAAAGGTACTGGGGCACCTGGCTGGCTTAATCGCTAGAGTTGTGTGTGACTCTTGAACTCCGGGTTTTGAGTTCAAACTCCACATTGCATATAGAGCTTACTTAAAAATAAAATCTTAAAGAAAAAAAGTGGGGGCGACACAGACTATCTCCTAGGCATCTTAAAAAAAAAAATTTACAACCAACTATGCATGCAATAAGCTTGTGACCACAATAAAAATAACAAATTTTTTAATAATGCCATCACTCTCCAGGAGTAATCTCAAAAGCAACCAGTTTCCCAAAAGAACAATGTCTAACCCCCGCCCCCAAAATTCCAAAACTGAATCACTGATCAGTTGATGATTCAAGTGAAGATCTGAAAATAGTCCTGATTCTATCAAGACTAAGGCTCTCTGCAAGATGCTAGTTTCAAACAGCCTTCTCTCAGCAAGGGTGCTTTCTTGGCTCTTGTCTGTAGCCTCTTCACAAAATTAGACCATGGTATTAATACAGCCAAGAGTCAGGCTCTTTGCCCCACGGTCATAAGCTAGATCCCCAGCCAAAAGAGCTCTCTCATAAATGGAAAGCAACAAAGGGGCCCCAGAGTACTGAACCAGGCATGCATACCTGGTTCTAGGCTTTACATACCTCAGGTCAAAACAGGGTAAGACACCAATCTTCCCCTCCCCCAGATTAGGAGCCCTTCCCTCTTCAGTCTTCCCACACTAACACACTTAAACTCAGGAATCATAACTGTCTCCTTGCCTGTCTGACTTCCCTCTTAGCGGTGGAGCTCTTTGGGAACAGGCCTGAGAGCCCCTCTCTCCCCTGTGGCACAAGTTAAGTGTGTTGAGTGAAGATTCTGATCAAGGCAGTTTCAACATTATTTACCCAGGATATACCCCACAATAACTCTCTTAATTAAATGGCAGTTTTCACAAAGGCTCTGGTTTTTTAGGTCCATTTTTCATGAACACCTACCTATACCATTTCTGCATGCCCTCTATTCACCCTACCCCACCCCTAAGGAGGTCTAGCAATCAAGTGATTATAAGATGTTCTTTATCCTCCCCAGCTGTCATCCTTTCATGATTCTGTAAACTCATTACTATACAATTAAGCTAAATATTGTTACTTTGTCCAAACAAATGTTCCTTTGGCAATTTCAGAAACCTCCTCCAAGTTGGAAAAGGCATGAGAATGGAAAGCTTTTCCCATCATGTTCACTTTAAAAATGCAGGCATAGGGGCGCCTGGGTAGCACAGCGGTTGAGCGTCTGCCTTCGGCTCAGGGCGTGATCCCAGCATTATGGGATCGAGCCCCACATCAGGCTCCTCCGCTATGAGCCTGCTTCTTCCTCTCCCACTCCCTCTGCTGTGTTCCCTCTCTCGCTGGCTGTCTCTATCTCTGTCGAATAAATAAATAAAATCTTTAAAAAAAAAAATGCAGGGGCGCCTGGGTGGCACAGTGGTTAAGCGTCTGCCTTCAGCTCAGGGCGTGATCCCGGCGTTATGGGATCGAGCCCCACATCAGGCTCCTCTGCTGTGAGCCTGCTTCTTCCTCTCCCATTCCCCCTGCTTGTGTTCCCTCTCTCGCTGGCTGTCTCTATCTCTGTTGAATAAATAAATAAAATCTTAAAAAAAAAAAAAATGCAGACATAGGCCATAGGAGATCTCTTTGGCATGCCATTCTCTACCAATAGGTAAACACAATCAGGATCAGGCTAAACTACCGTACCCATGAGCCCAAATGAGCTGCACAGAGGCCAACGGGACACTGAGAGCATTTCTTTTTAAAGAACTACCCGCCCCACCCCCAGCATGGGATCCCATGTCTGAAGGGTGATATATTACATGACAAAAACACTTCCCGAATCAAATTTTGTGTGTATAGATACAGCTATATACTACCTCTGGCCTTATTTACAGAGAAGTTGGCTCCATCTTTGTGCATACAGATATATGTATACGTGTATATAGATTCATACTCACACCAGGCCAACTTCTCCGTAAATAGGGCCAGAGGTAGCGAAAGAAAACAGTCTGCATCGCTTGCTCCTACTCTCCCTGGAATAAACTATTATTCCAACTAAGGGAGTTCAAGCTCTTGAATCACTTCGTTGGTTGACAATTATCCTGAAAGCATGTCAAATACTGGATTTGCTCTGACCTCTCTGATGTTATGTTGCTTGAAACTAGAAAATAAAAGAATAAAATAATTCCTTTTATTGTTTTCAATATTAATAATAAGGAACTGCTGAAATAAA
The DNA here is from genome assembly GCF_002007445.2 of Ailuropoda melanoleuca. Lineage (NCBI taxonomy): Eukaryota > Metazoa > Chordata > Mammalia > Carnivora > Ursidae > Ailuropoda > Ailuropoda melanoleuca. Next base: position 98,172,823 of record NC_048219.1, on the reverse strand, counting down.
CAGTGGAAGAATAACCAGTATCTCATATGATCAAAGTGTCTATATAACAACATACTAAGAAATACCTATTTACGAGTCAAAAACTAGTGGAAATAAAAACACCAAAGGCCTTCCCTTTGCTGACATCTGGATGGTAGATTACAAAATGAACTCCTAAGGGAGGTCTGATCACTTAGGACAAGTAAAATTAGACCCTACTGAACACTAAAGACTGTGATGGGGGGAAATCTGATAATATATACCCAGAGAAAATGTTCAGACACCTCTTCACTAGTTAGCTTTTGGAATTTCTAAGAAATTAGAATTCTTTTCTAAGAAAAATAAATTTTTTAATGATATTTAATATTTTTGTTAGAAAAGTAATATACACCATTGCACAAACTTTAAATAATTTTTTAAACTAAAAGCATTTGTCAATGCAAACCAAAATGGATCAACAATCTAAATATAAAAGCTAAAACTACAGAACTAAATATATAAAAATCACCCCTACGATAAGTAAAATTCCCAATACAAAACTTATCATAAACTTAACAAGTTAAAAATTTTCTTGGGGCGCCTGGGTGGCTCAGTCATTAAGCGTCTGCCTTCGGCTCAGGTCATGATCCCAGGGTTCTGGGATCGAGCCCCACATCGGGCTCCCTGCTCAGTGGGAAGCCTGCTTCTCCCTCTCCCACTTCCCCTGCTTGTGTTCCCTCTCTCGCTGCCTCTCTCTGTGTCAAATAAATAAATAAAATCTTTCAAAAAAAAAAATTTTTTTTCCAGCCATCCATGAAATGAACCCTGCCTACCCTCCTTCATCCTTACCACCTGCCCACCCTGTTTTCTTCCCTTGAAACAGGATACATGGATATTTTAAATGCATGTCCTTTTAAGTTATTTTCCCAAATGTAAGGATTGATACAGCATCTAGGTCTTTCAAATGCCTTTGGGATTTTTTTTGCATGTGACTAAAAATATTTGGGCGAACTTCAGTTAGGCTGCATTTAAAACCCTCAAGAACTTTACAATATACTGACTACTGGTCTTCTAAGAATTCTCTCCAATCACCCAAATGTAACCACAAAGATCTATATTTAGCTTTATAATTCAATCAATAAAAGGTAAGGACATCACTTGCATGGTACTACACAGGGCACTATGATGGGGGTGGGGGCGACAAGAGAGGGTTGGAAATGGGGAAACAAAGAAATATAATATATACCCTACCGTGAAGGTCCTCACAATCTATTTTGAAACACAAACCACTTAAAAGTAACTATACAAAATTAAAAGGAAAAAAGGGAACTGACATTTATTAAGTGTCTCTCCTATGTCAAGCAGCAAAGCTATAACATGCACAAAATATCCACGTATCCTGTTTCAAAGGAAGAAAATGGGTGGGGGGGGGGAAGGATGAAGGGGTAAGGATGAAGGAGGATAGGCAATGAAATCAAATACCTAAAGCAAAATATAAATGCCATTGGCTGATACAGAAAATAAGTAATTAAAATGTTTATATCAGTCTTCAACAAATGGTGCTGGGACAACTGGATATTCATATACAAACAATGAAGTTGGATCCCCACCTCACACCACGTAAAAAAAAAAAAACCCAAATGAATCAACAACCTAAATGTAAGAGCTAATACCATAAAACGTAAGAAGTAAACATAGGACTAAATCTTCATGACCTCAGATTGGTAATGGATTCTTAGCTATGACACCAAAAGCATAAGCAGCAAAAGAAACATTAACTGGACTTCATCAAAATTCAAAACTTTTGTGCATCAAAGAACATGATCAAGAAATGTAAAGACAGGGGAGCCTGGTGGCACAGCGGTTAAGCGTCTGCCTTCGGCTCAGGGCGTGATCCCGGCGTTATGGGATCGAGCCCCACATCAGGCTCCTCCACTATGAGCCTGCTTCTTCCTTTCCCACTCCCCCTGCTTGTGTCCCCTCTCTCACTGGCTGTCTCTACCTCTGTCGAATAAATAAATAAAATCTTAAAAAAAAAAAAAAAAGAAATGTAAAGACAACCTACAGAATGAATGGGAGAAAATATTTGCGTATCACATTATCTGGTAAGAGTTTAATATCCAGGATATATAAGAACCCCTAAAACTAACTCAACAACAAAAAGACAAGCAATGCAATCTAATAATGAGCAAAGGACTTGAACAGATATTTATCCAAAAAAGATAACACCTTAGTCATCACGAAAAAACAAATCAAAACCACAGTGAGATACTGTTTCACAACTATTAGAATGGTTATAACTTTAAAAATAAAATAACGGAAATCAGCAAGTGTTTGCAAAGATATGGAGAAACTGAAACCCTTATACACTGCCACTGGGGGTGCAAATGGTACAGCCACCCTGTGAAAGTTCAATGAATCCTCAAAAAGCTAAACAAAGAATTACCACACAACCCAGCAATTCTAGTCCTAAGTACATACCCAAAAGAATTGAGAACAGAGACTCAAACAGAAATTTGCAAACCAATATACACTGCAGCATTATTCACAATAGTCAAAAACTAGAAACAACTCAAATTCTATCAACAGATGAGAGGACAAACAAAATGTAGTATATACATACAATGAAATATAATTCACCAATTAAAAAAGAATAACATTCTGATACATCCTAAACATGAATGAATCTTGAACACATTATGCTAAGTGAATAAATCATAGAAGGACAGATACTATATGATTCCGCTTACATGAAATATCTAGAATAGGCAAATTTGTAGCGACTGAAAATAGATTACAAATTACCAGGGACTGAGGGAGAGGGAAGAAGGGGATTTATGGCTTAATGGTTACAGGGTTTCTGTTTGGAGTGACAGAAAAGATTTGGAACCTGACTCTGATGATGGTGCACAATAGTGTGAATGTAAGTAATGCCCTGACTGGTATTCTTAAAAAATGGTTAAAATGGCCTATTTTATGTTATATATATTTTAATCACAATAAAAAAAAATTAAAAAGAAAAAAAGGTTTATATCATGCCTTTAGTGACCTGGACTGTCCAAGGGTAGATTTCAAATCAGAGACTCGAATCTAAAAGAGACTGTAGGTCACCTGACCTAACCTTCATGGAAACCCTAGTGGGAAGTTTGCAAACTCCACATCCTTCCTGACTAGTAAGGAGGCATCTTTAGAAACCACGATGCTGGGAACAGACTTTCTCCCAAGACAGCCAACTGACCTTTCATGAACAAGGAATAACCTGTGCTGGAAAAAAAGAAATAAATGGAACGGAAGCTGAAGAATCTGAGAGCTGAACTCTGCAGCTGTATGATTGTGGACAAATTATTCAACTTTTCAAAACCTCAGCTTCCTCTCAGTATAAAGTGAAAATCGCATCCGCCTTCAAATGTTGCTCTAAGAGTTGGCAAAAGCATACCTCTAAAAAGTTGGGTGTTCAACCCATGGTGGCCCTTGCCATTGTGACACTGGGTCTACCTACCACCCCTGGGCCAACCAAAGGCTAAGTAGGACATGGTTTGGGTCTGGAGAGCTCTATGATTTCTCAGAACTGAAATAAAAAACAGCCACCAGCACCACGAGAAGACTTCAGAGAAGGAGCTGTTTTTATGCAGTTCAACTACTCTTAGAAAGACTGGCTTATTGTTCCTAGAATGAACCCAGCTACTCCACATCAGGAAAGGCACTGCACAATCATTCCCTCTATACAACAGGCCTCTGTTAGCATGTCTGAGCAACCGTTCATAACAGAATCAGCCTCTACCCACAGGAAAGACACACTGGGAAGAAACTGAGCAGACAATGAGCTAGAAGGTAGTCCCCAGGCAGCTCTCAAACTTTGTGGCTTTAGAATCACTTGGGAAATCTGTTTAAAAGCAGATGCCTCACCCCACCACCACCAGACATTCTGATTACTAAATATTTCAAGCAGGGCCCTTGAGCACAAAAAAACTCCTGAAGGTAGGAGATGAAAATGTAATAAGATTACATTCTGATGTTGACAAATAGACTGTTCTGTCCCACAAAGCAAAGGCTACATTTTCCTCCACATCTATCTGGAAACACAATAGCTTTAGCAATGCAGGACAGGAGTGAAAACCAAGGAGGTAAGATCACCTGCATGTAATACCCAAAACAAATTGCATACAGTTGGTTTACATAAAAGTTCATCATTACTGCTTATTCTTTTTTAAAATAAATGAAAAATAAAAATAATGTGCCATTCCACACCTCTCACAGTAACAAAAAATACACTTAAAATATATTACCAGAAGTTGGTAAAGTTTTTGTGGAACTGATACACTCTTAGGGTGCTGGGAAAATTATCAACTGGTACAACTTTTTGGTCATCAATCAGGCAATGTGTATCAAAAATCACCCAATACTCACTTCTTTGATTTTATCCTAAAGAAACAACACAAAAGAAGCAAACTATATGCAAAAAGATAGTCACTGTTGTAGTATATGTAATTAAAAAAAAAAAAAAGTGGCACCTGGCTGGCTCAGTCAGAAGAGCATGAGATGCTTGATCTTGGGGTCATGAGTTCGAGCCCCACATTGGGTGTACAGATTACTTAAATAAGTAAACTTAAAAAAGAAAAAAAAGAGATACTTACATGTCAAGGATCCCAGTTTACCAAAATATGCCGTATCATCTCAAATATGACAAAGCCATTAAAAAACTTAAATGATACTAATATGTCATTACGTGGAAAGCAGCCACAAAACATGCAAGACCTAGTATTACTTACTGAAAAGTACAAACATAGGGACAGCTTCAAAGGTGATACATTAAGAAATAATAGCTAATAGCTTGTGTTAGGATAGTTTGATGTGGCTTTTCCCCCTCTGGTCTCTCAAGTTTCTGTTATTGCTATGTTATTATAATAAGACTATAAATAAATTTAAGTGATTCTGCTTGGAAAGTTAACTGGAAAACACATAGAGACAGGTGGAAAGTGGATTCAGCTATCCTGAACAAACATAAGCTCACCCAAATGTGCCATGGTAACAGACAGTCCCAAGGCCAGTTTTGGATTTTTTTCACAAAAAGATCAATCGTCCCAGATACGTATAACTAGTAAACTTTGAATTTACATTTTTTTAAAAGCAAGTATAAACACACTAAAAGATAGTAGGAAATCTGGTTTGACAGCTATTCACACGGCAAAAAGATCAGAAGATTTCATGAACCCTAACTTCAATAATCCAACAAAATTATGTAGCTAAGAGCCATTGACAGGAAAAGAATATTTAAGTTAAGAAACAGAAGGCCTGGCTCTCCTCCTAGATCTATCTCAGACTAGGATTTAATTTGTAGGTCTTAGTTTCTCATTTGTACACTGATAGGATAATGATGTTATCTTCCCCATCTACCTCACAGGACTTTGAAGGGGGCAAAGATTATGAATGTAAAAGTGCTTTGAAAATCAAGGGTTTTTTTCTCTTAAATCTGGCTACTGTTTATTAAGAAGACATTCACATATGTGTAGCTACCAAAAAGGGGAACAGTTGTTGAGAAGGATACATTTCAAACTGATAAGTGGATATGCCTCCCAGCGGGCCTGAGATCTGGGGCCAAGCCCTTCCCTTTATCGGCATTGTTTCAATCTTTTTTTTTTTTTTTTAAGATTGTATTTATTTATTTGACCAAGAGATAGAGAGAGCCAATAGGGGGACTGGCAGAGGGAGAGGGAGAGAGAGAAGCAGGCTCCCCACTGAGCAGGGAGCCTAACGCAGGGCTCAATCCCAGGCCCCTAAGATCATGACCTGAGCTAAAGGCAGACGCTTAACAGACTGAGCCACCTAGGTGCCCCTGCATTGTTTCAATCTTTCAGGAGAATCTATTCATCTATTACTTGGTAATTTTTTTACTTTGTAAAAGCAAATGCAATCACTAACAAAATTAACACAGAGTACAGGGTTCTCAAACTTTACGGTTTGGGTGGTTTTTTTAAGAACCACCTGGGGATTTTTAAAACTGTGGCTGTCCAGGTCTCACAGACTTAATTGACCAAAATCTCTGGGTGAACAGGTCAGGCCATTTGTATTTTAACAAGCTCATGTGACTTGATTGCTTGTCACTTCTTATGCTACGTTGTCATTAACTCCTACCACGAATAAATAGTAGGAATACCACATATACCCACTTACTATATGCCAGTCACTACTCTCAGCACTCGACATATATTATCTCATTTAATCCTTACAACCCTGTTTAAGCAGGTACTACTGTTAACACTGCCCTCCCCTCACCCTTGTTTTATAGATAAAATTATTCAAATACGAAGAGATGATTAAACAGGCCCATGGCCTAAAGTCACAGGGCTAGTAAGTGGCAGAGCCAGAAGGTACAACAAAATTTGAAAACCCTTGATACAGTTTCTTAGCCTAAGACAACAGCTGTATACTCTAGTCAGGTCACAGCAAATTCTGTTCCATTTCGGACACTGCATTTAAAGAACAGTAACGAAACAGTTGCCTAAAGAAAGCAGCATGGGAAATCTGATTAAACCATGAGGGAAGGGGGCACCTGGCTGGCTCAGCCAGTAGAGCATGGGACTCTTGACCTAGGGGTTGTTAAGTCTGAGCCCCATGTTGGGTGTAGGGATTACATTAAAAAAACAAAATCTTGGGGTGACTAGGTGGCACAGTCGATTAATCATCTGACTTGGTTTTAGTTCAGACTCTGATCTCAGGGTTGTGAGATTGAGCCCCACAGACTTTGCACTCAGCACGGAGTTGGCTTGAGATTCTCTCTCCCTCTCCCTCACCCGCTGCCCCACCCCCCATGCAAGCCCGAGCTTGTGCGCCTCAAGCTCTCTCTCTAAAATGAATAAATCTTTTTAAAAAATAAAATAAAATATTTTAAAAAAAAACCATGAGGGGACAAAGAATCTAAAGCTGTTTACATACTTCCAGCATAACTGGCATCACTTTATAACATTCTGTCCCTCTATTAGACTATGAACCCTGGAAGTGTGGGAACCATGTAGTCTTTTCAACTGTACCCTCATGGTACCTGGTATCTAACTAAAGAAACGGTTTAATAAATTAATTCATCAATAAATCTACATAAGGCTTGCTGACTGTCCTAGGAAATGAAAGGCTATTATGTGGAGAAGAAACAGACTTAATTCATGTTGCTTCAGGGGGTATAACCAAGAACAGGTAACAGGGGAGTGGCAGATTTTGGTACAATCTAAACTAGCTTTCTAGCAGCTAAGACCTGTCTGTCCAGTAACAGAGAAGCACATCTGCGACGTGAGGCTGATGATCAGAAAAGAGTAGACAAAAGGTATGAGAGCGGTCTATGGAGCCTCTAAGAGCTCTTCCAAAGCTCAAAGTCTTCTATTCTAAGTTATGATGCATTTGTTCATTCTTTCACACCTCATACATTTACCGTGACTAGTTACACAAGTCCCCAGTTACACAAGTCCTGGTAGTAAATACAGAGGATACCGCGGTACTGTACAAACTGCCAGTGCCCTCAAGGATCTAGAAAAGAATAAAAGCACAGGCATCAATCTTCCACAGAGGAAGGTAATGGATACAACAGGAATCAGCAAGGAATGAGGAGATTTCCAGGCAGGAAACAAGAGGGAAGTCAACACAGGCATTATGAAAGAAAGGCCGTCATGTGAGCACATTTGAGCCACATCTTTAGGGATCCATGGGGGGAGGTGGATTGGGGCTGCCATAACAATTTGGGGAAGAAAAGCCTGAAGTATGACAGTACTGGTCTGAGCATAAAGGAGGCAGGCAAGCCTGGGGGTGATGAAGACACACCAAAAATAACCACTAAACTTGGGGGCTTAAAAAAAGAAGGCGTTTGAAGGTCATTTAGTCAAACACACACACGTTATGGAGGTTGCCCTGCTTGCATGAGGTAAAGAAAGGTTCGTTTACTTTCTTAAATTACATTTTACAAACCAAAAACTCCGTCATCAATGACTTGTCCTTTGCTTAGTTTTGTGTCTTTTTTTTTTTTAAAGACTAATAGATCCTTCTCTTATTTTCTAGGAAATCTTTTAGATAATTGTTTTTCTTGCAGTTATCAAAACTGGCAGTTTTAATAACTCAGCTCTTAGCCTAATATTATAATTCCTTCAGTGGTTATAACATTTACCAATAGTACTAAATTAAAAGTACTATAATGAAAAATGATGATTTTATAAATAGAAGATTAAGAATAGAGTCTCAAAAATAAATTTAAGTCTCAGATCCAAGAAACTATCTGTCACTCAACTTATAAATTGTGAGACTGAGCCACCCAAGAAAATAGAATTAACTACCGAAACAAAAAAAAAAAAAAAATCTAAATCCAAAACCAATGAACAAAACGTAAAACAAATGNAAACGTAATACAAATGAACAATAAACTTAACGTTCTTTGGCCAATCATTTCACAGTGTCCCTGTCAAACTATTTTAAGGATCTGAAATCTTGCTCTATAAAAAGTAAGTTCCCATCATCCAAACTACACTTAAGAGATTCTATCACAGTGGCTACTGAAGCATAAACACCAAGCTTCAGTTTTTTCCTTCCTTTTAGTACAAAAAATGCTTACCTCTTTTAGATAAAGTTGAGTCTGTGGACCAAATCCTGACATACCAGGAGATCTAGGTTTTCAGTTCCAACACTAATTTAAGGTGTAAGGCTTGCAAAGGCCTTTTCTGTATTTACCACTTAGCTTAGATTGTAACATGGCGATACAATATTTGACACCTCCACCACCAACGGTCACTTCAAACGATTTCTAACTTGGGTTAACCTTAGTTGGGAGACTATAAAGCTAGGGCTGAAAACTCAGTAAAAAAAAAAAAAAAAAAAAAAAAACTTCAAAAATCAGAAATAGTGCTGTTGCATATTAGCTCACAAACCATGAATTACAGAAACAGATTTGAGTAACAATTGCTAAGAAAGGTGCAGTTACACGATTTTACCAAAATGAATAAGCAAACACCTCACGAAAATTTAAATCTTTCTTAGCGAATGGAGAAGTTAAATAATATTCACTCACCCTGGGACATTGTGGTTTTGTTTTTATCTATAAGGTCGCTGCATCAATGTTACTATTCTCCCACTCCCTTTATGAGCAAAAGGAGCCCACTGTCCAGGATCCCTCATACCAAGAGCTCCGTAAATGTCACAGATCATAACAGTAATAAAAGCAGCAATCTCTAAAACTAGAATCTGTACAGGACTGTGGCACCAGAATAGGGTGCAAGGCACATGGCAGCATCCAACTACTTCTCCCTTCTGACTCTTCTGCATCACTGCCTCCCAAAGGACTACCGAATCCGAAGCTCTCCCTGCCACCTCTACAAATTAAAGTATCATGATTAAAGAACTCACAGGCTCTAAGAACGGTCAGTATTGCATGAACGAACACCACAACAAACAAATTCATCCGGATACAACAAAACATGCTTCAAAAGGCTCCACCTAATTTTTTTTAAAAAAATCTTAGAAATACACACAACTATTTTAATAACATTATGTAATAAGTTAGACTCTGGAAAACCCCATACTCATCCGAGCGGCTCGGAAAATGGAAAGCAAAATTCGATTAGCTCCATTGTACCCAACCAGGCTAACATGCAAGATCACACACTCATCTTCGTCAGAGCGGCTCTGCCAATACCGAAGAACAACAAAGGCAAGTTGAGGAGGCTGCACAAGGCTTAACTCAGCACTTGTCCGCTTTCCCAGCTTCGGAAAGAAGCTCTCTGCGGGCTCCAGGGACCAAGGGACCCTCTGCATCCCGCCCGGCCCCCAGCTCGGCTCCGCGCCGCTCGCTCAGCTTTTGTCTGGCCCGGTTGGGAGCCCCGGCCGCCCGCCTCCCCGGCACCCCTTTCCTCTGGATCTTTCTCCACACCCATCACTCGCCGATGACTAGTTGCTGTGGGTTTCTCTCCCTCGCCCCCTCCCCTCGCAATCCCGGGCTCTTTTCAAACGCGACTGGGCTGTTTGCTGGCTTCTCCCATCGGGCCGGGAAGACTCGGGTCAGGAAGGGGGCCGGGGTGGGGTCTGGGAGAGGAAAAGAGAGAGGGGCACACAAAGCCGGGCTGACCCCACAGCCGCCCCCTCCTCCCTCTGCAAAGCAGCCTGGGATCAGCGACCTACCGGTTGGATAAACAACCCTCCCATCCCGCTCCCCGCCCGGCTCCCACCTAAAGCCACCCCCTCCCCCCAAAGTGCACCCAAGAGCCGATGACAGGGCTGGACATCGCCCCCACCCAGACGCAGCGCCCGCCGCCACAGGCGAGGGGGCAAAGGCCTCGGAGGGCTGGGTCTAAATCTCCTCGCCCTAACCCGGTACTTACAGTCGTATTATTCGCTACTGTTGCCGCTGCGGACCAGACAGCCGCCGCCTTCTCCTCCACCCCAATGAGGTTAAGCGCTTGGTGCGGGGATTAAAAAAAAAAAAAAAAATAGAAGCCGAGAGCGCCTGCGCAGTGCAGTCTCCCTTTTACCGCCACGGACCCGGCTCGACCATAGAGAGTGCAAACCGAGACCAGAGAGGCGGCTGCTCTCTATGGTAACACCCCGCGCAGGCGCCGGCCAGCCTGCGCTGGGCTTCGGGAGCTGCAAATCCCAGGAGATTTTGCCCCCTCCGAGAACGTTAACTGACTCCGATGGGGACCCGTAGGGTTAGGGTTCTTTAAGGGAAGGGTGGCCAGGGTGTTGTTGGGGTCCCTGGGAAGTTGCGGCAAAACTCAGGCTAGGCCACGAGGTTCGGACGTAAGGGGCCGCGGCGACACAGCACCACAATGCAGGGAATGCAGTGAATAGAGCTGAGGGGGAGTCAGGAAAGCCTGGATAGAAGCCGTCCGGCCGGGACTTCCTGTGGTCGGGGTCTAATACCTGAAGGAAACGGACTTTCACTTCTGGGTTACGTGCGTCCAGCCCCCACCATCCGACGACTGGGATGAAGGAAATTGTGCCCTGCGTCTTTCCGTACCCGGGCTTGCGTCCTTCTCTCTTCTCAATTAGGCGCCGACGCTTGAGCCGGAAGCACAACTTTTTAACGGTTTTTTGCTGTTGGAGCGCAGTCAGCCCCGTTGAGGCTTCGGAGACTCTTGAGACGCCTAGCCACAACCCCTTTCTTCTTTGCGCGTCTCCGCAAATAACGCTGCTTCTGTGTTCCCTCTCGCATTACTTTCGGATGACGTGTGAGAACGTGTTTCGGAGGGTAGAAAGCTGTGCCAATTATCGGGCTGCCTTTAAGGATCCCCAAGGACCCGCAGTTTTGCCGCGTCAAACCCCTATGTTGGCAGGTAATTTGACACAGAGCTTTTGTGTGAAATTATACACTGCGTCGACGAAATCACTCTTTAGGAGTGTGAGTTGACTTACCTCCATCTCGCTGCCCAACGCATTGAGTTTTCACCAGGAGCTCTTGAATGTCGAGCTCCGTGGTGGTGGAGTGTGTGTGTGTTAGAAGAAGGATGCGGGAGAATGGTGCGATAACGCGCTCATACTCAGGATCTTAGCTGTTACCGTCGGAGAGTCGTAGATAAAACAGTAAAACCATGTGTTCGCTCTCTGTAGTGCAAGAAAGGGAAAGGACTCTGGTCTGAAGGTGTAAGCCTGTCATGGAGGATGCGGCTTCTGATTGGATCTAGAAAAGGTAGCCTATCTTCGGGGCGAAAACACAGACCACCTTTTGAAAATGGGTGGATGATGATGAAAGCATTCCAGAAGAAACTCCTTGGGGCAAAGGCTGAAAGGAAGCGTTTCGCTGGGAGTACAACGTATTGAGCAGTAACTTAAAAAGGGGAGGGAGGGTGGAATACAGAGGAAGAGTGGGAAATAAGGTTTGAAAAATAGGATGGGGATTTTTTTTTAACTTTAAATTATGGTAACATACACGTAACAGAAAATTTACCATTTTAACCACTCTTTACACAGGTCAATAGAGTTAAGTACATTTACATTGCTGTGCAACCATCTCCAGAACTCTTTTTCATCTTTTTTTTTTTAAGATTTTGTTTATTCATTTGTCAGAGAGAGAGCACGAGCACAAGCAGAGGGACAAGCAGGCTCCCCACTGAGCAGGCAACCCTATGTGGGGCTCAGTCCCAGGACCCTGGAATCATGACCCCAGCCAAAGGCGGACGCTTAACTGACTGAGCCACCCCTGGTATCCCCTCTTCATCTTCTAAAACTGCAATTCTATGCCTATTAACTCCTTATTCCCCATTCCCCCAAGTCCTGGCAACCACCATTCTACTTATGTCTCTGAATTTGACAACTCAGATACCTCATGTAAGTGGAATCATACAGTGTTTGTCTCTTTGTGGTGGGCTTATCGCACTCAGCATAAGGTCTTGGAGGTTCTCAATGTTGTAGCCTGTGTCAGAATTTCCTTCCTTTTTAAGGCTGAATTCTATTCCATTGTGTTTATATACCAGAAGAGATACTTGGTTAATTATATCTTTTGACTATGGTGAATAATGCTGGTATGAACATGGATGTACAAATATCTCTAAGACTCAGCTTTCAATAGGATGGGGAGGACTTAGCAACCAAGTAGAGAAAGCTGAATTGTTTCAGGTCCTGGACTGGGGATAGTAACATGGTAAAAGAACTGTTTTAGGAAGTGACCCTGGCAGTAGAAGCTCAATACATACTATATTTTTACAAAGAATTTATGGAGGCTTTAAGATATCCCAGGCATTGTACTACTGTTTCATGTGAAGTATTGATATGTCATTGAATCCATCAAAATAAACATGAGCCGATTGTTATTCACCGCATTTACCAGTGAGAAAATCAAGGTTCTGGGTTACAGATGGGCTGCAGAGAGACTCACCAACCACACATACAAATGATTAGGAAACAAAACTCCCATGGGAGCTGGACACCCAGGGGCACTGACTACTCACTGACTGGACAAGGATATTGAAAGAAAACAATTTCGATGTTAAGAGTGAGTCTTCAGGGATGTGTGGGTGACTCAGTCAGTTAAAAGTCTGCCTTTGGCTCAGGTCACGATCCCAGGGTGTTGGGCTCCCTGCTCAGTGGGGTGTCTGCTTCTCCCTCTCCTCATGCCTCCCCTGTTTGTGCTCTCTCTCCCTCTCTCTCGCTCATGCACTCTCTCTCAAATAAATAAATAAAATCTTTAAAAAAAAAAAAAAAAAGACTGAGTTTTCACAGGAGAAAGAATAGGCTGACATCAAGGACTTTCACAGTCAAATTACTAGTATTATAAGGGCTTAACACAGCAAAACTGCATGGTATAAGGTCCCTAAAAGAACTGTGAGGTTTGATTCCAGGTATGTTCATTGCCTTTAAAAAGTGTAAAATGCCGGGGGCGCTTGGGTGGCTCAGTCAGTTTTCTGCCTTCTGCTCAGGTCATGATCTCAGGGTTCTGCATTTGAGCCTCATGTCAGACTCCCTGCCCCACAGGGAGTCTGCATCTCCCTCTGCCCCTCCCCCTGCTCTTGCACACGTGCACTCTCTCTCTCTTTCTCTCTCAAATAAATAAAAACTTAAAATAAAACACCAGGTAAGTGTATCTTTGTATGTACTAGAGAAATTAATCAGACACATCATTTCCTACTCAACATTTCGTCTTTTCATTTTACATTCTCAAAAACCCTATAGGATCATTCAAAGCAATGACCCATTTGGCAGGGCAGGAAATAAATGGCCAGAAAGGAAAAGTTAACTTGCCCGGTGTCACATGGCTTATTGGTACCAAGGCTGCAATTGAAACCTGAACCTCTAGAATTCCCACTCTCTGCTTTGGTCTCCTTTACAATGATAGATACCATAGTCTTGAGTGAGTGGACAGTGTTTCTATTCAGTCAGCCTCATCTTCCTCAGGGATACATGCCCAAATGCTTATGAAGCTAGCACCAGTCAGACAGTGAAGCAGAGAATATAAGTGCATTTTAAGTAGCATTCATACACTTAGAAGTATTGTATACCAACTATGTGCCAAACATTTAGCAAAGCAGGGGGGGAAATCCATGTTCTCATAGGAGATAGAAAATAAAATAGTAAATGAAGTATAAACTGTGTCAGGGTAGGTTTTACGGGGAAAAAAATGAAGCAGTAAGGGAGAAATAAGGAGTGCTGAGGATAGGGAAAGAGGTTTCTTTTTAAATAGGACTGGTGGGGGTGGGGGCCCACTGAGAAACATTCTTTTAAGTATAGATCTGAAGGAGGTGAGAGAGCAAGAAATGTCCATCTTGGGAGGAGAACATTCCAGGTAGAAAGAATTCCAAGTGCAGAAATCATTCTGAGGGAGGAGAATGTCTAAGCACAGAAAGGAGGCCAGAGTGACAGAAACAGAGTATGGCAGGTGAAAAGTAGGAAATGAGGTCAGAGGTAACAGGATGCCAAATTGTGTGGGGATTTACAGGGCATTGTAAAAATTTTGGCTTTTACTGAGAGGGGAAGCCATTGGAAGGTTTTGAGCAGAGAGGTAAAATGATTTGACTTCTGTTTTAAAAGACTTATGTTAGCTTCTGTTTTGAGAATAGACTGTAGGGGAGTAAGGGAGTTTGAGAATAGATTGTAGGGGAACAAGAGGGACGGTTTAGGAAGCTATCGCGATTCTTCGAGTGAGACAGTGGGGTTTTGGGAAAAGTGCAGGCAGTGGAGTGGTAAGGTGTCTGGATATATTCAGCCAGGATGGCACATGGGATTTGATAAATTGATACCAAGTGTAAGCCAAAGGGGAGTTAAGGGGACTACCAATACTTTTTGACTGAGCAGTTTAAAGAATGGAGTTGCCATTTCCTGCAATGGCAAAGACTAGGAGAAGCAGGATGGGAATGGGAAGCAATGAGAAATTCAGTTTTGAAGATGTTAAGTTTGAAATCTCTTTTAAGGGGTGCCTGGGTGGCTCAGTTGGTTAAGCATCTGACTCTTGAGCCCAGCTCAGGTCTTGATCTCAGGGCCATGAGTTTAAGCCCTGTGTTGGGCTCCACACTGGGTGTGGAGCCTACTTTAAAAACAAAAATAAAATGCCTATTAAATTAGCACATGGAAATATCAAGGCAGTTCGATATTTGAATCTGGAGTTCAGAAGAAAGGTCTAGGTTGGGTATATAAATTTGGGGGACACAAGCACATAGTATTAAAAGGCATGAGATCATCTAGATATTAAGTAGGACAAGAATTTGAGAAAATTACCTAAAGACTGAGGCTGGAGCACTCTAGCAGTTAAGTACTGAGACGGTAATGAAACCAGCAAAGGAGACAGAAAGGTCAGCCACTGAAAATAAAGGGAAACCAGGAAAGGAAACCAGGAAGAGCAACCAAGTCAATTGCTAATGGTCTGTAATTGACTGTTGGCCATAACATTGGAGGGATGAGGATGGAAACCTGATTGGAATGGGTTCAAAAGAGTGGTAGGAACAGAACTGAAAAGAGGGAGGAGAGATAATTTGGGGAGGGGGGGGTAAGTGGAATGATACTTCAAGGGATAGGTAGGGTCAAGAGAATAATTTTTAAAATTATTTCATCCACTGATGTTTTACTTTTTCTAAAAGATAAGATTCTCCCTGGACTGTCTGGGTAGCTCTGTTGTTAGGCGTCTGCCTTCGGCTCAAGTCATGATCCCAGCGTTGTGGGATCGAGCCCCGCCTCGGGCTCCCTGCTCAGTGGGGAAGCCTGCTTCTCCCTCTCCCACTCCCCCTGCTTGTGTTCCCTCTCTCACTGCCTCTCTGTCAAATAAAATATTTTTAAAGNTAAGATTCTCCCTGGACTGTCTGGGTAGCTCTGTTGTTAGGCGTCTGCCTTCGGCTCAAGTCATGATCCCAGCGTTGTGGGATCGAGCCCCGCCTCGGGCTCCCTGCTCAGTGGGGAAGCCTGCTTCTCCCTCTCCCACTCCCCCTGCTTGTGTTCCCTCTCTCACTGCCTCTCTGTCAAATAAAATATTTTTAAAGAAATAAATAAAGGTAAGATTCTCCCTTGAATGAATATAAACTCAATACCACCATCATACCTAAAAAGTTAACAATGCCTAGTATCATTGTCTGCCCAGTCAATCTTCAGATTTCCCTAATTGTCTCATAATTGTTTTGCTACCAGGTTATAATTCATATACTATACAATTCATCCATTTAAAGTATATAATTCAACAGTCTAGTACATTCAAAGAGCTCTGCAATCATCACTACAACCCTTTTTTTTTTTT